>NC_077228.1:5601021-5962271 GCF_027887165.1 Monodelphis domestica | reverse complement strand
AATGTTTATTCACAGCTAGGAAATTTGTTTTTAACAACAACAACAACAATAATAATAATAATTAGGAAACTAAACTGCAACATGCCACTGTGAGGCAGAAAATGTTCATGTCTATCAGTTACTTAGAAAGAAATTACTTAGTGTCTAGAATTATGTCAGCAGCTCACTATTTTTCATAAACTAACAGATCAATCACTTTCTTACTGTTTTTATACATGACATAATATGTGTAACATAACAATGATATAATTCATAAGATTTTTTATAAATGGATAAAAATTATAATCAACATGCTTATTGAAGAGAAATAAATTCTCATATCAATTATGTCCCAACATCTGTCTCCTTTTTTCCCCTCCCACTCATTATTCCTCCTTCCAAAGAAGGCAGGTAATACAATATAGGTACTGCATATATTATCATATAATACACATTTCCATGTTCATTATGTTGTGGAATAAGGCACATGTTGCTTAAACTAGAGTAAAATTCAGGGAGGAAATCAAGTGAAGAATCAATGGTTCAATCTGCATCCAGAATCTGCTCCTTCTATGATTGTGGATAATTGTTTTTTGTTATGAGTCCCTTGGAATTGTCCTGGAGTTAAGTCATTTCCAGTTGGTCATCATACTTTATTTCTGTTACTGTGTACAGTGTTCTCCTGGTTCTTATTTCACTTTGCATTACTTCATAGAAATTTTTCTAGGCTTTTGGGATAATTTTGTTTGTCATTTTTGATGGCACAATAGTATTCCATTGCAATCATATACCACAACTTGAGGCAACAGGATGAGGTATAGATCACTCCCATCATCCTGTTGGCTTTGGAATTGACTACACATTTGTCTCCAGTGAGCCTCAAACAAGAGCTTACACTTTAATACTTTCATTCAGTTACCAAAAAAGCCTTTATTTTATTCCTCTGTGATAAGCCTTAGAATGTTAAATTTAAAGAAATGATAGTAGGCTAGCAATTTGTTCTAGGATCATTTTAAATTGGAATTCCAAGAAATAGGTGAGCAGAATAAGGTCATCATAGTTGACATTTGTATAGGATGTTACATGGATGATCTCATTTGATCATTATAATAATTCTCAAGCAAGGTGCTACTGGTATTCTCATTTTCTATATGAAAAAGACAGTGACTTGCCAGAGGGTCACACAGCAAAGGATTTAGGCAGCTAGGTGTCTGAACCCAGGTCTAGGGCTGCCTGATCCAATGCTTCCCCTCTGAAGTTATGCTCAACTCTCTACTGAGAAGAAATTTGGAGAAAATGGGATTAAAAAAAAAAAGATCAGAGTTGGGGAAGGGAGTTGGTGGTTATTGTCATTCTTGGGGTATATAAAAGAAGCCTTTGCTACATTCCTGAAACATTTTAAAGAATACTTTCCAGGACATCTATCTCACCTAGACAAGAAGACCATTTTAAATTGGACTCATTAAATCATTTGTTGACACAGCCAACCGCCACGTTGAGGCTAGTTAACAAATGAAAAATGAGTTTTTCCTACTTGTTTACTTTCTAAGGATGCTTTTTTATTTCCTTTTTTATTCTTGGTAACACATGGACTTAGGGGATCTTGTTACATGACATTCTGACAGAAATTAAAAATGTGAAGCTTGAAAATACGATAGATAGCAAGTCTTCACCCACATGGGGTACAAGTGCGTAGGTTGTTACTGACAAAAGAAAGCTGGATACCTCTTCTGTTTCAAGGAGGAATGCCAATTAAAATCTTACATATTTGGTAAAAAGATAATAAGAAGCATGGATTCACTTTAGAAACATAAAACAAACAACTCTAGGGCAGAAAATAAAACATGAGATGATGATAATGATGGTAATTTATTCTTTTCTTCCCTTGCTTGCTTCAGTTCAAGATTGCTTCCAGTAATGCAAACTCTGATGCTTGCAGTCATAACTGGTTGAGGTAAATGGAACTTTGCCCTAGGCTGACCAATTTATAGTGTGTGGACAGTATGACATCAATTCTCCAACACAGAACCAATATAATAGAATACTTAGTTAACAAAAAAGAATGATTTTAAGTAGGAAAGAGTAAGATATCAAGGTGCAATGAAGTCCTCTGTTTCACTCTGATTCCAGCCCACTCTTCCCCCCAAAATCTGAGTTACGGTTCTGAGGGTTTGATCCCATCATGTTTTTATTGTAATGATTAAATATATTTCTTTTTCTTCCTTTTGGAGGCTATTCAAAATCAAATATAATTTGCAGGCATGAAGCCTTGTCCTTGACAATTTGTCTAAAAGTGCCTTTCCCTTCCTTAATTTTATCCCATTCTATCAAGTCAAATCATATCTGCTTTTATGCCAAGAAAATTTATAGCATTTTAAAGAGAATTTCTCACTTATATAGAAAAGCTACATATCTCATAGATATTTGTATTCATCAGCTCATAATATTATCACTACTGTCTTACATTGATATAATTTTAAGACTCTCAAAGCATTTACATTCTTTTCTTTGATCTGATCCTCAAGGTACTTCCTCAGAAATGGAGATGTCCCAAAGTGGAAAAGAAATGGAGATTGATGGGTTCACTGTTTCTGAAGATTTTAAAGAAGAGAGGCTAGATGACCATTTGTTTTGGAATATAATGGAAGTTCCTTTCATGTGTGGGTGATGCTAGATGGCTGTTAAGGTCCCTTCATGCTTAAAATTTTGTGATTCTGTGATCTCAATCAGTATGAAGAACAGGTAAAATTTCATAGTAACTTGCATGGATGTTTGATGTTTATATTTCTGCCACTTCAAAGTGATTATTATCTATGCTCAAAGAGCAGGGTCTTCCTTGTAGGAGAGAAGGAAAAGGGGATTGAAGACCATTTCTCCATACCTGGGGTTATCAGTGTAAGAATTGAAAATAATATTTGTACCCAGATATATATTTTATACAGTTTATTGGAAGGGTAGACAAACATTCCTATAAGTAACCTGACAAGGTGGTGCCTAGCCTTCCAGTCTCTTTAATCTTTCCTCCCCTGCCTCCTCTGTTCTCTTCCTGTTTCTTCCCCAATTCTCTCCAAACCTTCACCTTTATTGATGCACCACATGTTGACCAACGCAAAACCTGGTGCAACTCTTCTATCTCAGGAATGTTTGAAGGACAGGTGACTCAGGAGGGGAAGGAGATAAACCTTCCTTGACACAATTCTCCCTGTGATCCTTTGGGAGACTAGTCTCCCCAATGGATCATTTAAATATAACTATCTTATAACTCTAAAACCTTCTAGCTAAAAGTACATACAATATTGCATTTTTCTAAGAGTTAGTTGCAATAGTTAGGGGTGGGAGTAAAATACAAAAACAGATTGATAGATGCATTGACAAAATGTCAATTAGGGGGCAGTCCCCTTTGGCATAAGAGTCTGCATTCAGAATAAGTATATTCAACCCCATCAATTCAGTTCACTATATTCCAAAGTTCATTCTGGATCTTTTGATGCAGTGTATAGCTTCTTCAGGCATCTTTACAGTATCTTCTCCAAAAGGATCCACTTTCTTGATTTTGGAGTGTTGGCAAGTTTATTTTCCTGAAATTTATCCCCCCAAAATATTTATATCTTGGATTTTAGGATAATTACACAACCCCCCCCCCCAGGAGGGTGTTGACAAACACTAGAATCACACTGGGATACATGACTGAGTTATGAGGTATATGAAACAATTGTCAAAAGAAAAAAATCAAATCACCCAAAAACTCAAATAAAAGAGTAAAAATTAATGAAATTCTGTATAAAAATGAGAAATACAGAAGTGATAAAAAACAAAATAAAAATCTTTTGTGTATAAAATTCTGAGTAAAATATAATAAACTTGTAACAGGTTCTTGAACAGGCAAGGCTCCATTAAAGTGACTTATGTCCCACAGCCTGAAGGACAATAGCAGCAACATAGCACTTTACCCATTTGCAGTAAGGACTACAGAAAATTGCCAAACTATAAGAGAAAGGACTAAGTTTCAGCAGCAAATGGGAAAAATCATTCCCTGGTCTCATTTTACCATCACTGTCAGAGATATGGGGAGCCAGGATGATAGCCAATCTGAGGTACTTGACTCAAAGTATGGTTCAAGGGAATCCTGCATCTTAACATATGTCAAGCACTGTAACCTTGATTCACACACTAGGTTCAAGTTCTTTTGTACTGGCATAGAAGTTCAACAATTCTCCCTAGATTGGGTTTGGTCCTTTTTGACCTTGTGCTATGGCACTGTATAGTGGCTCTTTTGTTCCCTTATCCTGGAGTCTGGAATAATCATTTAACAAAGTCCCATAACATTTATCAATAAATGGCAGGTTTCCATAGTCAAAAGCTTTTGGGTATGCATATTACTAAGGCTAATAGATATTGTAAACTTATACTGTAAACCATATCCTTCAAGTAAAAAAAAAACATTAATACTGATTTCATGTACTTCAAGTTATCACCAAGGTTAGAAAAAAAGAAAAAATCAAATATCCTATTACAAACATGAAAAGAAAGAAAAAAATAATTTAAAAAAACTCATAATTTCACAGTTCTTATTGTGAACCTTAAAAATTCCCAGACCCTTACTTCATAAGATTGGATTAAGACCATTCCCCATTTGGGCAGTGAACTCTACTTAGATCAGGAATGTGAGAACTCTACTTCATCTACTTAAGCCTGCCCTAGGGGAAGATAAAGTTGTAAACTCTTTTCTGAACAATGAAAAGTACTTAAACCCATACTTATAATAAGGCAAAAAGTTCTTAAGATAAGTACCTATAAAGGTCAAGCAACTTGTGAATTTACAAGGAACAAAGAGCTGAGAGACTTACTCAGAGCTTTCCTGGTGTGAATTACTCAAAAATTTACACCTTCTTAGGTGTGGACTAAGAATGGTCTGTCCTTTGAAAAACGTCTACTGTGATTGGTAAATGGAAGAACTTAGGGGAGGTGACATAGGAGAAAATTCCCTTTAAAAGGAGATGAAAAGCTCTCTCTGGGAACAGTCAGCTGGGAAAGGCTGCCTTGAAGGGTCTCTCTGGAGACTCTCTCAGGGACATTTGGATTCACATTCAGATTCAGATTCAGGATTGAGCTGGTAAAGTCAGCTGAGATGATGCTGGCCTGGTGTCACTAGAATCCTTGCTTGGACAGATCTTATGGTGAGTGATTAAGGACTGACTGATCTCTCTATTAAGACTCAGGTCTAGACCATGTTGTCTTAAGGCCCTTCATACTTATTCCTTTCTTACTCTTTCTCTCTTTCTTTAATTCCTCATTGTATTATTAATTAAATTAAATTCTCTATAAAACCCATGATTTGGGTATATTCATAATTGGGAATATTTCCCTGGCGACCACCTTATATTTGATTTGAAACAAGACTCTGTAGTGAAAACATATTTTCTGCAGTCACAATTTATTCATCCACCCTTTTAGCTACTACAATTTAAGTCTTCCACTATTTAATCACTACAGTTTATGGACAACCAACTATTTTAATTATTACACTGGCCTTGGCCTTGGCCTTGGCCAAGATCCACAGTGTGAGTGTAGATAATTTTTTCACCAGGTAAAAACCTTTTAAAAGCAGTTAGTACAACAACTAATCCAGATTCTAAAAAATACCCAAATCCTCCAAATTATAAAAGTCTATTAATGGCAATAGCAAACAAACCCATTAACATTAGGATTTACATGGCTTGATGTGTGAAATCCAAAATCCTATGAACACATGAATACTTGTAACAAGTTCTACAGATTTAGCCAATCTTTAAACTTTGGCAAAGATATTTTTTTAAAAATATATTTTATTTGATCATTTCCAAGCATTATTCATTAAAGACATAGATCATTTTCTTTTCCTCCCCCCGATCCCCCTACCCCCCATAGCCGACGCGTAAGTCCACTGGGCATTAGATTTGCATTAGAGTGTTCATTTAGAGTCTCTCCTCTGTCATGTCCCCTCAACCTCTGTATTCAGGCAGTTGCTTTTCCTCGGTGTTTCCACTCCCATAGTTTATCCTTTGCTTATGAATGGTGTTTTTTTCTCCTGGATCCCTGCAAGTTGTTCAGGGACATTGCACCACCACTAATGGAGAAGTCCATTACGTTCGATTATACCACAGTGTATTAGTCTCTGTGTACAATGTTCTCCTGGTTCTGCTCCCCTCGCTCTGCATCACTTCCTGGAGGTTGTTCCAGTCTCCATGGAACTCCTCCACTTTATTATTCCTTTTAGCACAATAGTACTCCATCACCAACATATACCACAATTTGCTCAGCCATTCCCCAATTGATGGGCATCCCCTCGTTTTCCAGTTTTTGGTCACCACAAAGAGCGCAGCTATGAATATTTTTGTACAAGTCTTTGTGTCCATTATCTCTTTGGGGTACAGACCCAGCAGTGCTATGGCTGGGTCAAAGGGTAGATATTCTTTTGTCGCCCTTTGGGCATCGTTCCAAATTGCCCTCCAGAATGGTTGGATCAGTTCACAACTCCACCAGCAATGAATTAATGTCCCTACTTCGCCACATCCCCTCCAGCATTCATTACTTTCCTTTGCTGTTATGTTAGCCAATCTGCTAGGTGTGAGGTGATACCTCAGAGTTGTTTTGATTTGCATCTCTCTGATTATAAGAGATTTAGAACACTTCTTAATGTGCTTGTTAATAGTATTGGCAAAGATATTTTTTAACAAAGTCTATTATTAACATCATTCCATAATTTGATGGGAGAGAAACCCAAAAAAACCTCTGTATTGTTGATGAAGAGTTACAAATATATTAAATCCTTTTTTAAGCTACTAGGCTTCACAGGGAAATCAATCCCGCCTACTGGATGAGATTATAACACATCACAGGGTAACTAAGCCACTTGGGCACCTCCCTCCCACTTGGTATGAGACTGTGTAAACCTTAAAATTTCTTAGACTTATGAATGTTGGAAATTTCCCCATTTGGAAATTTCATTCTGGAAAAAAATTCCTACTGATAGTAAGAACTCTATTGGAATGTGAAACCCCTTGGCATGGGAGGATCCTTCTCCTCCCTACTTAAGACTACTTTAGGACAGAAACCTTTTGCTAAACAATGGAAAGGGCTTTGACCTATGCTTAAGCATAGAACAGGAAGTTCTTTGAGTCATGATTGATTTTAGAATTGATACAATAGAGATACTTGGAATGACAGAACCAGGTCTTGGAAAATACAATCTCCACCCTACTTAGAGTAACAGGATTTAGGAAGGGCTGCAGCATAGATCAAGATTTAATTATTTGAGAATATGACCTTCAACAGACATGTGCAAAGGAGCAGACCTCTGGGCGGTCCTGGCTTAAGCTAGAGCCACCATTGGCACAGGGGAGACATGGACAGTGATTGGTAGATGTGAGAACTGAGGGGAGGGAACTTGGAGGGTTTCCTTAAAGATAGCGGGGTCTGAGGACGAGAGGGAGGTTTGGCTCTGAGCGAGGTGGCTCTGAAGGAGGACTGAGGAGGTTGCTCTGTGGGAGGACCAGGAGAGAAGGCTGGCTCTGAAGGAGGAGAATTCTCTGGAAACATTTCTTGAAAGGAGGCTCTCTTGAAGGTGGAGCCTGAGGTTGGCATGAGAAGCCTTGCCTAGAGAGATCTTGGGTGAGTGATAAAACCAACTGACTGATTTATTCATTCTTATTCCTTTCTTACTTTCTCTCTTTTTCTATTGATTAATCAGTGTATTATGAATTAAATTTCTCTATAAAACCCAGTTGGCTTGGGCATATTCATAAATTGGGAATATATTCCCTGGCGACCATCTTATATTTATATAAAACCAAGACACAGTAGAAAACATATTTCAGCGGTCATAATTGATATATATATTTCCCTTGCTCCCAAACATTTTAATTATCACAACTGTAACAGTGTATTAGAACTGTCTCCAATATGTCCCACCCATTTTCATGTGGAGCTGAGGACTAAAAAGTGAAAATCATTGCAAATACATTATCCATTACATTTACAATAAATGCAGAGATGGGAAAATACAACAATGTCATTGCACTCTACTTAAACTACAAATGGACCTTTATATCTTATTACAAACAACTAAGAGGCAGGCAAAAATGATCAGAGGTAGGGATGCTCCTAGATATCTGAAAACTATGACTGAATACCCATTAAAATTTAAATTATTAAACAAATAAATTCTCCAAAACTTTAATACAGTTTGAAACCAATTTGATGGAATCCATCCATTATCTGTGTGTGACAATTAACAAAAGTAAGTAAAAAAATGCTGTTCATGGGCTTTCACAATGATATTCTTCAGTACAATCATAGTCATAGGGTAGGTACAAATAAAGACAATGTAACAATATTTCAATTTTGATAACTCATAAATTGGTTAACATTAAATTACATACATCTTGTATTTAGAATTGAATTACAGAGACTTCTTCATTCTGGGGAGGGAAACAGACTGAAAGAGTTAACATCAACGAGGCAATGATGTCTGAAAAGGCTTAAAATTCACCTGCAGACACTTTGAAGTTCTTTCCCCTCCCAAATACCATCATTCATTACAGTATTTTTGTCCACACCTCTGGGGTCTCCCATGCTGAGGTAGTTCCCGCATTGAGTACAGGTGTTTGGACATGAATTTTGATTTTCCTCATTTGAATAACTATTCCTCCTATTACCATCATTATACCGGAAACTTCTAATTCTATTCTGATTTCTCTTCTTACACTTCATAATTACATGCACAACCTTTCCACAAAAGTAACATGTTAGTGGTTGCTTTATGGATTCTTGTAAGGGAGCTATGATCTCTCCTTGCTTTATCTTTATAATTGTTTCAGTTAATTATTTTATTTCCTTTCTCAATGTCTCTAGTAAAGTAGTGTTATCTTTATCCTTCTCACCCTGTTTAGAAGTCAATTCCTTTATTTTCTTCCTTAATGCTTCCACTAAATCAGTATTCACCTTCTCCTTTTCCTTATGTCCTTCCTCTCTTTTCAATTCTTCAAGGTCCATAGTAGGCCAGTTTAGACAGCTAGTATCATCTGTGGAAACTGCTGCTTGGCTTGTGTTCTGGAGTTCAATGGAGTGGGTTGTAGTGAGGCTGATAGAGGAAGGGGATGGGGTGGTGGAATGCAGCTGGTCAGCAGGTGGGGAGGCAGAGTGAAAAATTGGGGGCAGGGCTTTGGGCAGGGTGGAGAGGAATGGGGGAGGGGCTGGGGGCAGGATGGAGAGGAACAAGGGAGGGACTAGGTATGGGGTGGAGAGGAATAGGATGGGTGAGGTCTAGAGGAGTCATAGTAAGGTGGGTAGGAAGGAGGAAAAGGATTGATGTAGGAATGGTAATGGGTGGGGATAGGGGAGATGGGTGGGTACTGAGTAGTTGTATTTTAAGAGAGGGTAGAGGTAGATTGGGTGGACAGGGGATAGGAGAATTAGGGGATGAGTGAGGTCTGACAGGGAGAGGAGCTGAAGGGTTCAAGTCCTGGTTTGGGTCAGTATGAGGAGAAAACTTCTCACAGGCCAGGTGGGATGATAAAGTGTGTTCCTTGCTAGATTTTACTGAAGGAGTTAAGCTAGAATGGTTTGATTCCAAGGAAAGAAAGGTTTCCTCACTGGAGGGAATGTTTGATTTATTAACATTATATGCCCACAAGTACCAGTATTTATAATCTTTGGAATCTTTGTTTTTAATGATGTAAAGATTTGATTTAGCTATCTCCTGATTGTAACAATGAAAATGTTTATCTCTTTCTTTATTGTGAAGATAAAATTGTAATCTCTTGATTGTAACAATGAAGGTACTTAGCTCTTCCTTTATAGTGAAGCTAGAATTGTAAACTACAATGTAGTTTTAGATTTAACTACCAAAGGTGTTAAATAACCCACAAAGATATTATCTAAGCAGAGAAGGTGAGAACTAAAGAATGGGCAGTCCTGTAGAAAAGCATCTGCAGTGATTGGTAGATGTGAAGTATAGGGGAGGTGACACAAGAGAAAAAGATCTTTAAAAAGAGGACCAAAAGGCAGAAGGAGATCATTTGATGATTTCATTCGGATATGGATCAATCATTTGGATTCAGACATTTGGACAGTTGTTCATAGATTTGGGCACTGACTCAGAGGAGCGACTGGAAGACAGACCCTTGAGGAGTGACCCAAAGGAAAACACCTAGACTTCTTTTAGACTGTCACCATTGGTGAGTGAAAAGCTGACTTACTGACCCCACCTTTCTGGAGGCATGAAGCCTTCAGGTTAGGCCCATCTTCTTGAGACTCTCTTCCCCTGGATGGGGCTTAAATATTCTATCTGGTATCAGAAGAAGCCAGAGTTCTCTCTCTCTCTCTCTCTCTCTCTCTCTCTCTCTCTCTCTCTCTCTCTCTCTCTCTCTCTCTCTCTCTCTCTCTCTCTCTCTCTCTCTCTCTCTCTCTCTCTCTCTCTTCTCTCTCTCTCAAGTTTGAATATTGCTAAATGGTCAGCTTAAACAATGAAAAGTTCCTAAAACATGCAAAAAAAAATGGAGACACAAAGTTCTGCAATGTTATTGTGGAAGGCAATAAGAGGAGGTTTAAAACAAAAAGCTAATGTAAGTTAACAGTAATTGTTGCACAGCAATAGTATTAATAATGAATGTGTATTCAGTGTAATAATTGTTATTAATAATTAATAACAACAAGCAGTTATTATAATTATTATGTCATTACTAATCAATAATGTGCATTTATTATAATTATTGTTATGAATAGCTAATAACAATAAACATAAACAAATATCAATCATCAACAATAACCATTAGTAATTAATAATAGGAAGTAGTGACTAGTAACAGTTATTGAAAATTAATAATTATTGTTATTGATAGCAGTATTAATACTATTGTGTTCTAAAATTATTCCTTAATATTGCATGTAATTAATTTGATTTAATGTTGACTTTATTCAATTTTAGAAATTTGGTTTTAATTTAAATTCAATATTATTAATATTTCCTATTAACAATCCTTTTATTTAAATGCATTCATTTTAATAGCATTGTTTTAGATCACTAGTAGCAGTAGCAAAGAAATTCTTTTTATTTTCCTGCAGTTTTATTTCTCAACAGTAGTGGCGCTATAAATGTGTGTAGAGTAGAAGGCACCTGTGGTTAGACCTATCTAAGCAAGCAGTCAGATAAAGAGAGTGAAAAAAATGGCTTTTAATATGCTAAAGAAGGCAGGCAGTCTTCCAAGAAAGCTTTGAGTAGCTTTTGATATGCTAAAGAAGGCAGGCAGTCTTCCAGGAAAATTTGAGGGTGGGTGGGGGAGAGAGAGAAAAAAATTTAAAGATAACTTCCATGTAAAAATGTAGTTTCCTCTACCCCTGAAGTTAGGCAGTGGCCACATTTTTGCAAAGTTGGGGAGGGGGGGTCAGGGAGCTCCTAACCCTATCACAACCTGGAAGGATCCCCAGGATTAATTTAACAGGTGTCGCCAAGTATGCCCCTGCCACAGTGGCCACACAGTGGGTGTGGCACATGGGGAAAGTCTGGCAGATACTGGGCTGGGAAAGACCTGTTGGGTTCTAGTGCCCCTTGGTTTAAAAAATTGGTCCCTTTTGGAATGTGGGGGGGTCTTACACCAATTCCTAGGGGTCTAGCCCTGTACACTCTTCCCCCAGTCCACAAGGGCTAGTCTGTGCCGAGTGCAGTCCCCGCAGCACAGTCCCAGCAGCCAGCTAAGATCATGGTGGCTAAAAGCCTGTGTTTTCTTAAGCCCAGGAAAATCAGACCATCCTTTACTGCCCCACTCTCATCCAAAACGGGTTGGATTGGGTGGGGTGGGGTGGGAACTATATGGGGAGTCCTTTTCCCTTCTCTACTGCCCCAGGGAACCCTTAACTTTAATCCACAGCCTGGAAGGACCCCCCTGCCCTGCACTACACTAAGCTGAAAGAAGGAACACTAGGACCTTGTGTACTATGAAAAATAAAAGAGCAGGAGTTCCTGTTGGGTCCTAAAACCCACTGTATTCCTTATGGGCAAAAAGGCCCCTTCACCCCTATTCAAGCCAAAAGAATAAAAAGGGTGGCTGGGGAGTGGGGGAGCACCAGGGAAGGAACTTTTCTTACCAATCCAATGTGATTCAATCTGGGAAAAACAGCAGCCTGTTCCCTCTCTCCAAGGTTCCTTTCCCATATGAAGGCAGGCCACCAAACTGAAGTGGCTTCTATCTTACCTAAGCTTTACCTAAGACTCAAAACTTCTCTCAGAAGAAAATTAAGGTTCTTTCTTAAACCAATGTGGTTGCCATTATGTAAGAATTGAAATAATCATATTTTTACCCAGATACATATTTTATAAAGTTTATTGGAAGGGTAGACAATTACTCCTAAGTAATCTGACCGCATGGTGCATAGCCTGCCAGTCTCTTTCCTCTTTTCCCCCTCACCTGCCTCATCTGTTCTCTTCTTGGTTCTCACCCTATTCTCTCCAAACCTTCACCTTTATTGACACACTGCATGTTGACTGACACAAAACCTGGCACAATTGTGCGATCTCAGGAATGTTTGATGGACAGGCTACTCAGGAGGGGGAGGGGATAAAAATTCCTTGACACATCAGGAAAAATTAAGTGTTTTTTTTCTATTTGAGGTCATTATTCAAATATATTTCCAGATTATGTGTAGATACAATTTTTTATTTGAAAAATTTTATTTTATTAACTAATTTAGAATATTCTTCCATGGTTACATGATTCATGTTCTTTCCCTCCCCTCTTCCCACCCCCTCCTGTAGCCAATGAGCAAATCCACTGGGTTTTTACATGTGTCACTGATGAAGACCTATTTCCATATTGTTTGCATTAGGATTTGCGTTAGGATGATCCTTTAGAGTTTATATCCCCAACTATATCCCCATCGACCCATATGATCAGGCAGTTGTTTTTCCTCTGTGTTTTGTAGATACAATTTTAATAATTGCTTTCTTACATGTTGTTATCCATGTTTTCTCCCTTCGTCCCATCCCTCCCTTCCCAGAGATAGCAGGTATTATGATATAGGGTGTACAGTTTCTTTTCCTAAATGAAAATAAAGGAAAAATCCAAGAAATTGGGTTTCAATGGAAATTAAACTGTAATTTTGATAAGTCTGAAGGAAAACAATGAAAACTTGATGTACTGAGGAGGCTAGAGAGTAGGAGAATATTGCACAGAAGAGAAGGGGCAGAAAAGGGACAAATTATTATTCACTTAGAACTAAAAAATACGTTCAAGAATCTTCCTTAAAATGAAGGACCTGTATGTTCTAAGGAGAGAGGAACTGCATGTCTTCCTAGGAGTGAATAAACAGAACAACAAGTGATGCTGGGTAAGACAGACCATCCATTATGTGCCAAAGGAAGAAGAGAGGAGAAAGATCAGTTCACAACTTCCTAATAAGGAGTACAAAGACATCTCTGTGTTAACCTGGATAAAAACAGAGATCTGTTGACTTCCTGGGGAATGTGCCTAAGGCACAAATAATAAAAGCAAGGAAGAAATCAAAAAGCATCAGTAAAAACTATTAAGTCCTTGGAAAGAAGCTGGTGACCACTAGGGACACTGGTGGTGTTTTCCTTACCTTCATCCATTGAAGGCAAGAAGTTCAGAAGAACATAATTGGGAATGCCAACAGCTAGCTCTGATGATGACAGCTAAGAATGGCATTAATCCTCAATTTCTATTCCACACTTTAAAATACAAGAATTATATATAAGGTGGAAGCTTGGCAGGCATTTTTGCCCCCTGTCTTTCAAATTTAAATGAAAAAGCTTTCTATTAAAAACAGTGGGGAAAGGGAAAATCCTGTGTATTTATCAATCTAGATATCATGAATGATACCTATGATGAAACAAGAAGAATAGTAGTTGAGATGACCAGAAGTTCACAGAAGAAAGAAATGATTCAATAGTAAAACTCATGACCTCAGCTATCTATACTCTCCACATATCTATATAAATACACACTCTGCATATATATGTGCATATATTTTTATAGATACATACACACATTATTTATGTGTATTTTTGTAGACTAAAGACAATTGTACCAAGTTAGGAGAATAACTGAAATGAATTGGATGGAGTTGCTAAGGCAAAGGGGTGAATCTTACCTCATAACTACCCCTGGGAATTGGTGGGATGAAACTCATGACTGCAGTGGAGTTCTTGATGGGTACATTATTCAGTAGAAGCAGGAAAGGTAAAAAGGAGGAGGTGGGAGTATATAGTCAAAGGCTAAATTCATGTCAAGAAACTTAGAGATTAGAATGGACAAGCCGGTGAAGAGCATTTGGGTGAACATCAATAGACCAAGAAATATGAACAAATTTGCAATCATATATCAAGAAGGAAGAAAACAGCATTCATTAAGCACCCAGTGTATGCCAAGCATCAGGACAAGCATTTTGCAAATATTGCCTCATCTGATTCCTCACAACAACTTTAGGAATGAGGTGCTTTTCTTATCTTCATTTTGCAATTGAGGAAAATGAGGCACACAGAGGTTAATTCCAACTTCCACTTCTGATTCCAGATCCAGTGTTCTATCCATGGTAACACCTAGTTGCCAGTGAAGAGTCTCTATTGACCTTGATGATGAAAAGATTTTACTAGGAAAGCCTTTAAGAGCTTTTCTATTTTTCTTATAATTTTTTTCCTCCTGTTTGCATCCCTAAATGATGGATTTGGGGTGATTTTGGGTCTCTTGATGAGAATAAAAAAAAACAAACTGGCTTTACTCTCAATTGATTCTGTTTTATGAAATGTTATTTCTCAAACTCTTTCTTTATTCTTCCTCATAACATCTTGAAAACAAGTTTGTGTTCTAAATGACTACTCCCTTTGGCTACTACCTCTACTACATGATTCTTGACTAAGGGACTTTTAAAAAACTCTTACCTTTTATCTTGGAATCAATACTATTTATTGTTTCCAAGACAGAAGAGCAATAAGGTCTATGAAATGGGTGTTAAGTGACTTGCCCAGGGTCACATAGCTAAGGAAGTATCTAAGGACAGATTTTAAACCCGGAACTTTCTATATTTAGGCCTGGCTCTCAATCCACAAAACCACCTAGCTTATCCCTTAAGGTTCTTTTTAGAATATTTTGCTTTCCTTGTTATAGCAAATTATTTACATTATATTTATATATAAAATTATATCCCATTTCAATACCCCTTCTGCTATCTATTTCCCATTCTTATTCCCTGTTACTTCTTCAAAATGTCAAGACTGAGTCATTTTAATTTTATCTTGTATCTTTTTCATGGTTATTCTTTATTTAGCTTTTTACTATGTTTTTTTTTTGTGTGTGTGTATGTGTGTTTGCTCTAACAAGCTGATAGCCTGACTATACAGAAACACATAATACAGGAATGACATTCATGCCAATAAGGAGTCTTTTCCTATCTGTTCAGACATCATCATTTATATTCCTTGCAGTATGGTAATATTCCATGACATACATACACCATGATTGCTTGAGCCATTCCCAAATAGTTGGGCACATATATTTCCAGACTTTTTTATTACAAAAAATTCTGCTGAGATATTCTTTATATATACTAATCTTTTTTTTTTCCTGCTAGTGACTACTTTAGGGATACCACTAGTGGAATCTCTGGGTCAATAGGAATGAAGAATTTAGAGACTATTTTAAAAAAATTTATTTTATTGATTAAGAAAATTTTTCTTGGTTACATGATTCATGCTCTTTCCCTCCCCTCCTCCCACCACTCTCCCATAGCCAATGTGAAATTCCACTGGGTTTAACATGTGTCATTGATCAAGACCTATTTCCATATTATTGATATTTGCACTAGAGTGATTGTTTAGAGTCTACATCCCCAATCATATCCCCATCAACCCATGTGATCAAACAGTTGTTTTTTGTCTGTGTTTCTATTCCCACAGCTTTTCCTCTGAATGTGGATAGTGATCTTTCTCAAAAGTCCCTCTGAGTTGTTCTGGATCATTGCATTACTGCGAGTAGAAAAGTCCATTATATTCAATTGTACCACAGTTCTATCTGTCTCTGTGTACAATGTTCTCCTGGTTCTGCTCCTCTCATTCTGCATCAGTTCCTGGAGGTTGTCCCAGTTCACATGGAATTCCTCCACTTTATTATTCCTTTGAGCACAATAATATTCCATCACCAACATATACCACAATGTGTTCAGCCATTCCCCAATTGAAGGGCATCCCCTCATTTTCCAATTTTTTTCCACCATAAAGAGTGCAGCTATGAATATTCTTGTACAAGTCTTTT
The DNA here is from genome assembly GCF_027887165.1 of Monodelphis domestica. Lineage (NCBI taxonomy): Eukaryota > Metazoa > Chordata > Mammalia > Didelphimorphia > Didelphidae > Monodelphis > Monodelphis domestica. The sequence continues at coordinate 5,945,991 of NC_077228.1, read as the reverse complement.
TCCTTATTATCTCTTTGGGGTATAAACCCAGCAGTGGTATGGTTGGGTCAAGGAGCAGACAATATTTTAAAGCCCTTTCAGGGCATAGTTCTGAATTTCCGTCGAGAATGGTTGGATCAATGCACAACTCCACCAGCAATGTATTAATGTCCCAATTTTGCCACATCCCCTCCAGCATTCATTACTTTCCTTTGCTGTCATGTTAGCCAATCTGCTAGGTGTGAGTTGGCACCTCAGAGTTGTTTTGATTTGCATTTCTCTAATTACAAGAGATTTAGAACACTTTTCCACTATTGATAGTTTTGATTTCTTTGTCTGAAAATGGCCTATTCATGTCCCTTGACCATTTATCAATTGGAGAATAGCTTGATTTTTTTGTATAATTGATTTAGCTCTTTGTAAATTTGAGTAATTAGACCTTTGTTGGAGGTTTTTGTTATAAATAATTTTTCCTAATTTGTTGCCTCACTTCTATTTGGTTGCAGTCATTTTGTTTGTACAAAAACTTTTAATTTTAATGTAATCAAATTATTTATTTTACATTTTATATTTTTTTCTAACTCTTGTTTGGTCTTAAAATCTTTCTTTTCCCAAAGATCTGACATGTATACTATTCTGTGTTCACCTAATTTGCTTATAGTTTCCTTCTTTATATTCAAGTCATATACTTGAATATAACATAAAACATAAATATAACATAAAACATAAACTGAGTTTATCTTGGTGTAGGGTGTGAGATATTAATCCAAACCTAATCTCTCCCATTCTGTTGTCCAATTTTCCCAGCAGTTTTTGTCAAATAGTGGATTTTTGTCCCAAAATCTGGGATCTTTGGGCTGATTGTACACTATAACTCTGAGGTCACTTATGCCAAGTCTATTCCACTGATCTTTCCTTCTGTCTTAGAGACCGTTTTTGAATCATTCTGAATTGTTTTCTAGAACAGTTGATCCAATTCACAGTTCCCTCAGCAGTGAATTAGTGTACATGTCTTTCCATGGTTCCTATGACAATGAATTTTATTGACTTTTAGCATCTTTATGAGCTTGAGGAACAAGATGCTATGCCTTTGCCTTTTTAAAATTTGTACTTCTCTAATAATTACTGATAGGACCCGTTTTTAAAAAGTTCATGGTGATAATTTTTATTTCTTTTTTGCAACTATTCATATTCTTTGACCACCCATTCAATATTATGGGATTTTAAGGGATCCAGAGGAAGGCTTCTAGAATGCCGGAACAACCCTCTATGTAGCATTATGGTGGGGGTATGAGTAAGTTCTTTACAAAAATGAGGTCTGAACAGATCGAATCAGCGCCACAATAGTGTCTTGTTTTAAGCTCCCACTTCTACTAAAGCCCGGTTGTATTTACAGAGAGTGAAACCAAGGTCTCAAGAGATGAAGGGGCTTCCTCTCAATCACACAGATAGAAGACAACAGACCTAAACCCAGACAATCTGATTCCCAATCCAAAGCTTTTTCCAATGTATCAATCTGCCTTTCTAATGATGCCTGGAATTTTTTATCAGCAATCCTCACAAACTTGTATTTTTCTCTGTTAAAAAATCAATTCTCAACGTTGTCCACTTATGCTGCTAAGGCAATTGGCATTATTTATGTATTGTGTCCTTACTGCCATTTGCCACACAACTCAATTTCGGAGCTGTAGCTTCATTAATGGAATGTTTACTCCTTTTCACCAATCCTGAATAAAGATGTTAAATAAGGCCACACCTCAGAACTGTCATGGTAGGAAGGACTGCAACAGCTGATGCCCATGGAGTCTCTTCTATTTATCACAACTCTGTGCTGTCAGTCAGTTTCCCCCACCGCATATGAGAAGGGATTGTTTGTAAGACAGTCAGTTTCTAACTATTTTTCACTTTGGGGGGGTTCTCATCCAGACTCCCAATGTTTCATATTTCTTGCATCCAATTTATTCAGCAGCCCGTCTGTCTCATCTCAGGTTGCCAAGCCTGTAATAGAGCTATTCAGAAGTGGAATGGGTGGGCTCTCACAGAAGGTGATCAGTTACAAACCATGGGACGTTTTCAAGAAAAGGCCAGATGATTGTTTGTCATGTGAGATGATTCATGTTCAGGTTTGGGTTGGACTCATTGTCACTGAGGTCCCTTCCAACCATGAGGGTCTATGATTCTAGGATCTATAAGGGTCTCACTCTCTAGCATAAGCTCAACAAGGGTTTTGGGGGGCAGCTGGTGAAACATTAGATAGAGCACTGGCTCTGGACTCAGGAAGACATTGACTAGCTATATTGCCTGGGGCATGCCACAGAAATCTCAGTTTCCCTCAGTTTCCTTATCTGTAACCCTTGAATAATAATATCATTTACCTTCCAGGGTCATTGTGAGGAACAAATGAGTTATTTCTAATAAGAGCTGAATGGAGAGCCTGGCCCAGAGTAGGCATTATATTTTTATAACTGAACTTCAATATAATTGGTTTTCTTTATAATTATATATATTTTATTTTATGAAAACAAGATCCTAAGAAGACCATGGGCTTGCAAAGGCATCCATATCACAAAAGGTTAAGGACTCCAGTTCTACACAGTATTTTATTTCCTAGAGGTCTCTCAAGTTCCTGTCAGCTTTATATCAATGAGCCAATGATTGCCAACCACTTCCTCATATACTACAGGAAATTAAAAAAAAACTCAGCCAGAATTTATGGAGTATAATTCAGAGCATTGGAGGACCGAGGATCCCTTTTGAACCACATGTAGGATCTTGTACTATCTGTTAAATGGGAGGTTTAACCTTAATCTATTCATTCATTCAACTCTAAGAAATTGAGAGAAGGTTTTGTGGGGACAAAATCATGAATGAGACATAACCTCTTCCTCCCTGGAGTTTATAATCTACTAAGGCAGATCAAATACATGAAGAAATAATGGCAATGTATTGTGGAATATAATCACTGTCACCCCATATCCCAAGCGAAGCACACAGTTTTGTTAATGGGAGTTCAGAAAAGGCGAGGGTTAAAGAAAATTCCATAGAGGTGATCGAATTCTAACTTCTGTTTTTACAGATGAGGAAACTGAGCCTCAGAGACTTCAAGTTATTCACCAGTTTCATCACTAGTTGGTGTCAGAGCTGTTTCTTAAATATTCCAGATTCTCTGGTTGGCACTCATCTCTTTTCTATTCATGCATCTTCCCTAAGTGAGCTCAGCCCATTCTCTGGCTTTTGATACTATCCCTAGATGAAAGACTCCCCAGTCTCCTATTTCTTGCCCTTGCCTTGCCTCTGAATGCCATATTGGCACTCCTAGATCTTTCCTGGGTGCCCGTATCTGGATATCTCACTCAAACTACATAGTCAACGGGTCCTAGATTGTAATGACTATCTTTACACCATGTTCCTCAGATGCTCCCTAAAACCAAATCCTTTCCAAAGTTCCCTATTTTATGGTGGGTCCCCTGGAATCTTCTTGTATCTTTTCCTCTCTTTCACTGTTCACATTCATCCAATCAGTTGCTGTGCTCTCTGTTACACCTCGATAATATCTCTCTCCAGTCATATGTGACTTCTTTCTTGCCCAAACATGACTGACTTAGTGAATCAGCCACTTCGTCCTTTTTTAGAGACTTCTCTTCTTTCCCTTTGGTACCCTCAGTTCTAAGCATCATGGAGGATTTCCATGCATCTAGCCTTTCTTTACTATTGATCACATACGGAGATCAAATCCCCAGATCTTTCACTTCCCCTCTTTTTGGGGGACAAGAGGAAGGTACTGAAGGACTCTGAATTGAGGAATTGTGACCTCCGAGTCATTACCAGGCAGTGATATGAAGGGTGAAGTGGTGAAGCAGGAAATCCATTTTGAAGTTATTGTGATAGTTCAGGTAGCAGTGAAAGCTGACCTGAATATTAATAATAACTGATACTTAGAGAGTGTATTAAGGTTGGGAAAGGGCTTTGCATATATGATGTTATTTTTTAATCTTCAGGCCACCTCTGACATAGATGATATTATTTTTCCAACTCTGAGTTTTCTTGGTCCCCCATTTATCTTTGATTTCTCTCTCTATTCATCCTTGCTTCCTAGATTCCCCCAACCCCAATCTCAGCTCCAGTTTCACTTTCTTTTCCAGTCTTTTCTGCTTGTCTTTAATTTGAATGCCTTCCTGCTGAGATTATCCCTCGATGTACCTAACACTATTAATGCTGTCTTCCCTCATTGGACTATGAGCTCCTTAGGAATAGGGACTATTTTTTCCTGTTCTTTATATTTCTGGTGCTTAATACAGGGCCTGACACATAATAGCATTTAATAAATGCTAATTTACTGACTGACCCATTTCCAGAGCAGGATACTGAGGTTAATAACAATTTACTCAGGGACATAAAGCTAATAAGTGTTGGGGAAGAATTCAAACTCAGTTCTTGATTCCAAGTCCAATGCTTTATTTCCTGTGGTTAAAGAATAAAGTGAATGGAATCCATGGTCTGCCAAGGTAACCCATTCTACTTTTGGATAATTAGAAAGATTTTCCTGATGCCAAGACTAAATTGAAATTTTCAACTATTGCCCCTGGTCTATGCCTAACCACTTGTCCACATGGCAATCGTGATGAACATGAACACAGATATTATGTCTCCCTCAGTCTTTTTTCTTCCAGGCTAACCATAATCATCTTTCAGTGGATCCTTTAGGGTTTAGATTGGAATCTTTATGGATATTTCACCATGCTGCCGGTTGATGGGACATAGGAAGCCAGTTTATTGAGTTATAGGGTGAGAGGAAGGTAGCCAGTAATATGAATGAAAATCTGAGAGAGAGAGGAGAGGGGGAGAGAGAGAAACAGGGACAGAGATACAGAATTTAGAGACAGAGACAGAAATAGGTACACACATACAGAAAAGAGCAATAGAACTCTAGCAGGAATAGCAATAGATGAAACCAGGGGATAAGTGAAGATAGTAATGAAGGCAAATAGAATCTTCATCTTTTCCTTTAAGATTTCAGGGAAGGAGGTAAGTATGAAAGAGCACAAAGAAATTCTGAGTGGATTTAAGAGGCCTCTGATGACCTTGATCTTTGCAGGAAGTCAGTCAGTTAAGTTCATCTGATGAATTAATATAAAGACTTGGTCTTGGAGTCTTTTACTCGAAGGGAGATGGGAATATATGGGATAGCTACATGGAGAATGTGACTGAAGGTTAATACAACATAAAGAAAAGATGGGAAATTCTGGGTTAAGATGGCCACAGAGTAGAAGCAAGTGTCTCTCTCTCTTCACCACCTACAGATATCAAGCACCTCAAAAAGACAAAAATCAAAATCAGATGAGGAAAGGGGCTCCACCATATGGCGCAGTCTTGAAGATAGGCAGGGTTTGGGCATTTCTATGCTATAAGGGGGTTAAAGTATTCCTACCAAAGCATAAACTGATCACCCTTCCCCCACTTCACCTACAGTACCAGACTCAGAGCCAGTGAGGGGCAATCTCTAGGTTCTGATGTGTGTGTGTGTGTGTGTGTGTATGTGTGTGTGTGTGTGTGTGTGTGTGTGTGTGTGTGATGGCTGAGGACATCACAGACTTACCCCTGAGAGGAGCAACACTTGGGATCCCAGAAGGCTGAGGAACATGGAGCATGGGCAGATATAGGACAGAGAGGGGCTGCCCACAACAGATGTGACAGAGACTGAAAAATAGCCTCAGGGCAAAAATAGCTCTTTAACTTCATACAAAGACCTGCCCACCCTCTTCACTCACACTTTTGACTGGGAAGTGAAAAAAGAACTAGCACATAAATGGTCACTAACACCCAGGAACTACAATATGCAACCATCAAAAAAATTAAGGAAAGAATCTTGACCCTGGATAATTTCTACTTAGAGAAACAACAAACTACAGAGGAGACTGCAGAGGGCAACAAACAAGCAAGAACATCCAAACTTAAAAAAAATGGAAATTGGTCACAAGCTCTGCAGGAATTCAAATTTAAGTTCAAGAATGAAGTAAGAAAGATAGAAGAAACTTGGCAAGAAAAGTGGGAAATAGTTCAAAACTAAAACAACATTTTAAAAGATAGAATCTCCCACTTGAAAAAAGAATCTCAGAAATCAGATGAAATGATAAGCAAATTGGAGAACAGAATTGACCTGCTGGAAGTCATGTGTTAGATTTAAAATAGTTTTGAGCATTAAATAGTTGTAGATAAGAGAGTGGGAGCCATAAACTGTGATAATTAAAATGTTTGGGAGCAAGGGAAATATATATATCAATTATGACCACTGAAATATGTTTTCTACTGTGTCTTGGTTTTATATAAATATAAGATGGTCGCCAGGGAATATATTCCCAATTTATGAATATGCCCAAGCCAACTGGGTTTTATAGAGAAATTTAATTCATAATACACTGATTAATCAATAGAAAAAGAGAGAAAGTAAGAAAGGAATAAGAATGAAGGGCTCAAGCCAATAAGGCCTAGACCTCAGTCCTAAGAGATAAATCAGTCAGTTGGTTTTATCACTCACCCAAGATCTCTCTAGGTAAGGCTTCTCATGCCAACCTCAGGCTCCACCTTCAAGAGAGCCTCCTTTCAAGAAATATTTCCAGAGAATTCTCCTCCTGAATCCTCCTGAGTTCTCCTTCCACAGTCTCCTTCAAGACCTCTCCAGGAGCTCTCCCTCCAGGACCTCTCTCCTCTCAGACCTCCTTCAGAGCATCCACTTCCTCCAGTCCTCAGACCCCGCTATCTTTACGCCAAAATCTAAGTTCCCTCCCCTCAGTTCTCACATCTACCAATCACTGTCGATGTCTCTCCTGTGCCAATGGTGGCTCTAGCTTAACCCAGGACCTCCCAGAGGTCTGTCCCCTTTGCACATGTCTGTTGAAGGTCATATTCTCAAATAATTAAATCTTGATCTTTGCTGCAGCCCTTCCTAAATCCTGTTACTCTGAGTAGGGTGGAGATTGTAGTTTCCAAGACCTGGTTCTGTCATTCTATTGTAACAATTCTAAAATCAATCATGACTCAAAGAACTTCCTGTTCTATGCTTAAGCATAGGTCAAAGCCCTTTCCATTGTTTAGCAAAAGGTTTCTGTCCTAAAGTAGTCTTAAGTAGGGAGGAGAAGGATCCTCCCATGCAAAGGAGTTTCATATTCCAATAGAGTTCTTACTATCAGTAGGAAATTTTTTCCAGAATGAAATTTCCCAATGGGGAAATTTCCAACATTCATAAGTCTAAGAAATTTTAAGGTTTACACATGATAAGCAGGATAGGCCAAACTGAAAAGGAAAATCAAAAGATCATAGTGGAAAACCAGTCTTTAAAGACTAGAATTGGGTAAGTAGAAGCTAATGATCTCACAAGACAGCAAAAATTAATAAATCATAGTCAAAAGAATGACAAAATAGAAGGAAACATGAAATATCTCACTGAGAAAATTTCTGACCTGGAAAAATGATCTAGAAGAGACAATTTGAAAATCATTGTCTACCTGAAAACCCAGAAATAAACAGAAACCTTGACATCATACTACAAGAAATTATCCAAGAAAACTGCCATCATGTTCTTGAACAAGAGGGAAAGATTGACATTGAAAGAGTCTATAGATCACCTTCTACATTAAATCCTCAAAAGGAATGCAATTGCCAAATTCAAGAGCTTCTAAGCTAAGGAGAAAATATTGCAGGCAGCGATAAGAGACAATTCAGATATAAAGGAGCACCAATCAGGATTACAGAGGATCTGGCAGCCCCCACACTAAAGTATCACATGGCTTGGAGTGTCATATTCAGAAAGGCAAGTGGATTTTTTCTACACCCATGGATCACTTACCCATAAAAATTGACAATATAATTTCAGGGGAAAGTATGGACATTTAAAAAAAAATAGAAGATTTCCGAGTATTTGTAAAGAAAATACCAGAAATAAATGGAAATTTTTATTTCCAAATACAAAACTTAAGAGAAACATGAAAAAGCAAATAAGAATGAGAGGGGGAAAACTTTTAAGGGCTTCAGTAAGTTCAAATTGTTTATATTCCTATATGGAAAAATAATTGTAACTCTCAAAAACTGTATTCACTATCATAGTAGTTAGAAGAATCATTCATAGGTAGAGGCTGGGATACTAAATGGTTTAAGATGATATGTAAAAAGAAAGAAAAAAAGAGGGGAATAGAAAATGGCACCAAGAGAAACTTAAAGGAATAAGAAAAATAGGATAATTTATACCACATGAAGATGTTCATGGGAGGGGGAGAGGAAGAATGCTATAATGAGGAGAGGAAGAGAGTGCTAATAGGAGACACTTAAGTCTTACTCTCAGTGGAATCAGTTCTGAGAGGGAAGAGCATCTAGATCCATTGTGGTAGTGAATTCTATCTTACCCTACAGGAAAGTTGAGAGGGAAAAACAAATACAATAGATAAAGTACTGGCTAATCTAATAAAAAAAAAGGAAAGAAGAAAACCAAATTAACAGTATCAAAGATGAAAAGGGAGACCTTACCTCTAATGAAGAGGAAATTGAGGCAATCATTAAAAACTTTTGCCCAATTATATGGCAATAAATATGGCAATCTAGATGATATGGATGAATATTTACAAAAATATAAATTGCCTAGATTAACAGATGAAGAAATAGAATGGCCCAATGCCTGTAGCATGCAGTAGTGCTATAAAATGTTTGTTGATTAATTTATTGATTTGGTTGGAACTCCAGCCCTTCATCCATCCACCTGGTCCTTGCCTTTGGATCCTTGGGTCTCTCAATGGCCTATAAAGGGGCACCCAGAATGGAATGTCTATGTAATCTGATGAGGGTCCAGTGGGGGAGACATAGAATTATTTTGCCACTTGCATCTTTTTCTGCGGGCCAAAATCTCATTAGATTTCTTGGATAGCTCCCATATTTGCCCAACTTCTTTCTTTCTCTCATCCAGTTCTAGGGCTATAAATATTGGGGCTGAAGGACTGACTGGCTTAGGAAGGGCTAATGGCTTAGAAACAAGGCTATTGTTGGGAGCCTGCTGGCAAGGAATGGGTCAGAAAAGACTAATTAGATGAGCTCCAAGTTCTAGGGATATGCTAGGGGAACAGGTGAAAATCAGGCTGGTGATAATTGAGGGCTAATTATCCTCCACCCAGCAATTGGCCACCAGGTGTTTTGGGCCACATAAAAGCAGAGGCTGGCGGTTCAACAGAGGCTAGATTTTGTTCAGAGAAACAGTGAGAGCTGGAAAATACTCAAGGCTTTAAACCCCACAAAAATGGTCCCTGTTGATGTGAGTTCTATGCTCTCACTTGCTCTAAGAATGAATGGCAGGACTGAAGGGGTCAAGCTGCCCGGTGGGTTCTGTCCTTTTCCCCCTCCTGGCTACTTCCACATTACTCAGATGGAATGCTGGCTTCATTGGCTAAATCACTATTTGGCTGAGCACTGGTCCAACACCATCTTGCCACTATGTTTTTCTAGGAGGGACAACAATTGACCTGGCACATGCCAGGCAGAAAATCTAGCTGGTCCTTTGTCAGGGCCACATTTGAAGGCACAAATGCAGCCCATCTGTTGGACTAAGGAGTGGGTCTGGCTCCCAGCGATAATCATCATATTAATAGCTAACCTTTATATAGTGCTTTAAGCTTTCCAAAGTATTACCTCATTTGATCCTGAATCAGATTTTTAAACAATCTCATCAGGCTGGAAAGATTATTATTCTTGATTTTATGGTTGAGGAAACAAAGGCAGATTAAGTTAAATGACTTACTCAGCTAGTAAGTAGCTAAGGGAAGATTTGAACTTGGGTCTTCTTGAGTCCAACTCAATCCAATACTCTTTACATTTTTCTACCTAGCTGCCAAACTAGCCCTACTAGAAATAGTAGAGAGGAATAAAAGCCTTTATCCTTGACCCTGCTCTCCTTATTTTCTGGCTCACTGTCCAGTGGCCTCAAGCTTACTTTAGATCCCCACCTAACAATGGGCACACATAAGAATTTCTCCAATCCTTGCATGGGCTGAAGAGATTTCATAAAGGGCTCTGCAAATGTTTCCACTCTAGTCGTGCAGTCTTGATACAGCTGGGTCCTTGGAACCTTTCCATTGTTTAGTGCTCTCCAAAGCTCATTTCCCTTAAGCTCAGCTCTTCTCAAAGCTTTCTTTCTCCTAGAAATGAAACCATTTCTAAGCTCTAAAGGCCTTTCCTTCCCCTCAGCTCTCTTCCTAGCTCAGGCCCTCATCACCCCTTGCTTAGTCTACAGGAATAGCCTACTTTTTGGTCTTCCTGTCTGAAGGCTCTCTCTGCTCATCTCCATCCTCCTCACAGTTACTAATGTGGTTTTTCCCCAAGCTACAGGTTCATGCCATTTTCCTTCCCACTAAATCCTCTTAGCCTTTAGTGCTTTTAGTAGGATGGGGATTGATGCGCTGATTTCTCTGGTATGAAGAGCTCTGGGATGAGGAAGCTCTCCCTGTCGATGCCAGTTGGTACCCTCTTGCCTGAAACAGTTGCCTGGGGCATCGAGAGATGAAGAGAATTGCACAGGGCACATATCGTGAACATGCCAGAGGCAAGACTTGAAGATGGGCCTCCTAGGATTGGAAATGGGTTCATCATGCACGGTGCCATGTACAGCCTTCCATATGCAGATGACCACGCATTCAGTGTAGCCTCGGAGGCTGAGATGCCGCAGAGCAGGAATCGTTCTCGCCCCTTGTGGGAATTTTGGCCTGACAACTCCAGCACATGGGTTCTCCACTCGCCAGCACTGTGCCACCCACGTGTGGAGCAATGGTTCCAACAAATGGCAGAAGTTCTCTTCCCTTGGCATTCTGCTTTCCAGGGATGTCCACAATGATACTGAGGCGGACACAGCCAGAGCTAGCTCAGTGTTTGGGAGGCTCCAAAGGAAGAGGACAAAGAGATGTCTTAGGCTGCCTCCCAAACTGACGGTCCCAGAGCTGTGCTGCTGACCTCCTTGTATGTCTGTGCAACCTGGACATTCCACCAGCTCTATGCCAGGAAATGGAATCGCTTCCATCTGAGCTACCCGAGGGAGGTTCTGAAGCTCCTCTGACGAGATGAAGGACAGGAAACTGGTCCTTTCTCAACATGAACTGCCAGACATTGAGACTATGACAGAGCAGAGCTCCGATGGGCTGGCCATGTTGTTCCGATGCCAGATGTTTGCCTAAAAGACTCTTATGGAGAACTCGCTCAAGGTAGGGGTTCACGCAGAAGTCAGACGTGTACAAGAGCCTTCGAGAGGTCTCTCTGAAGAACTTTGCCATCAGTTGTGAGATACAGAGACACTGGCACAGGCCGGTCCAGCATGGCCTGCCCACGTCAAAGAAGGCACCAAGCCCTCTGAGGGGAACACAATTGCAGCCACTCAAAAGAAATATGAAATGCCCAGATTGAGAGCCATCTCCATCCCCAATGTTCATCCCCACTATGGGGGCCTGACCTGGGGGAGAGCCTTCGTGGTCAGTATCGGTCTGATCAGCCACAGTTGGACACTGTCCACTGACCCCTTTCATAATAATGTCCCTGTGATGCCCTTTGGGCATAAGGGACAACAAGCACCCAGACAAACAATGGACATTTAGTAAGCACTTGTTGTACATAAGGCTCTGTGGTAGGGCCTGGGGCTGCCATGACAAAAACCCCAGTCAGTCCCTGCCCTCGAGGAGGGGGCATTTCCCTCAGTTTCTGAAAGAATGTGGCATCTTCTCTCTTTCAGCCTTCATAAGAGAGGATACCTCTTGCTCCCTGCTCCCTCTCATCCATCCTCAGATAACTCAGGGCTCTCTGGCTGTGCTCCCCCTTGCCTATGGCCACATTCTCCAAAGACATCGAGGTAGCCCCTAATGGCATCCCCAAAGCATTCAAAGCCATGGAAGATGGTCTTCAGTTCAGTATTTGACCCATTTTCTTCTAGCGTCAATGACAAATGATGAGAAGGTATGTACAGAGAGTGACCAGCTCTATTACTGGGGTCACAGACCAATGAAGCATCAAAGCAAATACAGAATGGTCTACCATGCTCAAGTGTGCATGTGTCTTAGTTTCCCGGGTCAGTTCCTGAGGGTAAGGACCTGGCCCTCAGCTTTATATGCAGTTAACATCTAATAAATGCTGGTTGAATTGGGGAGGGGGAAGCCACAACCACCATGAATGGAATCATTAAATGTTCAAATTAAATTCAGTAACTGACCTCGGTGCCGTACATATTATAGGTGTTTAGTGAATATCTCTTGTATTGAATGAAATCCTCTGGTTAAGAAGGAAGTGCAATATCTTTGGCAAATATGCACAGTGCGATGACAAAAACACAGAAGATGTTTTGGTGTTCCTTGTGAAATCCATTGATAAAAAATTCTGCAGCCTCCTTTGGAAGCCTGGTGAAGGATAATAACCTGCATTTAGGTGGCCCTTAAAAGCATAAATTCATTTGATCCCCACAACAGCCTTGTGAGATGAGGTATCCTAGCTAGGAATATTCTTATTCCAAAGACAAGTGTATCATCTAAAGCAGGGAGCCCAAGCGATTTGCCCAGACTTACATGATAGGGATCTTGGATCCCCAAACCAACCCATGTAGCTAGCTACCTCCCAAGTGAAACAATGATAGACCTGAGAAAGAGACAGAGAGCCTGGAGCAGGTGGACCAAAGCAGCCCCATCTGCCCATCTGCCCATCTCCTTCCTTTATATCCCAGTATAGCAAGTCTAGTAGCCCGTGGCCTGGAGCTACAGGAGAAAGGAGCAGCAACCTCCAACCCCCATCCAAGCCCTGACCCAGCTTCCAAACCAAGGCTTTAGCCATTGTCAAGGGATTTCTACAACCTGCAATAACATCTATTGGTGTTGTAGCCTCAGGATTCTCTGTGGATGGCCCATACAAGACGGTTCTCACCAATAAAGTCTTTGCCAACACAACATGACCATTATCAGAAAGGGACACAGTTTTAACAATGGCGACCATACCATCATCTCCCTGGCTGCTCAACTCTAAAGACCATCGATTGAGTTTTCCCATCTGTACTGCAGCTGAAGCTGCACCCATGTATTATTTCCTTAACATTAAAATGGGAGCACCTTGAGAGGAGGGATTATTTGGCTCCTATTTGTAGCCCCCATGTCTGTTTTTCACGCATCTCTACCTCCTTACATACATGCCCTACAGAGATACTATTCTTCCATCTGCATCACCTTTCATGTTGGTCAGATAAATGTCATCAGACTTGGTTACAGGATCAGATTATAAGGCTCTAGAACCAGAGGGGTCCTTCTACACAATCTGGTCCACTCCTTTCAAGTTCTATATGGAGAAACGGAGTCGGAGAGATTAGGAGTCTTGCCTCAAGTCACATAAGTTGTGAGTTTGGAGCTGGGTATGAACTTGGTTCCTTTGAATTCCTTTCTTTGTGGAAGGTGAAATGAGTCTAGAGCAGGAATTCTTACCCTTTCTTCTCCTGAGCTATGTTGACAGTGTCTGGTGAAGCCACCCTATGGACTCCCCCTCAGAATCACATTTTCAAATGCTTACAAATAGAGGATTACAAAGGAAGGCAGTTAAGTTGAAATGCAGCTACCCAAATATGAACAAGTGAGTGGACTTCAGCTCAAGAATACCTTTGACTATGGAGAGCTTCGGCATTTTCAGTGGAGCGCTTCCTGCTCCCTTGTATTTTAATATGGACTTTGAAATTAGACATGAGAGATCAAAAGGAGCCCTCTGATCCCAAATGGCAGCCTTTTCCCTTTATTGTTTTTGTATGGGCGGGTCTAAGCAGTCCCCAGGCTTAGCAATGTGAATTTGGAGAGGCATCTCCAGAGCAAGGAGCCCTGAAACAAAAGGGTCAAGATAAGAGGATTTCAAATGTGGGTTTTCATCTACTGGGGAAGGCTGTCAGCACTACACTTGGGAAGATAACCTGGATTCTGTTCCTGCCCTGCTCATCGGCTAAACTCCACGGATGACTCCAGGAAATACAGTTTTTTCAGATTTAAGAGAATAGCGTTTGCCACAGCAATAGGATGCTCGGGAGCATGGCTGGTGTCCCTAACCTTGATGTGAAGAAGGCAGAGTTCAAATGAGCAAGAGGAGCATCACATTTGGCCATCAGGAATCCACATTCAAATGGGACAAAGCCCCAGCCATTTTGTTTTTTTCCAACTCTAGCTTGCTAGTTCTTCAAGGGACTGGCTACTTGGAGCTTCTGCGGCTTTTCTGGAAAAGATGCTTTTGCTCAGACTCAGAGAGAGGCAATTCTGATGGCTTTTGTCCATCAGCTCAATGCATCTCAGATGCCCAAGTGCACCATTGGGTGCAGAAATCCGTCAGCTCTGTGATATCCATGAAAAGCCAAAGAAGGCACCCAGATATTTCAGTGTGAAGGCCAGACAGAGCCTTTGGGGACTAGGAAGCCGCCAGGACTACCATTGCTCTTTACCTTTCCTCCCGATTCTCTCCCTATAATGTCCTATTCTTAGATTTTACGTTGTTATGGATTTCCTTTCCCATAATGTTCATTTCTGAATCCATTGCTCCTCCCCTCCCCAATAAACCTTTCCATAGAGCAAATAGAAAAGAGGAGGCAGCAGCTCAGTGAAACCAGCCAAGGTGCGACTAACATATGATAATATAGAGCATGTGTGATGTTCTGTACCCCCAGACTCATCTCTGCAAAGCCATCTCAGCTCTTCTTGAGCATCCAAAGATTGCTCATCTCTCCCCAGACAGCTCTGTGAATCTGGCAACTTCAGAAGCTGCCTCAAATAACACTAGGCTATTTTGGCTCTTATTCACGTCATGTTATGGAAGAGGAAACTGAGGCTTGTCTAGGAAAAGCGACTTGCTTGTGGTCGACAAGCTCTGCTCACAGTAGGCGCCTAATCAATGTTGAATATTTTGGTCCATTTTCTTCTGTCTCGGAAACCCAATGGCAGAATTTCCCAAGACCCCAGAATGGCGGGCAGTAAATGGAAGGACACACATTTCCTTTACAACCTTGATCTAAGACAATTGCTTCCATTTCAATAGAGCAGGACCATTGAGGAGTTTATTAAGGAACACCCAGAGTGAATGGCTTCTGTGTGGGGAGGTTTTTAGAGGCTGGATACTACAGTGGACAGAATGTGTGAGTGACAGCCAGAGCGCCTGCTTTCCAGATTTAGCTTTTCGACTTGACTGCATGTCTGAAGCTGGAGTCAGCCCCTTCACCCCTCAGCTTTCTCCTGTCAAAGGAGAGGTGTGGACTCCTTGCCCTCTGTGCTCCTTCCAACTCTCAATCTATGATTTTACGTGTCTGGGGCAGGATTGCCAGCTGGAGCTTTGCTAAATCTGGTACAGCCCTCTATGCCTTTTCCCACATTGTCTCTGTAAGTTATTAGGACCTTGGACCTGATGTCAGCTATAGCCTGGCATGGACACTGGGCCTCAAAAGAAAGGAATCAGAGAAAGGAGAAGTAGGAGTCCATGGGCTAGGAGTCCAACAGGAGAAGAGAGACATGGGGTATTGGCCAAGATAGTAGGTAGATGGGTATGATGCTGGATTCCCAAAGGAAAAATGGGAGGTCCAATCCTGAGACTCTGGGGGTCCAATTGGAGGACCCTCAAGTTCCCTGAATTCTGATGGCACAAATGATTGTAGTGAATGAAGCAATACAGAGGGCTGGGGCTGGGGCTGGAGAGACAAATTGTGCCTGCATAGGGAGTTTTTGCCCTTTCTAAATTTATAAAGACAATGTACATGAGCTAGAAACAAGGCCAGGGAGGTAGGATTGAATAAGAAGTACCATACATCCATAAGAACATGGTAGACGATGCTTTAACTCAAAGCATGGTACAGCTTGCAATGAATGGTGAGGACAAAAATATTGAGGGCAAAAGGACCAGTCCTTGGAGAAGATGTGATGATGAGAACAAACACTAGGCAAAACTACTCAATTCCTGTATCATTTCTATGTTCTTTGCCAAAGACAGTAACAGAGAAGAATCGATGAGAAACCATTAATGGGAATTGTAAATGGAGAAAATGGTAAAAGAGTTGCTATCAGTAAATTCCAGCATGTTGTGCCTGGATAAACTATAGCCTCAGGTTCTGAGAGAAATGACATTTGTCTAGGATTGTAGTCTATGCTGGGTCGACCACCATTAAAGTGTTCTGTTCAGTTCTGAAAAGTTTTTTGGAAAGGCATTGCTTGACAAGCCAAAGAACATCTGATAAGCCAACTGGAATGGTGAAGTCCATCCCTTACCCCATCCAAAGGAATGGGGATCATCACCAAAGATTTAGAGAGAACAGGCTAATTTCTTCAATTATTCAATAAGCTATCATGAGGGAATGGGTTTTGATTTTGGCTCCTCACACCAGTGGGTAAAATTCAAAACAACAGGTGGTGGGTTTCCAAAATGTGGATTTAGGCCTAACATAAAGGAGAAAAACAATTTCTCAACAATTAGAGCTTTCCAAAAAACCGAATGGGGTACCCTTGAAAGTACAGGATTCCCTTCAATAGATGCATTCTAGCAAAGGTTGAATGAACCCTTGCTAGACTTATTGGAGAGGGGATTATTTTTCCCAAAGATTGTTGGGGCTAGTTTCTTCCCTTCCCTTCCCTTCCCTTCCCTTCCCTTCCCTTCCCTTCCCTTCCCTTCCCTTCCCTTCCCTTCCCTTCCCTTCCCTTCCCTTCCCTTCCCTTCCCTTCCCTTCCCTTCCCTTCCCTTCCCTTCCCTTCCCTTCCCTTCCCTTCCCTTCCCTTCCCTTCCCTTCCCTTCCCTTCCCTTCCCTTCCCTTCCCTTCCCGTCCCATCCCGTCCCGTCCCGTCCCGTCCCTTCCCTTTTTTAAAACCTCGCCTTCCTTCTTAGAGTCAATACTGTGTATTGGCTCCAAGGCAGAAGAGTGGTAAGGGCTAGGCATTGGGGGTCAAGTGACTTGCCCAGGGTCACACAGCTGGGAAGTGTCTGAGGCCAGATTTGAACCTAGGACCTCCCATCTCTAGGCCCAACTCTCAGTCCACTGAGCCCCCCAGCTCCCCCTGGGCTCATTTATTTTCAAGGTCTTTTCTAATTCTGAAATTGCGTGTGTAGTCTTGGAATTTGATTATTGAACTGGTGTTGGTGACTTTCAGAAAATTGTAGGGAATGGAATCTTTGCTGCAGAACCAAAGACAGGTAAATGTCTTGAATTTTTTTGAATTGCCAAGAAGATGTAGTCCCCAGACCATGTCAGTTATCATGACTTTCTTTCCTGGCAAGATTCTAACAGATGGTTTGTGAGCATTTTGAAAAGGAAATAATGATCCATGCTAGATAGCTTGTGACTATGGAGAACAAGCCAGGCCAGAATAAACTCATTTCTCTTTTCTGGCAAGGATACTAGACTCATTGATTGTGATCAGTGTACCCTGAATCTGTGTCCCAGACCTGGGTAGCGAATGAGAGAGCTGCCAATTGGCATCCTACTCCATACAACTGATTCTGGCTAAATCTCATCCTCTGTGTTTCCAGACTTCTTTATTTATTTTCTATGGTGTTTTGGACTGGCAAAAACATTAGTATGCCTTTTTCTTGGATATCTTGATCAGAACTTCATTTGGTGCACTTTTTAGATCTTTATAGAGGAATTGGGAAGGAAAACTCACCAGTACTTCTTTCTACTCCCAATAATAACAGATGTAATTATAGAAGAGACACTAATCAAATACTTAGATGATAAGTTGTAAGGGATAGCTAGTGGATTCCTAGTGCCTGGTCTAAAATTCTACGGAGGAATAATGGAATTCTGGAGTCACAAAGAAAGAGAATTCTGATGATGAGAGAAAAGGGGATTTGTTCAAAGAGACAGAGATAAATAGAAACGTTAGAAACCAAATTATGTTTTTAAAGAATACATTTTTATAGCTGTCTCTTTTGGATGTCACCTGCATTTTCCCATCATTCTTTTCCTCTCCCTCCCAAGTAGCCATCCATTTTTTTTAAAAAGAGAGAAAATTTTGGGTAAATTCAAAAAGTATTATATAACCACAACCTCCCATTTTTGTGCAAAAGAGAGAGATTTGCCTCCTCAGATCTCTTCTTTGGGGTCAAGTGTGGTTATTATACATTTTGCCACATTTCTTTTGCTGTTCTTCCCATTTCCATTGTTATTTTATATAATGTTTTTCTGATTCTATTGGCTTTACTTTGCATCAGTTCAGAGAAGTCTTCCAGTGTTTCACTATATTTGTCATATTCGTTTTTCTCATAGCAGAGTAGTAATACCCCATTACTTTTCTGTGCCAAAACTTGTTTAGCCATTCCCCAATCGATGAGCATGTATTTTATTTCCTCTTCTTTGTGATTGCAAAAGTGCTGCTATAAATATTTTGCTGTGTATGAAGCAATTCTTTTTGTCATTGCCAAAATAGATTTTGAAAAGACATTTGCTAGAGATAAAAACAAGGACAGGCAATAGAGATTGCTAAAGCATGAACAAGCTGAGAGTGGTGAAGAAAGTAGAACAAAAGTTATTTTTAAATTTTTATTGGGAGAAAATAGAATCTCAGATATGGGCTCCAACCACTTGCCACTCAGGGGGCAGGAGAAGTTCTGGCTCTTGTTGTTTGCCATTCTCTGCCAAAGACCATGACCTTGGGACTGGACAAGATGAACAAAAGTGGCTCATGGGAAGCTGATCCCCAAAGTAAGAACAGAGACAGCAAGAGAGCACCTGCTGCCACATCACGTAGCCCAGGTCAACTCCATCCTGTGCCAGATGGGATGGCTGCACCCCTGCCACTGACCTTTCCAGGATCGTGGAAAACTGGACAAGCTGTGCAAGGCTGCAGAAGGCAAACCTTGTCCCAGTTTCTGCAAAGAAGTAAAGAGCGACGTCTCTCGACTGTCTTGTCCTTATTTAGTGTTTCTTCTCTGGGTGTTTGCGGTATAGAGATGCTCTTTATTGTTCCCTCCCCCATATGACATCAGTTCTTATCATTTTCTTCCTTTATACCATCCAGTCCCCGTTACTAAAGTCAATAGAATGATCCACAAACATTCCTGAGTCATCCCAATGAGTCAACTGTCCACTGCCTGACTCTGGGTGTAGAATGTTGCTGTTGTTGTGTCATTTTAGTCATGTCTGACCCTTTGTGACCTTATTTGGACTGGTTGGCTGTTTCCTTCTTCAACTAAGTTGACAGATGAGGAAACTGAGGCAAATAAGATTAGGTGACTTGCTCAGGGATGCGTGAATATTAAGTGTTTGAGGTCAGATTTGAACACAGGTCTTTCTGACTCCTGGCCAAGTGTCCCATCCACTGGCCACTTAGCAGCCTATGGCTAAAGAATTAGAAAACATATATTTTCAGTCATAGCCATGGTGGAGATGGATTGTGCTTATTTATTCATTCATTCATTCATTCATTCATTCATTTATTTATTTTTGCCTTTTATTGCATTTTTGCTATGACGTATTTTTTCCCTTCTTCTTGCAGTTTGGAAGAGTGGACTAGAGAGAAAGAAAGCCTGGAGCCAGGGTAGTTGAGAACAAAGAAATTAAGGGGGAAAGAAAAATGGTGAGCAGGAATGGAGTGGAGAGGAGGGGAAATGAGAGGGGAGATGGGAAGGGGGGGGAAAGGAAAGGAGAGAAAAAGAAGGAGAAAGCAAAGCAAAATATGAGGTCTCTAAAAGAGAGCTTAAGGCTTAGAAGAGAATGGAAGGAAGGCCAGGAAGTAGTATAGACAAATAGAACAACGGTGAATGCTAGATGTTGGATTTGTTTTATGTATATATAACCTTTACCTTCTGTCTTATAATCAATAATATTGGTTATAATCAATAAATATTAGTTTAAGGAAGACAGTAAAAGATAGGTAACTGAGGTTGAGTGACTTGTCCAGGGTCATAGAGCTGGGAGGTATTTTAGGACAGATTTGAACCCAGGGCCTCCTGTCTCCAGACCTGGTTCCCTATCCACTGAGGTTTAGCTGCCTTGAATTTGTTGAATATTTTAAATAAAACACAAGATGTCTGTAGTAGAGATCCCCATTTTTATGTACAGTCTTATTTTTCTGTTTTAATCTATATAGGAATGGTACTACCTGATTGGTGTTTATTAATTTTGGAATGAAAAAAGAATCAAATGAAAATGAAAAAGGAATGCAACAATTCACCTACAATCCATGTTGGTTAGATTGCACTTGGAATGTTGTATTTCGTTTTGGTTACCCTAGTTTAGGGGGGATATTACTACATTGGAAATCTTCCAGAGAAGGAGAATTAGGAATGTAAGAGACCTTTAATCCATGAAAATAAGGATAAATTGAAGGGATTTGGGGGCGTTTAGAGATGATAAATGAAGACCAATGGAGGGATGATGAGTCAGTAGGAATCTAGAGTTGTCTTAAAATAATTGGATGTCCAGCATGTGAAAGAAGAATTATATCGGTTCTATTTGGTCCTAGAGGGAAGAATTAGAATCAATTAGGGGACATTTCAAAGAAGCTACTTGGGTCATGATGGTGAGGGTGGGGGGGAATCTTAACAATTATTGCTGGACAAAAGTGTCTTGTGCTCCCTTGAATGGTAGTGGTGGTGTTGGGGTTCTTCCTCAATAGAAGTCTCATAACATAGGTTGGAGGGTCCACTTGGTAAGTCACAATTGATATTTCTAGGATTCATGAAAATACTGGTGTAGATGCTCCATCTATTAAGAGAAGTTGTAACTACTTTAGTTGACCACTTAGAGTTACTGTCTCTCAACAAAATGACTTGCTGGCCAACCCTCCAATGATGTCAGAAAAGAATAAAGAAGACTTAGCAATTGATTAGGGGAAAAGGAATGGTGGGTTGAGGATGATTCTAAATTTGCCAAGGTTAGAAAACTCGGAGACTGAATTTTTTGGGTCTTTGGGCATCAGTATCTTCAAACTATCCATTGTTTTAGTGATATTACCTACCATTTTGTTAGTGATGGTTGGTTCTCTTGTTTACCTTTTTCAAACCTTCTTTCCTCTCCCCATCTTCTCCTTTCCTCTAGTTTCCCACATCATGATGCTTCCTCCTCCACCATTCTCAGTAGAAGACAAAACAGAATACTTGTCTGAGAAAATAGAGGTCATTTTCCAAGAGCTTCTTTACTACATTTCAAAGCCCCTTCTCTCTGATGAAAAATTGGCCTCTCACCAATGTCAAGTTTAATCATCCCCTTTACCTCTTGTTCCTTTCCTGCTGCCTTCAAGTGTGCCCAGATTTTTACTATCCTTAAAAAATCCTTCCTTGACCTTACCATTCCCTCAAGATATTTCCCCTCTTTTTCTGGAGTCAAACTTCTTGAAAATGCTATCTAGGAGGGCAGGTGAGTGGCTCAGTGAATTGAGAGCCAAGCCTAGAGATGGGAGGTCCTAGGTTCAAACCTAGACTCAGACACTTATCAGCTGTGTGACCCTGGGCAAGTCACTTGACCCCCATTGCTTAGCCCTGACCACTCTTCTGCCTTAGAACCAATACACGGTATTGACTCCAAGGCTGAAGGAAAGGGTTTAAAAGAAAAAAGAAAATCCCGTGTGTACTCATTGCTTCCACTTTTCTCACTTATTCTCCAACCTGAATATTTTTGTGGAAGCTGTTCATTCCAGACTTACCAATGATCTATCTGTTTGTTGGCAAGTCCAGTGGTCTTTTCTCAGTCCTTTAATTCCCTGCAGTAGAACTCTGTTGATCCTCCCTGGGTAGTTCATCCCCTGTGGGTGTTCATTGCATTGATCTCCCTTATTTCTCTTTCAGATTTTCTGACAATTCCTTCTAAGTCTCCTTTGCTAGATCTTCATGTCATGGCCAGTAACTCAGGGTGTACTAACCAAGGGTCTAGACTAAGCTGGGCACTTTTCATTGCTCTCTCTCAGACACGATCTACTCTTATGGGTTCATTCATCATCTTTAGGAACAACTCCTCTATCTATATACCCTGTTTCAGAGTCTCTCTCTTGAGTTCAGCCTCTCCAGTTGTTTATTGGACATTTCAGATTAGATTACTGTTAGGCATCTCAAAATTAACTTATTATTTTCTTCCTGCAATACACCCCTTTTCTGGACTTTCCTGTTTCTGGTGAGGGCACACCTTTACCAGTTTTCCAGGCTCTAAAGGTCACAACTTCAGAGTCATCCTTGGTTCCTCACAATCCTTGGTTTTAATCAGTCAATCAATTGCCAAATCTTGTTTAATTTATTTTCAGGGTATCTGTGTCCTTCCCAGCACTCAACCCCAAGAGTGGTCTCTTCTCAAGCCCTGACCACTGCCCCCTGGACTATTAATGTAGCTTTCTAATGGGTCTTTCTTCATGAAAGCTCTCTTGTCTCCAATCCATCTTCCAATACAACTCCAAAGTGAATGTTCTAAAATATGGGTGTGGCTATATCCCCAAGCTACTTACTATATTTCTGTTGTTCCCTTTTGATTCTAGAATAAAATGTAAACTTCAGCATGTTGAAATCCTTCCTTAGAAGACTACTTTTCCAGACTCTATATTACTCTCTGTTACATCCTCCCCACTGAGGCCAAACTTGCTCTTTCTCCCACCACAATATTCTATCACCTCTATGCTTTTTTATATCCTTCTCCAATGCTGGAGTGTACTCCTTACTGATCTCTGCCTCCTACAGACCCTGGTTTCCATCAAAGCTCAGCGTCAATGCCACTTACTTCTTAAGACATTTTCTCATTTTCCCTAAGCATTAGTGCTTCTCCTCCTAATTAATTTGTATATATTTATACAGCACCCCCTCTTGGGACACTCCCAACTTATATGTATTTTTTAGCATCAGGGAGCTCAAGGGGTAGCTACTGACACTCTTGGGGTTCAGGGCCATATTTCTAGTACTATAATTCCTGAGCCCCCACCAGTGTACTTCCCATAAATAAACAGCCAGACCCAATTAGATTTTTATCAAAGGTGTTTGCTAAGATAGTGCAGTAAGATGCATGGTGATGAAACATTTCCCCTCTTCTCTTCCAAAGTCTAGGGCATATTCTCCCTGGAGAGTGGAAGCAGCTAGGTTGTGAGTTCCTTGAAGGCAGGGACTGTCTTTTGTCTTTTTATGTATCTTCAATATTTAGCCTGGTGCCTGGAATATAGTAGGCACTTGATAAAGTTTACTGATTGACATAAGTGCAAAAATAGTGAGGCACATCCCATATTTGGGATACACATAAGACAGAAGTATAACTCATAGTACCTGTTACCATTATTGCTTTGAAGTCCATTTTTAAGTCTGTAACTTGTGCTCTCCTCCAGGTACAAAGGATTGTTTCCCTTGGCACTGTGTCTCCATCATGTAGCCATCTTCAGATATTCATATTTATCTATATTTGTCATGAGTAGGTTTTCTGCTCCAGAGAGCATGTATGATTCCTTTTATTATACTCTCTCTGATAACATGTCAGTGGGGACAAGAAGGAGAGACAGAAAGAAGCTCTCCCCTCCTTCCCTTCGCCTCCATTCACCCTTACATCCCCAACAAGAATGTTTCACTCTCAGGACTTGGAATTCTCCAAATGGCAGCTGAGTGGAGCACTAGAGTGCTTCACTGCTTGAATGAGCTTAGTGCTGGGATGATGGCTATTTTATATATAAACTTAAATGAGCCCAACTGATTCTTTCAGACACACGTAATACTTTCTTTTTTGAATTATAAATGTACACACATTGTAACAAGATCGTGTACCTGAAACCATCGTGCTTACACATTTAAAACTACTTATTGCTTGATTGAAGTATCTGGGTCTTTGGGGATAATACCAAAAATAGGAAGGGGCTGGAAATTATGTTCTACTTCTGTTTGCATGTTGCCACTCCTTATAGACTAGAATCTCCTTGAGGGGAGGGTGTGTTGAATTTTTGTTTTTGTGTCCCCACTGTCTAGTAAATCATTGTTGATTAATTGGTTGATTCTTCAAACATTATAATTTTCAACTTCATTCTTTTCTTCCTCTCTCCCTCCCTTCATTCTTTCTTACCCTCCTTTCCTTAATCTCTCCTTTCTTCCCATTTTTCCTTGCTTCCTCATCATTCCTTTCCCTTGTGAATAAGGGAATGACCAAAAGCAAAGAAAATTTGAAATTTGAAGAAGATGCTTCAGGAGGGGCACATGGAACATTCAGAGGACCTGTGGGGGGAGTTCCAAGTTCAAAACAGTTGGAGCCAGAGAGAAAGATCTGTTCTTATCTAGGACTCTGAGGGAACGGGATGGGAGAAGTACTCATCTCAAATCTCTTTGCCTGAACTGAACTGAACTGAATGAAGTTTTTCATGCCCAACTGAAGACAACCTTTGGAACAGAGAGTCAATATTTTTTTCCTTAGGGGAAACTCAGGGCCATATTCCCTGGAGAGAGTTTTGGTCAAGCCCTCAAAAGTTGCCATACAAAAGAGATAGTAGGGACCTTCCTCTTTTCCCTCTGCCCTTTCCCTTCCTTTCAAAATAAATTAGATACTTTGAATTATAACAGAATTGATTCAGAGTTTATGTAATAGAAGGGGAATTTCCATCTATCAAGTTTAGAAGGAAAGCTGTGGGGAGTAGACTTACCCGTCTAGGTTGACTGACTAACTTACTCTATTAGTGGCTGCTTAGCTCAGTAGAAAGAAAGAGGAAGTGAAGTCTCCAAAAACAGCTGTTCACTGGTCCCTTCCCTAAGTCCCCTCGCTATTATACCCTCTCCCTCTCTCCCTTCCTTTCCCTCTTTTATTCTTTTTCTTCTCTTGCTCTCTTCCCTTTTACTTCCTTCTTCCCTCTTTCGTACCTTCCTTTTTTCTTTTCCCTTCCTTTCTCCCTCTTTCTTCTTTTCATCTTTGCATTATTTCTCTCTCTTCTTGTTTTGACAATATCTTGGTTTTTTTTCTCTTAAGTATTATCCATGATAGATGTTTTACCACATTTTCTTTTTTTCATAATATTTAATCATTGTATAGTATCATTGATTACTATTAATTTGTTTCCCACCAGTATCTCTGGTGTTTTCTTTCCTGACATTTTACTTTCCTCTCTTGGATTTTGTTTTGTTTTTACCTCATTTATTGCTATTTTTTCTTTTAGGTGATGGAGAGATGAATTTAAACCCTGTCATTCATATGCTCATCCTGTTGAAATTTCTGATTTCATCATTTTAAATGCCTTTTCATTTCTTCTTATGGTTGGCTGCTTGCTGAGATAACAGAGTAGTGTTTCCAGTGTCATTGTGGATGAGGATAAATCCTTACACGACCAATGGCACATCTTTCTCATTTCATTTTTATTCCATATTCCACTGTTTTGTTTCTCTAAGATTCTTTTGGTATAATGTGGCTGGGATTCACAACACGCTTCTACTAGTTGGATTGGTGGTGGGTTAAGATTGTTCTATGTCTATGTGATGAGGGAAAGAGAGACCAAGTACTATGGGGTAGACTTAATAGGACTTGATACTGAATGAATTTTGGGAGTGAGGAAGAGAGTAGATGAAGAGTTGAAGCTAGAGGACTGGAAGGAGTGAGGCAACCTCTAAAGAAAGAGGAAAGCTGATGAATCACGGCTTCAGAAGGAAGATGAGTTCCATTCTGAATGAGATGTCTGTTGGACAGATGTAGGTAAACATCTGGTGATCAGGGCAGACACTGAGCCTAGATATCTCTTGGTTTGATATCTTTCTCAATGTTGATGTTAAATCCAAATGAAAAGGAATGCATGCTACAGCCTGTTCAGACACACTATCCTTCCAGTGACCTTTTTATGAAAAGGTTTCTTTTCTTCTTGCCCTTCACACCAGTTGCACTGTGTAGTCAACAGATGCTAATGTAATCAGTGCTCAGTTCCAATTCATTGATGACATCAGGTACTGTCTATACTCTCTACTTTCATTTTATGTAATGCAGAATAAAAATACTTCAAAGAACTTTTATTTTACATAAAATGATTATCATGTGAGGTTGGCTAACAGTTTCCTTCAATGTCAAATATAAAAGTTATTTCCATTTCCTAAATCTTAGAACCTTGGGCTAGTTTAGCTCCAGATACTGACATGGTCTCTTGGTAAACTCTTATATCACAATCGTTATTCTCTTGTCAGTCACAACTTGGCTATTATTTTAGTTGTCTAAATATATTTTTTGGTGGGATGACTAAAACTAAAAGGGTTAGAAATCGACTGATACAAATTACTTAAATTCAAAGTGGATGAAATCTAATTATATTGGCCCCAGTTATGTCTGAAATGATGTTTATTAGCATCAGAAGCATGGAGCACATGGAACAAAGTGGGCTGCCATGTAGCCAGAATAATGGGTGCCAAACACAACAGAGGAGCTCAAAATGGGAGCCGGTTTAGTGGGAAATTGAAGGGATGATGGAGTTGTTTCTTTTTGCACTCCCAGGTACTTCCCCTGGTTCAGCCCATTATTGCTTTGTACTGGGACTGTCGCAACAGCCTCCTGATTGGTCTCTCTCTCTTGTCTTTCCCCTTTCCAATCCATCCTCCACATAGCTGGTGGAATTATCTCCTAAGGCACACATCTGATCATGCCACTCCCTTCCTCAAAAGCCTTCCATGGCTTTGTGTCTCTCCACTTTCGGATAAAACATCCAATTCTCATGCTGGCATGTCAGTTCCTTCCCAATCTGGCTCCCTTTTCTCTTTGACGTCTTCTTTCACAATGCATCAATTCTCTCACTCTGCAGTCCCGTCACCTGCCCTCCCAGACATCCCCCATGCCTCCATTTTGTCTCTTGCCTCCATTCTGTTTCACAGGCTGTCCCCCATTCTCGAATTCCGTCCCCCACCTCTGCCTTGTAGAACTCTGAGCTCACGTGCCCCCTAGAAGTGTCTTTCCTCATCGTCTTCCTGCATCTGCTCGTGCTCTTTCCCTCCTGTGACTGTTCTGCAAATTCTTGTTTCTTCTGCTCTGTACCTGTTAGAGTTCTTGGCCAACACATGGGGGCTCTTGAGGTGAGATGCTGCTGCTTTAAAAACGTATCTTTAATATCTAGCAAAGTGCTTTTGGCCCCCTAAGTGGGCCTTTAATGAACGACTGTTCAAATGGATCGAATCTGAAACCGTTTGCAAAGGTGACAGTGTGTAATCTTTAACCTTTGAGTTAAACATTGGCCAAACCAACAGAGCCACCTCTTTGTGGGACCTGGAAATGAACTGAAGTGAGTGCTAGGCGGGCCCCAGAGACTTAGATCAGGAGGTAGGGAAGAGTTTTTCCCTATTTGATTTGATGTGGCTACGAAGTCAGGGCCACAGGACTGGGGCGTGCAGGTCTCCCCACCTTCAACGCGGGGGGGGGGCTCCCCACCTGACTGTCCCAGCCAGCACATATCGGAGTGACCTTTCCCAGTTCTTGGTGGGCTTATGATCTTAGAAGGCAGATTCACTTGAAGCAAGTGAAATAGGAAGATGAACCTATTACCAACCTTGCTGCAGAAATTAAAAAACAAAACCTGCATCCTCTCTCTTATCGGTGAGATCCTCACACACAGGCAGAAGCATAGAGGTGTGTCAGTGATACATATGGACATGGAATGTGCACTGCAAAGCCAGACTCGGTGGAGGCATCCTCTGAGGAGCTGCTCTGTCCTCCCTCTTGGCTGGTGTAGAAAAGTGGAGGCTGACTCTAGCCAGGAGAGGGAGGATCTGGAGATCCCTGGCCTTTACAGACGAGTGTTTGTGAGGCTGGTGGAGGAAAGAGAACAGAGGGGGCCTTGGAGGCTATTATTAGACCAAGAGAAGATGGAGAGGGCATCTGTGGAGGTGAGCTTCTTGCTGAAGCAATTGGTAACAGAGTTCAGCAGCGGGTGGAGTGAATGGAGCAGAACTAAGCAGATGATACATGGTGCAGTTTTCCCCCAAGAGGTTGTGAGTATAAAGAAGTGGTACCAGCAGTGTACTAAGAACACTTAAGGGAATCACGAGGCATCAGCGCACTGATCTATGCCATGGAATAGTCTGTTCCAAGAAAAAAAAAAGATAAATCAACCCCATCTCTCTCTCTCTCTCTCTCTCTCTCTCTCTCTCTCTCTCTCTCTCTCTCTCTCTCTCTCTCTCTCTCCTCACTCCCCCTTCATTTCCCCCTCTCTTTCTTTCTCCTCTCTCTCTCTGTCTCTTTGTCTCTGTCTCTTCCTCCCTCCCTCCTTCCCTCCCTCCCACACTCTCTCTTTTCCTCCCTCCCACACACTCTCTCTTTATCTCTCCCTCTCTCTCTCCCTTTCTCTCTCTCTTTCTCCTTCCCTCCTTCCTCCTTTCTCCTCTCTCTATCTCTCTGTCTCTTCTTTCTTCCCACTCTCTCTGTGTCTCTCTCTCTTACTCCCCCCCTTCCACACTTTCTCTCTCTCTTTCCCTCCCTCCCCCCTCCCCCCCCTCTCTGTGGGTGGGGAGCAGCATGGTCATATGCTCCCATTACTGATTATTAGCCTGCTGGGTTAGCCCTTGAGATTTCTGGTAGTTATTCTGACAGTATGTATCTCCATGAAGCTTCAGGGATATTTCCCTAGAAAAGAGTGGGATCCTCATTTTAAATAATGATTTCTTAATTTTCCTGGTTGGGGCAATGCTCCTGGGAGCAGAGATCAGATGGTTTCCACCTCCCTCCAACACTGGCTGTCATCAGAGCCGGAATGGGGGTGGAACAATGGGACTCTGTCCAAAGGATGCTGAAAACTAGAGGGAGATAAGCACAAGCAGTGGGGCAGCCAGGCAGTACAATGGATAGAGCGTGGGTCTGGAGTTAGAAAGATCAGGGATCTAATCTGGCCTCAACATTTATTAGCTGTGTGACCCTGGGCAAGTCAATTAACCCCTGCCTGCATATAACTGGAGAAGGACTTGGCAAACCACTGCAGAATCTTTGCTAAGACAGTCCCCCGCCAGGTTGGTCACAAGGATTCTAGCACGACTGAACAATAACAATGTGCTTTGGGCATAAACAGCACACTCAGTACAGTAGGCAATATGGAAACAGCTGATACACTGAATTAGCAAACCATTGATTAGGGGCCTTCATGCTGGGCATTTTTCAGGTGCTGAAGATACAGAGACAAAAAGGAAGCCCTCTCTGACCTCAAGGAGATGATTACATTCCATCAGGGTAAGCAGCACATCTGTGGGAGGCTGAGAAATGTCTCCCAAGAGAGTACAGTGTGAATGATCCCCCCTTATGACTCCAGTCTTTCCATGTGTCCATGTACACAGCCATCTGAGGGGTGGAAATCCCACTTGTTCCGTGTGTGAACAAATACCTCCCTTCCTCTTCTGAGATCAAGAAGGGGGGATGGCCCTTGTGGAGGGCACAGCTGGGGCAGGGCACAGAGATGAGTAATGGAAGGACTATTCCTGGTCCACTGGCTGCTGGTTCAATGTCATGAACATGACCAGTACTGAGGAATGGCAAGCCAAGGAAATGAACAAAAGGCAAGAAATAGTGACACAAATAGGCTTTACCCCTAATGTCCTAGAGGTCTCATGGGATCAGGGGATTGGGTGGCTTGTGGTTATGGTAGGAGACCCTGGGCTGGGATAGATCTGATTTGGGGGGATTACTGGGGTCCTTCCTGCACCCAGCAGGAGGATCTGGGCTGAATTTCCTCCAGAAAATTACAGAGTTCTATTAAAGACCCAGAATTCTCTCTTAAATGAAGATTCATCCCCAAAATCTCTGAAGAACTCAAGGTGAATATTGTGAAGAGGGTGATGGAGATGGGGAGATTCAGAGACAACCAGGAGGAAAAACAGCCTCAGGGAAGGGTGGGATGAGAGCCAAGTGGTGAGAGCCAAAGATGGCACATCAATGGCTCTGCTGGTGCCCTTGTGATGCCGAGAGAAAGGGAGGGAGACCTCCAACATGTTGGGTGAACCGCCCAGGGAGAACTTATAGGGAGAACAACATGAGAAAGAGTGGTCCAGGATGGGCACACGGCATAGGCTGCAATCTGCATCTTTGGAGAGAACCTATAAACTGGTGGGATCATAGATCCATTCCAGTGTCTGAGTCTCTAATAGTCCTTGAAATGTGTCCTCAGCATTAGTGGCGGGTATTCTGGGAGAAGCAAATGGGTGGGCTACACAACTGAGGGATGATTTACCTGACAGCTCAATTTGGAATGCAGCCTGCTGAGAAAGCAGGGTCCATTTTCAAGAATCCTCCCATGCAAGGGAAGTCTTGGAGCTGGAAGCCTCAGATGTTTGTCCAAGAGAATTGGTGGGTGGAGAAGGTTAGACTGTTCAGCCTGAGTAGATGTGCTGGGATTCAGTGATGATGGAGAATGTGGGATGGGGATGGTGATGGGGAGAGGGACTGTGATGTGCCCCATGATCTATCTACTGCCTCACCCCTCCTTTCCTCTCCTCCCTGACTGCCATGCTGTATCAGAGAAGTAAAACATTGGCTATAGGAGGCTGGGACTTGGCATTTTAGTCACCTCTCCTCTCATGATCTGCATTCTGACTTCTGCCCTGTGCACTCTGGCATTACTCTCTCCAGAGTTACCAGTCATCTCTCAACCGACAGAGCTAATGGCTTTTTCTTAATCCGGGTCCTTTTTGCCCTTTTTACAGCATTTGGCACTGGTGACAACCTTCTCCTCCCACACAGGAACTGATGCCAGCTGAAGGAAGCAGAATCCCAACCCCTTTGTCTCATTTTATTTTCTTTTTAAAGATTCATCATATCTTTGTTTTTTTGATCACGTTTGTTTCCATCTATATCTGTCTCTCTCTTGCTCTGATCCAGCCAATCAATCATGCCTTGTAATAATTTTAAAAGAGGAGGAGAAGAAGAAAACAAGAAAACCAGCCAGTAACACTACCTGGTGCATCTAAAGAACCTTGGGTGGTCTTGGGTGGTTTTCTAGGCTCTGCATCCCATTCCTTCCAATGGAGGGAGGAATGCATTTTCTTCCTTCTTTGAGGGCAGTCTGAGAGTTTATAATCATGCAATAGCAGTTACTTTTTTATTCTTTTTCCCACTCCATGGACCTTGTAGTTGCTGGGTACATCATTTCCCCACTCCTGCATCCTTTCACTTGCATCAGTTCCTGTGGTTTCCTGAGCTTCTCTGAATCCTTCATGCTCATCACTTCTTAGAGCATCGTGGTGTGTTTTTCTTTTTTATATCACAGTTGTTGAATCAGCCCCCAATGGATGGGCCTCTGCTTTGTTTCATCTATTAATCAGCATTAAAAATGCTGCCATGAACATTGAGGTGGATAATGGCCCGTGCTTTTATCTGGGAGAGAGAGTACCACAGTGGCGAGAGTAGCCATCTTTCAGTTTTCTCTTAGTGGTATTCTCCATTGCTTTTCAGAACTCT
Source organism: Monodelphis domestica (assembly GCF_027887165.1). Taxonomy (NCBI): domain Eukaryota; kingdom Metazoa; phylum Chordata; class Mammalia; order Didelphimorphia; family Didelphidae; genus Monodelphis; species Monodelphis domestica. The sequence continues at coordinate 5,914,679 of NC_077228.1, read as the reverse complement.
TGGATCATTTGGGCCATTTAAACTGTTCACCAACAACTCCACCAGCAATATATGACACTTCCGTCTTCTCACGTTGTCTCCAGCACCGATTCTTCTCAAGTTCTGCCGTCTTTTCTAATCTGACAATCTTATGGGTAAGAGCAGAAATCTTAGTTGATTTGACTTGTCTCTCCCATTATTACACGCGGTGGCTAGAGCACTGGATCTAGAATCAGTAAAACTTGAGTTCAAATCCTGTCTCAGACACTTACTACTTATATGACACCAAGAAAGTCATTTTAACCTCTGTCTGCCTCAGTTTCTCCATCAGTAAAATGGGGATAACAATAGCACCGACTTCCTGGGGCTGTTTTGAGGCTGAAATGAGATAACAATGGTAAGTGCTTAGCAGAGTACCCAGCACAAGGCAAGCACTATACAAGTGCCAGTTTTCACCATCATCATCATCATCACTAAAATGACATGAGAAAATGTTTGTAAGTCGATCACAAATCTTTGGGTGCTCTGCATACACTATTAGGTAGGCTAGGTCACTGGTGCACAGAAGCAGTTATAATAGAAAGGAAACAGAGATTGTCAAAGGAAAAGTATAATAAACATACACATTTGGAAATGCATTATCTCTGATAGCCATAGATGTTCATTAAAACTAGCCACTCAGGGGCTGTGAGTTGGCTCAGTGGATAGAAAGTCAGCCTGGAGATCAGAAGTTCTGGGTTCAAATTTGACCTCAAGCACTTTTTAGTTAAGTTCATAAAATGTTCTTATTTGAAGAAAACAATGTACTTGGAAATCAACAACACTACAAAAGCTCCTGGTTATGACCACCACAATCAAAAATACTGGGGCAGCTGGGTGGCTTACTAGGTAGAGAGCCAGTCTTGGAGATGACAAGCCCTGGGTTCAAATCTGGTCTCAGACAAACCACTTACCCCAACTTGCTTAACTCTTACTGCTCTTCTGCCTTGGAACCAATATTTAGTATCGATTCTAAGATGGAAGGAAGGTAAGGGTTTAAATAAAAAAGAACTATCCCCCCCCCCCCAGGCACACTGGCCTCCTTGCAGTTCTTTGACCATGATACATCATGCCCCATCTCCATGCCTTTGCCCTGGCTGTTCCTCATGCCTGGAATGTGCTGCTTCCTCACCTCTATCTTTGGTTTCTTTCAAAATTCAACTCAAGATGCTCCAGCTGCAAGAAAGCTTTTGGGGTTCCCTCAGTGGCGAGTTCCTTCCTCTCCCAGATTACTTTCCATCCTCTGTTTACGGCTTGCCGTAACAGGGCTTCTCCACCCCTTGAATACATCTTCCTCGGACTGTTTTGCCCTTTGTCTGTATTATCGGTCCTTCATACTGCACTTGGCACCTAGTCAGCTTCATAAACGCTTCTCCCCTGACTCCATTTGGCAGGTCACTAACGTGATGGCCTTTTCCTTTGGGCGTGCGTATGTGAATGAGCTCGTGGACAGGAATGTCTCGTTTCTTCTTATGTCTTTCAGACTCGTCGGGCAAGAAAGGCAGCCAGACTCGGGAGTCCTGCCGTTTGCGGCTTTCTCAGTCGTTTTCTCTAAGAGCTTTAATGTAGTTCATGAGAACTCACCGGGGCTGAGCCTAAGTAAACTGCAATATAAATTGAAATGGTTGTTCCCAGCTCAACTCCTGCCCCGGGATTAAACTGAAATATCGCTAGTGTCATGCAGGGATATTGCAGAGACGTGTAATTCTGTTAGTTCCCACCAGAAACTCACAGTGTTATCCACAGAGTAAGTAGCCACAGAGGATCCCCTAAGAGTTATTAGCAAAAGCCAAGGACCCCTCGAGCCACCTGTGAGAGCGGAACATTCATAAAATAGAGAACAAGGCAAAGCCCTTGCAGATGGGGAAGAGGAGCTGGAGAAGGCCATGGGTCCACCCCTGGACTGGCACGATTCCAGTGGCTGACTCCTCTGTTCTGGGAAGTAAGCTGCCTTCACACTCTTTCCCAAGACCCACCACATTCTTCGGTGAGGAGGAACATCCTCTCTTTGCCCTGCAGTCTAGGGGGCTTCATTTAGTGTTTCCGTACTAATGCTCTGAATTTCATCTACACATTCATGGAATACAGTCATCAGCTGGGAGCTGATTGAATGACCTTCACCAAGAACATCTTTCCTTCAACCTCTGGAATTCTGGAAAGGCAGAAATGGGAGAGTCCCAAGAAGACATCTGCACAATTGGGGCACATGTGCTTATCTCTAGCCATATGGGCTCTGCCACTATGGCTAATATGGATGCGTTCAGGCTCCCAAAGGGCAGACACGCTAGAATAATGAGATACCTTTGCTTCTATCTCCTTGAAAACCAGAGCTTGCCGAGCCTCTGTACCGACCATTTGATGGGGCTGGTCTACCAGCTTCCAGCAGCTACCAGCTTCCACCTTTTCTAACTCCAAAACTTTTGTCTAGGAATCCTCTCTCATCTTCTCAGAGCTGTGGTGGTCCCTCTCTGGTCAGGGCAATGACCACCGAGTCCCTGATCCCAGCCTTGAGAGGTTGTCAGTGGTTGGGGCTGGCACAAGAACTCAAGTATTCCCTGCTCTTCAACTCAACAGCTTGATGCCATCTTTGAACCCTGGCTCTCTGGTGAGCAATGGAGCGTCTGTCCATGAAGATATTAAAGACCCTTTACAGAGATGTATTGGTAATTTGCTTCTGCTTGTGTAGGTTTATGTTTCTCCAGTTCATAAGAGCAAGATTAGAGGAGAAAGTGAGGGGAATAACAAAGGCTATAAAGCAACTGCAGGCTTTAGTTATTTTATTGTAGGCTGGAATCCTCCCAAAGCACACTGTTACTCCACACGCTAAAATATTGGGGGAAAGTTATAGAAGCATGAAGTTTTAAAGCTCACGAAGGCTTCTGAGATCTCCTAATGCAACCTCCTCATTTTGTTAGAGTCCTAGAGAGGTGAAAAGGCTTGCTCTAAGTCATATGATTGGTTGGGGCAAGACTGGGAAGAGAATCCTGGCAGATGTTCTCTCCTTTCCAAGAATCTAGGGCTTTATATTGGCCAAGAGCCTCATGTACATGATTTCATTTGACTGCCCTAATAACCTTGGGGAAGTGAGTACTGCCTGGACCACTCATTTTACAAAAGAAGAAACTGATGCTAAGAAGGGGGAAATCAATGTTAGAGTAAGATTAAACATGGATTATGTATGCAGGTATTATATATTTGTATATATGTACATATATGACACATACAGTAATATATAGGACTATGTATGATGTGTATATGTAAATATAATGTTTATGTGCATGTGTGTGTATTTATACACTGAATATTCTGGGCTCATCCTCTACAATTCTTAAAAGCACTAGCAGATTGACTCTTCAGATTGATTGACTTCTGTTAGTCCTGCTCTTGTATTTTTTTAGGGTTAATCCTGAGGGGTTGGGAGATATGGTTCTAATTCTATGGCTCATGGCACTGCTGGGTTTATACCCCAAAGAGATAATAAGGAAAAAGACTTGTATAAGAATATTCATAGCCGCACTGTTTGTGGCACAAAACTGGAACATGAGGGGGGATCCTTCGATTGGGTTAGGGTTGTGGAATGACTGAACAAATTGTGCTGTGTGTTGTAGATGGAATACTATTGTGCTAAAAGGAATGATGAACTGGAGGGATCCCATGTGAACTGGAAAGACCTCCAGGAAGTGATGCAGAGTGAAAGGAGCAGAACCAGGAGAACATTGTACACAGAGATTGATACATTGTGGCACAATTGAATGTAATGGACTTCTCTACTAGCAGAATTGCAATGATCCAGGACAATTCTGAAAGACTTATAAGAAAGAACACTATCTGCATCCTGAGAAAGAACTGTGGGAGCGGAAACACAGAAGAAAGCAATTGCTTGATCACATGGCTTCATGGAGCTATAATTGGGGAGGTAGACTTAAAGATCATCCTATTAGTGCAAACATCAACACCATGGAAATAGGTTCTGATCAAGAACACATGTAAAACCCAGTGGAATCAGCTATGGGCAGGGGGAGGGGGAGGGGCAGAGGGAGGGGAGGGAGGGAGGGAAAGAATATGATTTTTGTAACCGAGGAATAATGTTCTAAATTGACTAAATAAATTTTTCTTAAAAAAAAAAGATTTGATTGCCAGGAAAAAAGATAATTCTATGGCTCATGAGCCCCCCACCAGTGTGTTTCCTTCATTGATTATCAGTTGAATTCAATTGGTCAACCAGATCTCATTAGGTTTTAGAAATGGGTATTTCCTTAAGTGGTATAGCAAGCATGGATCTCACAAACCATCCCCCCAAACCAGAGGCACATTTTCCAACAAGTACATTTAGAGAATAGGAGACAGTGGGCTAGCTGAGAGAACACATGGTAAATGGATTACACATTCCTGGTTGTCCTTTTCTCCTCTTTCTAGGGTCCTCACCTAGGTGTAGTTTTCTGATGGGCTCCTTATAAAACGCTCAAGATCTTTTTGCTTAGGAGATCTAGTCTGCCTTCAGCAGGAGGCAGCTGGTGGCACAGTAGATACTTGGAGTCAGTGGAACTTGAGTTCAAATCCTACCTCATACATTTATTATCCACGTGACCCTGGGCAAGTCACTTCTGTTTGTCCCAGTTTCCTCAACCATAAGGTGGGGATAATAATAGCATCTATTGCCCAGGATTGTTTTAGACATTAAATGAGATTATATTTCTCAAAGCACCTAGCACAGTGCCTGGCATGTAGTATATGCTTGCCCTTGACCACCATCACCCAGTGTCACCAATCACCCTTGGTGTCTCCCTCACCATCCTCATCCACACCTTGATGCCCACTCAGAAAGCCAAGCCTCTCTCCTCAGTCCACTGGGGAAGAAGAAACCCCGTGGCTGCTCCCCCTCATTGGGAACCGGAAAGTGCAGCCCCAATCCTCAGTGGCTCTCTCTTCCTCCCGAAAGCCTGAATCAGCACTGTGTCTATTTCAAAGCACTTTTCCACGAGTGCCAACATTTCGGCTGGGAGTTAGCCGTGACCACGGCAGCGCAATGCTATTAGTCAGGCACATCTGCACTCGTTCAGATAAATACACTCACTAAACCTCCTAATTCACTTTCAAGGGATAAGGAAAGCCATTAACTGCATCTCGGCGGCTCCCCGGATGGAGTTTCTGGTTATCTTTTTTGTTAAAGACAGTTTACAACATGGTCCCTTAGTACGCATGGCAGGTTGGAGTGGCTTTGTCATCTCAGACCATGGAGGAGGCTTTCAAGTCTAAGCTCAGAGCCAAAGGAAGGAAGAGGGAGACTGCTGGAAGAAAGCTCTTGGACTCAAGTCCTTCCTAAAGGCAGATTCTCAGCTGAAGGGATTCAAGTGAGGTTTTACCTTAGAGAGGCCTTGAGAGATGGTGGAGAGAAGCTCTCTGCGCCCTTCACAGCCCTTACATGTATGGACCGAGTGCTCGTTGGGCTGTCCTTGGGGACTCTTAGCAGTTTCCACAAGCAGTCATGTTGTCCTTCTCTTACAAGAACTGTGGCGTGTTCATATTAACAAAACCCAACCAGCACCAACTTCATTGTCTTTACTGGTGAGAATTTCTTTGGCACCCCTAGAATAAGGGAAGGAGGGATGGGGTGGGGGTGAGGGAGGAAGGAGAGATGGGATAGTGAAGGGAAGACAGAAGCAGAGGCATAGAGTCAAAGGGAAAGAGGAGACCAGAGATGAGACAATGATCAAAAGAGAGAAACGATGGAGAATATGAGACAGGGAAGAGGAGAGACAGAGATAGCAAGAGAGGCAGAAACAAGAAGGTAGGAAAAAGTAAGAAAAAAGAATGGGAGAGAAGAGAGGCAATGTTAGAAAAAAGAGGGGAAGAGGGAGTAGAGAGAAAGAAAAAAACAAGAAATTGAAAAGAAGAAAGGGAGGATGCACAAGAGATTAGAAAGAGTATGAAAATTTAAAAAGTGAAGAAAGGAAAGAAACAGAGAAGAGCAAGAGAGGGAGACCAAAAGAAGAGAAGGGAAAGATGTTAGCAGAGTCAGAGTATAAATGTGTGCTCTGAAGCCCAACCCCTGCAGATATAAGGAGAAAGAAGAGCTTTCTCTCTGCCTTCCCTTGACTTACCCATTTACTAAGATTATTTCCACAGTGAAGAGACTGAGAACCATCCTTCTGCTTACAGTCCCATTCTGACTGTGCCACCCCAGCTAAAAGTCATTCTGTCTGCCTCTGGGGTAGAGAGCTTGCTGGGAGCAATCTGTTCCCCAGCCCAGTTACCTCCAGCAATAACAGGAGGAGGACTTACTTGTGTACTTGTGCTACTCAGCCACCCTCTCCCCACCACCAAAACCCCCAGGCCAAGATGCTGGGCCTCTAGGGAGCACTAAGGCAAGTCATTCATTCTCTGTGTGTATCTTTCTCTGTCTGTCTGTCTGTCTCTCTCTCTCTCTCTGTCTCTATTTCTGTCTCTGTCGCTGTCTGTCTGTCTCCAGAGGAGGAGGAAAGTTATCCCCCACATCATAAAAGCAAAAGGATGCTGCAAAAGTCTTTTCCTCTTTAGTTTCAGTGATGAGAGCACAGGAAATGGTCTTTTCCAATTCACATGCTAGGAAAGAAAGCAGATGACTGCAGAACCTGAGCTCCTTTTAATACCCAAAGTGGAGTTAATGTAGCATGGGGAGATGCAGGGCTCAGGGAGGCTGTTCTCTGAAATGCACCCACCCTCTTCTCCTATTTTTCCTTCTTAACAAACATCAACTACTTAACTGCAAACAGAATTCTAGGTTTATGTCTGCATAAATGCAACATTTATTAATGTTGGCTTATCATTGTTTCTATTTGTTTTGCTTTTAAAACAGAGAGAGAGAGAAAGGGAGAGGGAGGGGGGGAGAGGGAGAGAGAAAGACAGAGAGAAAGAGGGAGAGGGAGAGACAGAGAGAGAGACAGAGACAGAGACAGAGCAGAGAGAGACAGAGAGAGAGATCTTGGTATACTAATGACCAGCAGCAGAATGTGTATTATTAGCAAATATTAAAGAAACCTGGGAAGTCACAAATGACTCAATTTACGAATGCAAACCTGCTGGCTGACACAGTCCATCAAAATAGTCCCAAAGTGCTTTACAAATTCTTAATTACAAAACCAAGATCAAACCGGATGGCCCCTCTTTTAACACTGATGCAAGTTCAATGAGCTACTTCTTACACTTTTGAAGAAAAAGGCAATTCTGCGGGTGAGGGAGACGGCTAGAGATAAAAAGGAAATTAAGCAGAAGCAAACTCTAATTTAAGTCTAGGAAAAACAAACCCTTCAAGTTCATCCTGGAATTAGAAGCCGCTGACATTACAAATGAGCTCTGTCCAAGGACAAAGGAAACCCACCAAACGGAAAGAGAGGTTTTCATCAGGCATTTTGGGGGGACTCAAGTCCATACAGTTTTGTTTCTGTCTCATTAACTTGAAGGCACGAGGAGGCTAAGCCTTGAAAATCCTCTGAAATAAATCCATGCACATTTTTAGGTTCAATTCTCAGAGCAATTTATTTTTCCTTTCTTTTCTAAGTATTTGTTCATTCAAAAAATGTTATCCCTGGTCTAGGAAACCTGAAGTATCTAACAGTAAATTAGAGCTTAATCTTTTTAATAGGGAAAGAAGAGGATAATCATTTATATTATATATGTATGTAATATATAATCATAACACCATTTTAGAGTGGAAGAGACTACATCACAGCCATATACACACAGAGTACTTCAATACATTTTCATTTGACCCCCTGATAACAGCACCACGTTGTGATGGGCACACTTCCATTCTGGGCACAAATGAGGGAACATCAGTTGTCCTGAGGTTTCATTGGGAACTCCTGAGGGAAGAAAGTCTCTTCACCACTGCAGGTTGGCAGGCTGATTAGGTTAAGTGACTTGTCCAGGGTGACATGGCTAGAAAGAGTTAGAGGAGAGATTCAAACAGAAGTCTTTCCTGCTCCGAGGCCAATTCTAGTTATCTGTTCAATACAGCATGCTGTCTGCTCCCTCATTTTTGCAAAAGAGGAATGTGAAGTGATTCCCCGCCCCCCCCATCACTACTAAATAAGGCTACTAAATATCAGAGGTGAGGTAAAGTCCAAGTAGAAATGAAGTTTTTTCTGGGGTGGGGAGAAGAGGAAGAAGAAGAATGGGAAGGAGGAGGAGAAAGAATAAAAATTAAGAAGGAAGGAGGAAGAGGAAGAGGAGGAAGAGGAAGAAGAAGAAGAGGAAGGGGAATGGGAAGGGGAAGGGGAATGGGAAGGGGGAGAAGAAGAAGAAGAAGAAGAAGAAGAAGAAGAAGAAGAAGAAGAAGGAGAAGGAGAAGGAGAAGGAGAAGGAGAAGGAGAAGGAGAAGGAGGAGACCAGGAGAAGGAAGAGGAGAGAAAAGGAAATGAGAGTAAGGCAGAGAAGCAGGCTTAGAGATACAAAGACCTAGGTTCAAACCCTGACACTGACACATGCTGCCATATGGTTTTGTGCCCTTTGGAAAGTCTTTGCTACCTCTCAGGGATCCAGACAACTCTCAGACTCTGAACTGCAGAGAAGGCATCCTGGCACCTTGGTAAAGCTGATCACAATAGCTAGAATTCATAGCCCTTTTCCAAAGCACTTTATACACATTTTCTCTTTTATTTTTAATGACAATCCTGGGAGGTAGGTGTTATTATTATTCCCATTTTACAGATGAGGAAACTGAGCCCCAGTTGCCAAGGATCACACACCTAGTGTCAGAGGAAGGATTCGAATTTAGATCATCCCGAGTCCCATTCCAGGGCTCCATCTGCATCTAGAGGGAATTTCCTTACCAGGGAGTTCCTTATACTAATGATATCACAGATCCAGTCCCTATCCTAATATCCAATTCTTTTAAAAAAATGTAATATTTAATCATCTGCAGATGGAGGCAGCCAAGGATGGTGGAAAGGGCCCTGGGGTGGAGGAGGGAAATGTGGATTGGGATCCCAGGGCTGTTTGGCCTTGGGTCAGACAGGTCACTTTCCTGTGACTCAGTTTCCTCCTACATAACTCGTGGGAGTTGGACTTCAAGTCCTAGCAAGCTCCCGAACTGAGGGGCTATGTCTGTAACTGACAGGCAAACAGACTTTTGACAAACATAAAGCCAGCTCTGGATCATCCCATCGAGAGCAGCCATAAAGGTGGGGTTTCCTTGCTTCCCACCTTGAGCGTGTTATCTTTGGACTTGCCTTGTAGGCTGCTCAGCACTAATGGGAAACCCACTTATCTTCCCTCCCTGTCACATCCTCTCCTGCAGTGTTTACTGCTCTCCATCCTAGAGCCTTTGCTTATCTGCTTCAAAGCAAACAGCCTCATCCCTCCTCCTCCTCTCACTCCCCCCCTCCCCCCCCCACTGCAAAAACCCAAACCCTTCGGCTGTTGCTAAAACTGGAGAGTTTTCCATCTCTTTGGTCAGAGGCTGCCTGGTATAAAAGCCCTCAGCAAGAAAGCCTAGATAAGGCTGAGGCTGGAGGACCAGCTTAGATTCCATCTGCATTCTTGGGCGGGTCCTTCCCCCGCCCTCTAGGAAGCTCATCTTCTCATCCATACAATGGGCATATAAACACGTCCCTCCAACGCCTATTTCTCACCTCCCAGGGACGTTTTACCGCAGCTATTGGGTGTTACTTTTCATGTACAACTTTGGGATCATTTTTAAATTGTGGAAGGACATTTTTCAGAGTTTAGCTCAGTATTGCCACCCTTTCTAGGTCAAGATCAAATGAGGAAATCTTTGTAGAGCCCTTGGCACAGTGCCTGGCACATAGTAGGTACTACATAAGTGCTCCCCCCCCCCCATTATGATGAATACAAAAATGCAATAGGCTCTTCCCGCTAGGAGTTCCCATTCTGCAGTGCTCCCACTGGCTTTTTTTTTTTTTAAGCAAGATGATGTAAAAATCAATTGAGAAAGAGATTCATGAGAAGCAGAGAGGAAAATAGGAAGGCGTTGAGGGCCAAACTGCTCCGAAAAATTAAAGGAGTCCAGCTAAGGGTTCAGGACTAGGATTTATCTGCATACCCCGAGCTACCAATGCCGGGGGCTTGTGAAGTGGACTTCGGGCTCCTTCCTGACTGCAGAAGGAGCTCAGGTTTATGTCTCGTCAGGTGGCAAAGCGCCTTTCCCAGCCGCTGGTCGATTCGGGGGAAAATGAAGATCAGTTCAATAATATGATCAGTGGGATGACTGTTTGCCTTGAGAAAAAGAAGGTCCGGCAGAAATAGGAACCAAGCCGAGTCTGTGAGAGTGCCCAAAGGCAACAGCGAAGTCACTTTGCATCATGATGTTAGACAAATATGTGACACATACGCACACCGGGACAGACAGAAATAGAGGTGAGGGGGGGGGGAGGGAGAGAGGGAGAGAGGGAGAGAGAGAGGGAGAGAGAGAGAGACAGACAGAGACAGAGAGACAGAGGGAGGGAGGAAGAGACAGACAGAAAAACAGACAGACAGAGACAGAGAGAGAGAGGCAGAGAGAGAGAGAGGCAAAGAGAGAGGAGGGAGAGAGAGACAGAGACAGAGAGACAGAGACAGAGAGAGAGAGGGAGAGAGAGGGAGGGAGAAAGAGAGAGAGAGGGAGGGAGGGAGGGAAGGAGGGAGGGAGAGAGAGAGAGACAGACAGACAGACAGACAGACAGAAATGAAGGGAGAGAGAGAAAGGGACACAGAGACGATAGATGATAGGGAGGGTCAGATCCATATGCCTAATAACATTATACCCATTATCTCATTGGATCCTCACAACAATTCTGGGAAATAGGTACCATTATTATCATTCCTATTTTAAATGAGGAAAATGAGGCAGAGGTGAAGTGACTTGTCCAGAGCCACATTACTATTAAGTATCTGAAGCTAGAATTGAATTCAGGTTTTCCTGACTCCATCCATGCCCAGCAGCCATAGCACCTAGTAGTGTCTGGAACATGGAATGGGGCAGAGAGAAGACCCCAAAGAGCAATTTCATTGCTATAAGAAGTTCCTGAGGACAATCTCTCTGCCAGTACAGGATGGCCCCTTCTCTACAATTTACAGTCCTAGAGAATTTCTTAGAGGCTTGAGAGAAGAACCTGCCCCAACTTGTCACAGAGTCAGCATGTCAGAAGGGAGATGTGAAACGAGGTCTTGCTGACCTTGAAGACAGATCCTTCATTCCTCCCTCTCTCTTCTCCCTTTTTTCTCTCTGCCTCCCACCTCTCTCCCTCTCTCTGTTTCTCTCCTCTCTTTCCTCTCTCTGTCTCTGTCTATCTCCATCTCTCTGTCTTCTTTCTCTTTCATTTCTCTTTCTCTCTCTCTCTTTTCTCTCACCCCATCTTATATGATCTATGTAGGGATCTGGGGATAGAAAGACCATCTGTCAGTTGCCTGCAATGTACCTGGTCTTGTTGGGAGGTGCTAGGGATACAAGGAAAGTGGACCAGACACTTCTCACCCTAAACAGCTTTACATTCAAACAGGGCAAGGAAAGCCCCAAAGTGAGGCTGGACACCTGGGATGGAAAATTGTAGATGAAGACACTGAGGCTAAGGGCTAACCTTCAGCCAATCAGTGTCAGGGCTGGATTGGAGCCTCTAATTGAGCTGCCGGGTGAACTCGCTCAGCTTCATGGGGCCCACAACAATGCAATTCTTGAGTTTGGAAAGGCACCCTAAGTAGTCCAGTGCTGCCCCTCTGGGGATGCTGCCAAGATTGTGCTCAATAGGAAATAAAGGGAAATTAGGTTGATGCCTTATTTTTAGCCTTCAGTTAAGCACTCCTAATTTATTATTTGCTGGGGTACCTGAGGGTACACTTCATCAAATGTGATTCACTTAGAATTCAGCCGCTTTCGGTCCCTGGAGATCTAGGCTTTCCCAGCCTTCCACTCTTCACTCAGAAATCTCCCCCGTGGCTGCCCCTGGAAAGTTGGATGTCAATATTGGGCTTTTATTGATAGCCAGGCAACCTGGCTTTGGCCTATTTTTCGAAACTTCTCACTCATGATTGTAGCTGCTTGCTGAGCCCTTTCATGACAGTCATTTGTTTTGGCCCCCAGCATCCAGCCTTGAAAAATGCAATGCATTTAAGTGTTCACTGAATGAGAGCTTTATGGTACTGTCTCCCCTCAAGGGTGGGGAAGTTTACAAAGCTCTGCATCTGGCCTTAGCGTGCTCTGCTTTTCGGGATGGCGGCTGCTTTGCTCGGCCAGCTGGGGTCAATACTGACTAGGAGGGAAGTCAGAGGCTCATCAATCTTGAGCTAGAAGTGACCACAGGGGTCATCTCATTCAATCCTTTCATTTTATGGATGAGGAAACTGAGGAACGTGGAGATTGTCACCTACCCAAAGTCATTCCAATAGCAAGTTGCAGAGGGGCCTCATTTAGAGATGAAAAGAGCCTTCAAGGCTCTCAAGTCCAGCGCCACTCTTTTGTAGATGAAAAACGGAGATGAGAGGTTAGGGAATTTGTCCCCTAAATGTCTGAAGTAAATAGAACCTTGGCCTCTTAACTCCAGAGCCAGTGCCCTGTCCACTCTCCATGATGCCTTGTTTTGTGCCTTCAAGTTGTATTCTTCCCCATTCCCCACTTAAGCAATTTTGCTTCCTTTTTAAATGAGGTAGTTCTGTGGGCAGAATGGGTAGAGTCTCCATCTCTCCTCCCCAACTTCCCCCTCAAGCTCCAGTTGCCAGTGCTCCCTCTCTCTTGAAACTAGTTTGTATATACTTTGGCTTTGTCTCCAATTTACACGTAGTATTCTCTGAAGCTTCTCCAGGGACCGTCTTACTTCTAGTTTTGTGCCTCACACCACTTCTTCAACATGGCGGCTAACAACAAATGCTTCCTGAAGAATGAACACACCAGTGGATGAGATGTGGTTGAGCCTTACCCTGGCTATAAAGAGAAACGTTGTGGAAATGTGGGCTCCAGTCCCATATGAGACACTTGCTAGTTGGTGTGAACTTGGGTAGAGCTTCGTATTGGCCAAGCTTCGGTTTTTCCATCTCTTAAATGGAGATAACAGTATCATCCTATTTTCTAGGAGTCTCATGATGGCCCAATGAAATAAACTATGACAGGGACAGCTCGATGGCTCAGTGGATTGAGAGCTAGACCCAGACACGGAAGGTCCTGAGTTCAAATCTGATCTCTGACACTTCCTAGCTATGTGATCCTGGGCGAGTCCTTTAAGCCCCATTGCCTAGCCCTTAACTCTCTTCTGCCTTGGAATCTATGCAGGATATTGATTCTAAGGCAGAAGGTGAGGGTTTGAAAAATAACTGCAAACCTTCAAGCCTCAGCTCTTATCATCATCATTACAACCATTTCTTTGAAGTCTTAAGACCTTACTAAGTTCCTTACATAGATGGCTTATTTGTATGGCTGGGTAGAGTCAGAGGGCTGTGTACGCTATGGTCTATTCAAATTGTTGTTCTGAATTGAGAACGTTCTGAAGAAAGGCTAAACAGGTTCTGGTGGGTTCTGTGCTGGAGATGAAGAAGATCCTGTGGCTGAGTGACAGCATGGAACCAATGAGAACCCTCCAGATGAGTTCTTCCCGTCTCTAGAACCAGAATGGCTCTGCTCTCAGTTTGGCTAGAAATGCTTCAGGAGTCTCTTTTAATATTGAACTAGCTTTTGTTCACTAATTGCCTGAAAGATAAGCACTGTTCTCAGTGCAAAATGCTTTAGATTTCTTTGTATAAAGCAACCACCATGAACAATAGAGTCAAAGTCTTTTATTTGGCCCATATGAATATAATGAAATCGAAAATATTCCCGCTTCTCCAATGTTGCTAAGAAGTACGCATGGACACTTGCCATATTTTTATAGCTAAGAAAACTTGAACCTTTATTAAAAATGATTTTTCCCTCTCACACAAAACATATATTTTCACTGCCATTATTTTACATTGTACACTTCTCGGAGAGAAGAGACGTTTCATGAACAATGCACCACAGAGCCCATCGTGTCTAAACTCATCCAATATTCCACAGATGTTCCAATCACCGTAATCTCCTCCTGGTCTACGTCCAATCCTCAAATGGCATATTCTGTTGCTCCTAAAAATATGACATACATTCAGCAAATGGTAGACATTGTTTAAAGTTTGGATTCCTCAGACTGCTGGATGTTCACACTGTACTTCCTTTTCTGGGTTCAATTTCTCTGAAAAATGCAGCAAGCTGACACTCCATTCCCAGGCCAGTCCCACTTTTGTGTCCAGAGGTGCAATTAAAAATAATGGCCCAGAGAGCAGAGTAATACACTGGCAATAGAACATCAAGGCCATATATCTGACATTCCCTTGTGGCTCCAAGGCATGCAGTACGGCTGGAAACTGATGGCATGTTAAAGATCTGTGGTCTTATCATTTCCCCCCCTGACAATTAGCATGAGAGAAATGAAGGAAACTTCAAGGAAGAGAGACTCCACTGAGGCTCCAACACCAAGATCAATAACCACGAGCGTCTTCAAAATGTAAATATCCCATAAGCACATCCCTAGAGACAGAGGAGAGATCAAATCTGGATAAACAGCGTTCTCATTTTAGACAGAAGATGAAGAAAACAAGGATTGTTGTGGCTTCTGGAGAATTTCGCCGAGTTCTGGAAGAGTTCACAGATACAAATGGAAGGAACCCTTCCCAAATAGTTTTCATGTATCTTTTATGCACCTATTTATTTGAGCATCAACTCCCCATAAGAATGTCGGCTCCTTGAGGGCAGGGACAGCACTTTGAACTTTCTTTGGCTCCGCACGGTAAAAATCTTTGAGAGCTTGATGATTGACTATTCTAAGCAGACATTTCTCTAGAATAGGTAGCTAATGATACTTCTTGTCCCACTATCCCTCTTCTAGAAATTTGACTGGATTAGCCATAGGAGTCTCTTGTAAGAGGGAAAATCATAAACCTCACCATAAATTAATAATTTAATTAAATCAAAAGTAATAGGGGAAAAAGAGAGAAAAATAGGAGAGAGCTATATGGTTAAACTTATCCTGGCTGCTCCATTTAGCTTGCTATCTTGTGACTGCCATTAGGTTCAGTTAGAAACAAACATGGAAGAGAAGAGAGCAAAAATCCCCTCTTGCCTCAGTTTATCAAACTTTTTCTCAGGAGCCCTTTGCAGCTTTCTATTTTGCCTGGGCTATCCAGGGGCAGTGCAGGGGACATCTGCCCTGCCCACTATCTCCTGATCTCTGGACTCTATTGCTGCCTCTTTCTGACTGCCATCCTATCCTCGGTACCCAATTCACTCCATGATCTCCTTCATATGATCCTCGCCTCTGGGTCAAGTTCAGGCTCACACCAGGTACACAGGTAGTCACTGTCACCTGGGCAATCCCAGAAAGGGGGGACCATAGATTTCCTTCACACACACTTCATAATGCTTTATCTAACCAGAACTAATTTTCCTGATTAGAGCATTTTCTTTTGGAGGAATATGAAATCCTTTTCACTAATTACTTTTTAGAGAGGAGTAGACAATAATGGTGGAGAAGGAAATGACAAATCACTCCAGGATCTTGGCTAAGAAAGCCTCATGGACAGGTAGGTGCATGGCATTAGGAGGAGTTGGGCATGACTGAACAAACAACAGTCAACAACAATGGACCTTATTTTGACTTCTAGTTTTGCATATGTGAAATTAGGAGGGCGCTATCACCATTTGTTGGTGAGTTTACATGGGAGAATCAAGACTTTCACTGGCCAAAGAATAGATGAATCTTTCCATGGACTGACTTCTGGTTTGAATATTCATCCTAGACTATTGAGAAAAGTATTAAGTCTCAGGGCTCAAAAGGACCTCAGAGGACATCTAGTCCCACCCATCCCTGAGAAAGAATGATCTGGCTAAGTAGTTCTTTAACCTTTACTTGACAGTCTCTAAGGAGACAAGGACCCAGCACCCCCAGAAGCAGCCCACTTCTCTTTGGGAAAGCCCTATTGGCAAGCCCACATTGACCCAATGACATTTTGCTCTTGGTGGGCCAAGCAAAACAAGTGCATCTCCTCCTCCATGTGCTAATCCTTCAGAAATTTTAAGAAAACTATCATCTTCTTCTTGAGTCGTCCCTTTTCCAATCTAAACATGTCCTCTGTTCCTCTACCCACTTTGCAGATGGCGCTCCTGGGATAGTTTGGCATGAGCAATCAGAAGCAATAATTCTGATTTGATTTATTATACCCATGTAACATAGGCTAGATGAATGCTATTGTTTTGTATTTACAGTCCTGTATAAATGAATGAAATAGTGACCTTCCTGGACTCTCCAAATCAGCAAATGTTACAGGTGTTTGAACTGTCGGGGTGGCTGTGTCCAAGTCATTGCATGCTCTAGGCTTTATCCCAAGACTCCCAAAGGCTCCCTTCAGCAAGAATTCCTTTTATATTTAATTAATTTAGAATATCTTCCATGGTTACAAGATTCATGTTCTTTCCCTTCCCTCCTCCTACTAGCCAATGAGCAACTCCACTGGGTTTTACATGTGTCATTGATCAAGATCTATTTCCATATTATGAATATTTGTATCAGGATGATTTCAGCAAGGATTCTTAAACATTTTTTGAGCAACTGGTAAAAAAAAAACCCTAATAAAAATGATTTCTTTCAAAGTCACAATAGAATATTTTCTATGCACTGTTTCCCACATAATGTTTTCTTTTTTTTTTAAATTTAATTAATTAATTAAGAATATTTTTCCCAGTTACATGATGCATGTTCTTTTGCTCCCCTCCTCCCACTAGCCAACAAGCAACTCCACTGGGTTTTACATGTGTCATTGATCAAGACCTATTTCCATATTATGAATATTTGCACCAGGGTGATCACTTAGAGTCTACATCCCCAATCATATCCCCATCGACCCATGTGATCAAGCAGTTGTTTTTCTTCTGTGTTTCTGCTCCCACAGTTCTTCCTCTGAATGTGGATACATTCTTTCTCATAAGTCCCTCAGGATTGTCCTGGGTCATTGCAGTGCTGCTAGTAGAGAAGTCAGTTACATTCAATTGTGCCATAATGTATCAGTCTTTGTGTACAATGTTCTCCTGGTTCTGCTCCTCTCACTCTGCATCCATTCATGGAGGTTGTCCCAGTTCACATGGAATCCCTCCAGTTCATCATTCCTTTCAGCACAAGAGTATTCCATCACCCGCAGATACCACAATGTGTTCAGCTCCATATAATATTTTCTAAAGGGAGTGCTGATCCTAGAACTTGTCTTTCACAATTCTGAAGTAGTAAATTAAAAACAACAACAACAAAGATATCACTTCAAAATTGGTTAAGATCTTCACAAAGGTCCAAACTTTCCCACTGACATCATTGAGAAGGTTGGAGCAATGTTACTTTGGTTTCAGTGAAGGACTTGTGGGGGGTCTTTTCTTTTGTATATATCGTTACTGGAGAATGCCCTGTGAGGTCATCCTGGGATGTTCATAAGCTGAAAAACGAAGGGTGGATCATTTTCTGTGTGTAAGAAATGTAAATGAACACATGGATAGCAATCTTATATGGAACTTAGAACAATTGAAAAGGTTTTAATTAAAATTGGATTTTGCTTAAGAAGAATTTCTTTTTGCAAACTACAAATAAGATGCTTTAATGTAACTTATAGCACGTATCCATTGGGTAAGCATATGTTTTTATCTTCTGTGCTATTTATTCAAGGTGGAAAAAGAATGCCATTTCTGTGTTCTGTGTTCTTCCCTGGCTTAAAGTCTAGCAAAAGTTCTTCTCTCTAAGCCTCTGGATCTTTAGTGGCATCAAGCAATCAAACAAGAAGCAATTATTAAGAGCCTCCCATATGCCAGGCACTGTGCTGGTCAATGGGCATTCAGAGATGAACAATAAAATGATATCTACTCTCAAAGAGGTTCCATTTTCCCCAAGAAGACATCAGTGCATGAGTATATGAATCAATCACCTTAATTTTTAATTATATGGATAAACAGCCATCCATTTCATTCTCCAAGCTTCTGTTCATAAGTTGATATTCTCCGATGTATGTCACATACATACTAATGTCTTGCTTTCATTTGAATTCTATCAAAGCCCAAAAGGCAATCAGCGGGAGCCAGGAATATGCTTGGTACTAATTGCTTGCATTAGCTGATGGGCAAGGTGTACATTATTAAGTAAATGTTCATTTTACAATGCACAGAATGACCTCTAAAATGGAGTTGCAACAGTAACTGCTGGAGTGGCCGGTTGGCTGCGGGAGGGAGAGTGTCCTGAGTGATTCACCAC
The DNA here is from genome assembly GCF_027887165.1 of Monodelphis domestica. Taxonomy (NCBI): domain Eukaryota; kingdom Metazoa; phylum Chordata; class Mammalia; order Didelphimorphia; family Didelphidae; genus Monodelphis; species Monodelphis domestica. The sequence continues at coordinate 5,896,404 of NC_077228.1, read as the reverse complement.
TTCGTCCATGGAAGCTGAAACAGCCCTGGGTGAGGCCCCTCCAATCACGACTGGTCATCCAGGATGATGGCAGCCCATACAAAGCCCTTCCAACTGGAGGCTCGCAGCCCAGCCCGTCTCCCGAGACTGAAGCGAGGACGGCTCTCCCCAGTTCATATCCGAACAGGGAAAAAAAGACAACAAAACAGTTGAGTCTCTGGATACACTCTTAGGAGAGCGATGAAATAGCAGGTGAAAAAAGGCTTCGAGTGGCAAGGATCCCCAGGGGCACTCAGCTAGGTGCTTTGCCTGCCTTGATTTCATAGAGCAAATTGCCTTCAGTCAGCTCCCTGCTCCCTTCTGGTCTCCAGAGAGAGCCTTTTAGGCACTCATTAAGCCATGCTCTTCGAAAAAAGCCACCTACAATAATGTAATTTGTTTGCTAGGAGATGCCTGTATTTCCTATGTGTGAGTGCTGCAAATGCAAAAAAAAATCCTCGTCGTCTCATTCCCGTTGGGTAGATCCGTTATTTTCCCCCTGGTGAGTGTCTCCCCAAACGCAGTCTTTTGTTAAGAAATTATTCCAGAGGCAGAAAAGAGACTGTAATCCTTGAATGGCTAGAAGGATGCAGTTCTGACACGAATACTCACTTGACAAATGCTTCTATTATCATTATTATTATTATCTTAAATCTATTCTCCCAGTTGATGTTGAACATTACTTGCCTGCTTTGGAAATGGTTTTCTTTCTAAAGGAAAGCACTGTCTCAGGGAAACAAAGGGATCTTCAAGCCCCATGATTCATTGATTTTATTTGTTTTCTTCTGGTCTCTTTGTCTGAGATGGAAAAGATAGCATTTGATTTTGCCCTGATTTGTGTGGGCTTTTCTAGGCCCTGGACTGAGCCAGCCTGGAAAGGGCCCCCATCACGATGCACGGATGTAGAAGCGTGCCAGGGCATCTCCCGAGAGGCATTGGCATCCATGGCTGAGCTGAAGGAGTTCTGAGCTTTTAGCTGGTGTGGGAAGCTGCCACAAGCAATGCCTACTGGGAGCTGCAGAAGGAAGCAAGAATTCAAGCACAATCCAAGCTCCATGAGGACAGGAATGTTTCCTTAAGCTTTTCCAGGTCTCTGAGATCCTCTGGGCCAGACTTTTCCTTTGAGAGATGGGGAAAATGAGACCAGAGAGTTTAGATCTCAGGGCTCACATCATCTGGGGAGCAGACCTGGAATTAGAAACCTGGTCCCCTGACTCCCCATTCTCTGCTCTTTTTGGCTGCCAGCCCATCTCTCCTTTTCTTTGGTCTGTATGTCCCCAGAATTCAGCACAGTGCCTTGTTTACATCAAGGGCTCAATAAATGCACATTGGATTGTCTTTGAGTAAAAGAAAATATTGTTTTCCTCCATTCCCAAAGGAATAGGAAGACGGCATGAAATTCCTAGATTTGAGACTGGCTCCCTTCCTCCCTTCCCTCATAGTCATCAATCTGCAGAGTCTTTATTATTCAGAAAGAAATCGTGGGACAGGACTCAAATAATTCTCTGCCATTCATTTGATTTACCTTCAGTGAAGTGTTATGCAAATGTTTGCTTGAAGGGCTAAGAGCAGGCATCCAGGCTTTCTCTTCTATCCTGATGAATGGCACTAGCTGGGGCCTTAATGGCATTTTGACCTAAACTGGCTCTGAAAAAAATGTTGCCCTCCAAAGCTCTAATGTTTCTAAACGAGTGCCCCGATGGGTGCAGGGCCGTGCCAGGCAATGCCAGCCAAACCTCCCTATGGGCCGATCAATAACTAACCAGTGTGGGGCTCGCCCTATGGAGCGGGTTTGTTTTGGAGTCCAGCCAGCTCTGGCCCATAATTAAAGAATGTTCTTGTTCCACGTAACGGTCACGAGTGGGTAAGAGGGGAAGCGAATGCGGCCATGTTTGGGCACATTGTCTGCCAAAGACTCAAGCGGGCACAGAAATGGGCACTTGCTTATGCTCTCACCACAACTTTGGGCATTTAGAAGTTGATGCCAGGCTCCTGATGGTGAATCACCCTCCGATTGTGACCCGAAGGCCTTGTAATAAATGCAGTGGTAAGTCACGGAGGATGTAGCATTTTCTGTGGATTCTGAGCCTTGCCCAGAAAGGAGCTGATTCTACAGATCCCCGCACGTGCGCCATTTTTTATTGCTTTTGACTTGTCTTTCTTCCTTGGGTGTCATTTCTAGAGGGGAGATTATAAAGAACACAACATCTGACCTATATATGTATGGCACTTTAAAGTTTCTAAAGAGGGCTCTAGATGTCGTTTTATCTTGGGGTTTCCCCAAGAGACTTGTGAAGTTCTGCTGTTAGCATCACCCGCTCCATTTTATAGATGAGGAAACAAAGGATAGCAGAGGTCCAAAGCTCCTTGGCTAGCAAGTACCGATAGCCAAATTTGAGCCCAATCCCTTGGACTCTACATCCAGCTGCTGTTCCCTAGGTGCCTGCTTCTTGAAACCCTAGAAATCAGATTCAAGATGATCAGCTTAAAAACCAATCCATTAAAATGGACGAAGGGTTGCTATTCAGACGCTACAGATGCCCTTGATGCTGATGAATGCTTCTTTGGAAAGTCAATGGAAACGTATTTGTGTTTAAAATCTGAGTGAAGAAAATGGAGAGTCCTAAATCGGCCTGATTGTTAAAACTCCCAAGCCCAACATCATTACCAATTGTTCCTCTCGTAGACTAAAGGATTCCCTATGAAAATTCTTACTTATTGTTTGTTAATATTACCAGTAACTCCTGAGAGCACATTGCAGGAGATGGAAGAGATGTGATTCTGATAGAAAAGATGGTGACATCATTCCTACCAACAACTCTTTCCAAGCTTTGGGGAGAGTTGTTGTCCCTCATTTGATCAAGACATCATTAGACAGGCATTAACAAGGGTTGATGACATCCTCACTTCTCTTCAAAGCATTCTAGATGCCTCTAGAATTGGCTTTAATTCACACCAAAATGATCGCCATTTTAAAATGATAGCATAGATGAAATCTATTGTTAATGAAAATTATGAACCCATTTTGGAGTGGTGTTCGCATGCTCTTCAGGGAGGTGATAGGGTGATACACTGAGAGCTGGAAGAGAGCACACAAGCCATCATTTTCAACCTCCTCATTTTACAGATGAGAAAACTGAGGCCCAGTTAATGAGCTAATTTCTCTGAGGTCACACAGGTGGTGAGTAGCCAAACTTGGAAAGGCATCAAATCACTAGACATCAAAAGAAATGAATACTGATGAAATCTTATAAAATCTAAATTCAGATCCAATTAGAACATCAGACTCGCCAGTTGTGCACATGTTTACCACTAATTTCAATAAATAATTTGTTACAAGAGTCACAATTAATGCACATTTCTATGTCATTAGGCTTCCAAAAACAGCTTGTTTATTTCAAAATCTTTTTTCCACCCAAATAAAACTCCATTTTTTTCCTGTCAAGATGGCTCAGATGGCTTTATTTTGTTAATTTTTATGACAAAGAGCTACTAAGAAGACATGTAATTAAGCCTGACATACTCTGAGTAAAGCAAAAGTTCATAATTAAGGGTAAGTATCCTTGAAATTGTCAGAAGTGTCATTATTTGGGCATTATCCAGAAAATTAGTAATAAGAAGATTGAGTAGTAGAAATCTATCACAACCCCATTATCATGGGTCCACTGCACACTCCTCCTCACCCCCTCTAAGGTTAAAGTCAGAGTTTGGGGATCCATGACTAAATCTGATTTATTTTTTAGTTTTCATGTTGTGGAGTCAAGAAAACAGAGTTACCTACAATAAAGTGTGGTCCTTTGTAAAAGGAAAACAATTTGAAACCTCAACTTAATTTCCAGGGGTTTACTCTGGGTTAGGACATCTAATTTTAGTCTCTCTTGAGTTGATTTTGATAAGGTCAATTTGAACTGTTGTTTTTCCAGGTGTTGGAGGATATTTTCCATTCTGGACAAAATCAAGTGTATTGGCCAGGATCACGTAGCAGCCAGAAGAAGGGCATTATTGAATCTGGGGCTGTCTAGGAGATTTAACCTCACTGAGGAGTAGTCATTGATCAGTACAGGTTGGTGTGGTCACAATGGATACAGTCAGTTTGAGGATGTGAGCGAGCACAGGGACTCTCTTTTGAGTCCTGAAATCTCCACAACAACCTACATATTGGGACTAATAACACTTGCCATAGCTCCCCAGCCTGGGGTAGAGGTAGAAAAGAAAGAGAAATAGCTATAGACAAACTAATTCAATTTTGGAAATACAGTCACAGGCTGTGCTACAAATGGGTTGGACTGGTGGACCATTCGTTGGGTCCCTTCCAGTTTTCCAAGTCTGGGTATCTATTAATCTCTGATCAATCCTACATAAGAATACAATTTTTAAGGAGCAGCACTCAAGCTTCAGTCTAGGGTTTAGGACATGTTCAAGAGGAAAGCTAGTCTTTCCACATATTTATTTGGGAGCTCCAAATCTTAGACCAATGGATAGCCTGAAGAACAAAATGAGGATGGCTTATATAGGATGTGGCTGCCCATAAGTTTGGAATATATTGTGATATAAATGTTTATGTCACTGAAAGATCAAAGCCAACATTGGCATTTTGGATCACCCGATTATTTCCATCATCCTTTCATCTCAGAGTGGCATGAATGAGAATTATTTATTGTTTTAAAAGATCTTTCCAGAGGAGTAATGGACCAAAAATACCTGCTCAGGATCACTAATGAAAATATATTTGGAGACAGAGAAACAGATGGCTCTGAATGAATAGTTTTCCAGGCTGGTGTTGTTTACTTCAAAACATCAAATAGAGGGCAGCTGCTTGGCTCAGTGGATTGAGAGCCAGGTCCAGAGATGGGAGGTCCTGGGTTCAAATCTGGCCTCAGACCATTCCTAGCTGTGTGACCCTGGGCAAGTCACAACCCCAATTGCCTAGCTGTTACCACTCTTCTGCCTTGGAACCAATACACAGTATTGATTCCAACATGGAAGGTAAGGGTTTAAAAAAACTCTCAAATATCCTTTGATATTGACAACCAAATTAAGAACAAATACTATCCTTAATAGAATTATCTTTTGATTAATGTTAGGTACTGGCCTAGAATTTCACTGGTATAGGGAACTTTCAGGTGATGAATTTCCCTTTAGTAAAGTAGATCATCACCTTTTCTGCAATTGGTATCCTTAAAGAGTTGCCCAAAGCACTGAAGTTCAGTGACTTGCCCAGTGACGCCCAGTTAATGTGTGAGAGGTGGAACTACCAGCTCCTCAGAGATAGCTTTGAGGCCAGCTCTCTCTCTACTATGCCACATATTTTTTCTTTGAATAATCAAAACACAGTCTTTAATTCATACATAGCAACAGAAAGAAAGATGGTTGGGGAAGCAACCTGCATGGCAAGAGCAAGAGGAAACCAATGGATGGCCAATTTGCCCATTCATATCCACACAATATCAAGGGACAGAGTAGCAGATTCATTGGGTGGAAGATTTTGGGGAGGAGTTGGACAGAGGCCATTTGGATGAGAAGACATGGATAGTTCATATTCTAAAAGAAGAAATCTTAAAATCAACATGATGATTTATATATAAATGACTCAGAACCATGCTTAATCCCAAAAGACAAAACAAAACAAAAAACCCAGAATTTTAAAGTCAGAAGGATCTTAGATATAATCATTCTGGAGAAGAGGAAACTGAGGTTCATGAACTAAAGAGACTTGCCCTCAAAGTAGCATGTCTAATTAGGGAATCCTGTGAACTTTCCACCTATCCATTATATCATACTGTCTCTTATTTATTATCCCACAGTGGATTTGGGGATGGGATATTTGGATATTAGTGCCTATTCCTAAGACTTCAAAAAAGTGACAAACACATCTAGTAACTTTGGAAACATCTTAGTCATTACAGTGGCCAACTTCTGACTAACTGACTGCATTTCCCACCTTTTTATGGAGATACTTTGGCATAATGTAGACACATTTTTTTTTTAACACGATTCCATAAGTAGATGCTGGGAACCTGCCTAGAGTCCCCATTCTGATCCTTTAACTTAATACTGACCAGAAGAGGGAGGAGAAAAGGTATGATTAATTTTTTGCTTTCATTTTATTTAATTAATTAATTTTTTTAAACCCTTAACTTCCATCTTGGAATCAATACTGTGTATTGGTTCCAAGGCAGAAGAGTAGTAGTAAGGGCTAGGCAACGGGAGTGAAGTGACTTGCCCAGGGTCACACAGCTAGAAATGGTCTGAGGCCAGATTTGAGCCTAAGACCTCCTGTCTCTAGGCCTGGCTCTCAATCCACTGAGCTACCCAGCTGCCCCCATTTTTTTTTTGCTTTTAGATGAAATATGATAATAAAAAGTATGAACCAGAGGATATTCATTTAAAATAACTTACTTTTCCTCTCTAATTTCAGTATGAGGGCAAGTTGTATATGAATATATGTCCATATCTAGCAATCTATCTGTCTGTCTCTCTCTCTCTCTCTATCCATCCATTCATCTATCTCTCTCTCTCTCTCTCTCTCTCTCTATCTATCTATCTGTCTGTCTGTCTATCCATCCGTCCATCTGTCTGTCTATCTATTTATTATCTATCTATCTATCTATCTATCTATCTATCTATCTATCTATCTATCTATCTGTCTGTCTGTCAGTCGGTCTGTCTGTCTATCTATCTATCTATCTATCTATCTATCTATCTATCTATCTATCTATCTATCTGTCTGTCTGTCTATCCATCCAACCACCTGTCTTGTCTTATCTTATCTTATCTTATCTTTATCTTATCTTATCTGTCTGTATAAGTGAAGGAGGGGACAAGATAAAACATGAGGAAAGCTTAAAGGCAAACTGAAAAAAACTATCCTAAGAATGTTCCATCTGCTATGGTACGCACCATTTTCCCACATATAACTGGAAATTGACTGTCAAAATAAGTATTACAAATAGATGCCCACATTTTATAATTGAAGTCCTGATTGGAAAGAGAGTATATGGCCAGTTTCTGCTCTCCAGACATGTATGAAGGGCCTTGCGAGTCAGATAAATCAATATCATCTTATTTCTATAGTTTTGTAGAACAGAGTAAATCTGCTACCCCTCCATGTTGAACATTAATTCTGAGAGCAAGACAGATAATATTCTTAATTCCCCGTGATAATGCATCGACATGAGACAGAAATTAGAGCCTGGGAACATCACTGGCTTCCATCTCGAGCCCTTCAAATGACAATAGCCTGCCTTTGTGTTGACAAGATTCTCCACTGAAGCGAGGATGAAGCCAGGAACTGAAGTCATCTGAGACCAATGTGTGAACAGGAATGGGATGTCTTCCTTCCCAAGTGGACGTTTCTTCTAAGCTGGAGGACTTGGTGCATGATTTCCTCTTCTTTCTCATCGATTGCATCACAAGTTGCTTGGGGATCATTTTAAATAACACACGTTCACAACCAAAAGCAGAGGAGGTAGGCTCCATGCTGTAGACATGGGCACATCCTTAACTATGCCTCTCCTTATAGTCCTTTAAACATTAGACCATTTAGCTACTGCAGCTCCACACTGGCACTCACTCATATGTTCAGAAATGCTTTTATTCATATTAAGGCCACACGTGAAGTGTTTTTGGAAGCCACATCTTGCTGTTAACTGAGATAGAGTTTAGGATCTTCTAATGTGGCCCACCTTTCCACAGACAGGATCTTAAAACTAGAGCTTGAAGGGACATCAGAAGTCATCTAACCCATTTATTTTACAGATGACAAGATTGAGGCCAGGGGGATTGGGCAACGACTTGGCCCAGATCTAGAATTAAAGGGGACCTCTGAGGAAGATGAAATGAAACGAATCATGAACAAACAAACCCTTCCTCATCTTGCGTATATGCAATTGAGCCATTGCCCACATAGCATCAGTTCTATATGGTGATAACTAATTTTTTAAAGATGACTAGCCTTTTCCTGATCTCTAATTTGGAACTTTCATGCATGCGTTTCTTGAAAGCAAAGATTTGGGCTTCCTAAAACACCCAGGGTGATAAGAAATGAGAGCACAGCAAAAGAGAGTCTTTTAAGAACTTGGGGAAGAAAGGGTTAGGTGAACCCGAGTCATTTTCCAAAGTTAAGTTGTTACAAAAATATTTCATCGTTGAGAAGCCATGCCCTCCTTTCCTCTCTCTTTAGGGAACCAGAGGGAACATTTCTGTAAGGCAAGAGCATGTTGTTTCATTCTGCAGTTGGCAGGATCGACTGAATCTCAGTCTGATTATCTGATACAAGCGATTGCAATATCCATTAAAAAGTCATTCTGCTAATGGCAGCAAATGTGCACATGTTGCTTCTTTTACAAAATATGAAATCCTACCATAATCACAGCGATTAGCTCATTAGATGGGACACCAGGCAGTTTGTGTTTTGTTTTCAAAAATAATCTGTTGCTAATTTAAGAACACCCTCCCCTAGAAACCAGTGGAAATTTAGAAGCATAAAAAGGAATGCCTTTGTTTTCCATGTGATTAGAAATAACTGGGATGGGAACCATAATGTCCAATGGAATATAAATTCCTTGAGGGCAGAGAATGGCTCTCCTTTTGTCTTTATGTCCTCCAGGGTCTAGTGTGGCACTGTAGAATAAGTACTTAATAATAGCTCAGAGGGTTAGATAGGGTTGGACATTTAAAATCTTTATCACTAATCTTTCTTTATTAAAATGAGCTTTTAAAAAAGGAAAGCTAACTCTTTAGGAACCCCAACAGGATGATAATGGTGGTTGTATTACAATAGTACATTTCTAAAACACTTCAGGGCTTATGGAGGCTTCCATTTCAGAAACTCTGTGGCTATTCCCATTTAGAAAGATTCTATTGTACTACAAGCAGTGTTTTCTAAAGGAGAAACCATTTTCAGGGATTTCATTGGCTATTCTTTACTATATATTTTAGGTCTTGACTTTTGTTCCTCAGGGTAGTAGAAATCCAGATTGCTACGTCTACTTGGCCATTGGTGGTGTTGGACTGGAGCTTAAGACAGAGAAGAGGGGGTTATCTCCATAGAGATGATCATTAAAACCATGAAAATTGATGACAACACCAAGAAAGACAGGTAGCAAAAGAAAATGGCCAAGGACAGTATTCTGGTGACACTGAATTGAATTGAATTCAAGAAATTCAAGGGAAATAAGTAAGTTATACTTCATCAATCGTATTGCCCAAACATTTAAATAAGTGAATTTTCTTGGCTTTTTTATTTTTTTCATTTAAACATTTGGGGGTGTCTGTAGACATAAGGGCTCTACTGAAGATTAGTATGGCCTAAAGTTGTGAATTCACTTCTTTTCACTTATTAAAACCTTCTAAATTTCAGAAACACAAAAACCAAATGGGAAACACATTACTCGGTAATGAGGGTACTGTAGCAAAATTGACTTTTAGAAGGAAAAAAAAGGCCATGTGCTTGTTAGCCTGGATTTTAGTTCTGTCCTTACAAAACATTTACAAGTATTTTTTACTTAAGGTGAAATTAATACCATGATCATAAAATATTTTATGCAGATGACATTTCTGTGCAAATAAGGAATAGTAGGGGTGATTACAAACAGTGGGCCTAAAAATTACATACAACATCATCTTTTCATTAGGCTGAAATTTATTTTTAAGTTACTCAATGGAAAAATCCTTATAGAATAGACCTTACTTTTTATCCAGAATTTTTATTTATGCAGAATATTCATCCAGGATAGGGCTCTGAATTCTGCATGTATAAATTTATAGTGAAGAATTTATTCTCTTTCCTACATAATATTTACTTTTATCCTTACCCATAGTTATAAAATTATTTTGTTATGGATGAAAACTACAAAAGTTGCTATAAAGAGAGCCAAAATAAAGAGAGCCAAAAAAAGACAAAAGATATATTTTGCATACCACATGCATATACATGCATGTTTTACATTTATATGTATATGATAAAATAGTATTAATTATATTCTTAGAAAATAAGGTGGGATTGTGATATGTTGAGAATTAAGAGTAATGGTTGGACAACTCAACTCTCTATTAGAACCTCCAAAATGCAGAAAAATCCCAAAAACTGAGAAGGCCTCCATGCCATCAGATAGAATATTCATGAGAGACTAGAAGAGGACATGGCTTAAAATCCCAAAGGATAAGGAGCAGATGGCTTCCAAGTAGCATGGATGGAGAGAGTAGTCCAGTCAATTAAGACATGCATCCTCAAGTATCTGTGACTAGGGTTGGGACCTGGTATTTCAATGAATTAGAACTTTCAATGGGGAAACATCTACCAGTGTGAATTAGCACCTTACTGGTGATGTGTTGTCTTAGAAAACCACCCAAAGAACTGTGAGATTCAAAGACTTGCCTGTAGTCACAATGCTGGTAAATGTAAATGGTGGCTCTTGAACCCAGATCAGTTTTGAGAGACACTTTTATTTTATGGAGACTTTTGGTGATTCCCAGTTAGAGATAATAGTGCACTGTAAGCTAACAATCAGACTCTTTCTCCATGAATAGTATATTATCTTGAGTGTGAATGTGTGTGTGTGTGTGTGTGTGTGTGTGTGTGTGTGTGTGTGTGTACAATCATGGGCATGCCCATGCATCCCGGTGGGAAAGAATAAAAAAGCTCATAAGTTAGTTAAGTTAGTTGGTTGTCTTTGAGCCCACAACATTATGGGTGATTAGAAAAAGGACAAGAGCATTCACACCACCTAGCCTTGACTGGACAATTCCAAAGTCCCATCCCAAGACTCTACCTGGCAGTGCACTCTAGGTGATGTCTTTAATAAGCACATTGGCATTCTCTTTTGGAAAATCGAAGTTCTACACCTGATAAGTCTTCCTGATTCAGAGCAGTCTGGCTCTAGAACAGCCAGGACTCCATCTGAAGCCTACCTTGGCACGAGTGCCAGGGGACATATCACCCGACAGCCTCAGCTGGCATATGTTCCAAATGGCAGGGCTATACTTCATCATTATTGACAATGCTCTGGAAAAAATAACAAACACTTCAGGAGCCATCTGGTGAATGGAATTTGATCGTTCTCCCCCTTTCCCCAATGATATTCAGGTCTACTTCTGTATTTTTGCCCCTTGTAGGCAATGAGAGGTGTGCCATTTAAGAACAGTGTCTCTGAGATCTGGCCATTCAGTGTTGTATGCTTGAGTCTCCCCAACTTGCACAATGGCTTTGCAAATTGGCATCTATCCTCTCTCCTCTCATGTACCTTTTTCAGGGTAAAAATGGGGTAAAGGTACATGGCTAAAAGAAAGATGCAATTAACCGTGGGCTTTCACAGTTGCTTAGCTGTGTCCTTAATGGAAAGATGAAAAAAAAATGGATGAGGGGATTATTGCCATTTGCTGTTTCTGTGATAACTATCCATGAGAAATGATTTATGGCCATCATGGGAGCCAGCAGTGATGCTAATAATTAAGTTACTCCCTACAATTTGGGAGCGCTGCATATGGTGAGAGACCGCTCTTTGCCACGTCGCCGCTCCTCGTAACTCAATTACACAGTTTTTCCTTGGTGGGGACTGGAATGGCTGGGGATCCTGACCTGGTGGCACAGTTTTTACCTGGTTCTCTTTGTCTCCATATGTTGGGAGGCAGATCGTTGCTGTTTTGAACTGGTCTTGCCTAGGTACCAGGTTACATAAAATGTCTTTTCAATTAATTCAGAGAGCTTTTAAGTATCTGTGCAAATGGTAACCTAATTAGAGAGGCAACATGCCAATGGCGTCAGATTGCTGGAGCTGGCACCAGAGCAGCTTAGTGTCTAAACCCACCCTTGACTCCTAGCAACTACTGGTGGTTACTTAACTCTTCTGGGCCTCAAGGAAATGTCTAAGACTGGAAGTTATGAAGACAGGCCATGATCTGAGTTAGTGGAAAGAGCTTCATGGCGGTCCTCTCTGTACACCCACATTATTCTACTAGATTCAGGCAAGGAACTCCTTAGGGATATTGAGGAAGGAGGTTATCTTCTCTGACCCTCAGACTTCAATTCCAAAATGATTAGGAGACTGCATTCCCTTCCCAGAGGCAAAGAATTAGTCATTTATGCCCTGAGCAATTTCCCCAAATGCTTGCTTGACAATAATTTACTCAGAGAAATACCTCGCTGGATTGTTTTTCTTGTCACCAGGCACTATAATGGATACTATTTATCTTTTAGCATATATAATCAATACTGCTTTCCAATCAGCATTCATGTTATGCTTTATCAGATTTTTTTGGAAATCATTATTATTACGTTAATAATTTTTTCTACCCTTTCCCCCTTTCCCTATATTTCACGCGATTCTCTCATTTGAATCTCAAAAGAAAAGTTGGTGGGGGAGGAAGATGGGCTGGCTATGGACTAGGGATCCATCGATCTTCCCTCGATTCCATCAAGCCTAGAGAATGCCCTCGGCACACTGGGCACCCTTCAGTGGGGGGATTTATGGATGAGACCAGCAAGGTAGGAAATGCATGAATGGGTGTGGTTGCTTCATCCCTGGAGAGAACATCTGTGTAGCTGAGACGACTGCTTGGAAGAACAGCAGAGAATGCCAATGAGCCAGCAAGCCCAGAATCCATGGCATTAGCTCCCAGAAGGTCATTGTAACAATATAAAAAGGAGTCAAATGAATTACTGGCATCCCATCTTTCTTACCATCATAAATCTAGCTGGGCAATCTGTGGCATTATTTGGATCTGAAACAGTTTAAGTAAATACTTCTCACTTAGTGACAAAACCTCAACTCAGTGACCATAAATCCTGGTGTTAAAACAATACTTTTACAGGCTCTAGTAGTATTACATGAACATTTTTTTAAAAAAATTAATAAGTTAAACAAAGAAACTCTCTGTGTAGAATCTATTTATACCAATGCATTCTGATGAGTGTTGTGATTAAAATGATCCTGAGAAAATGATTTGGGGTAAGATGATCAGTGTATTGATTATATCAATTTATTGGCTAGGCCAGCATCATAACTCATTAATTGACATGTAAGTCAACATCCCTCAAATGACCAGGCTCTGAATGTCCATCAGGCAAGCTTAAAAGAGTTTGAGGAGGTCATTATTCAGTCCCTCTCTTGAACATCCCAAGACATGTCTAACTGGTGAATGCCTAATTTGGAGGTGGTCCAATAAACCCCATGTCCTTCCCCACAATGACAGGTGGATAACTGAAGGCTTGTACACGGGTGGGAAATAAAGCCTCATCTTTTTCATTTATTAGCTAGGTTTTATTAAAAAGGAGGACATCTTTGGGATTCCAGAGGACAAAGAAAATGCAAAAAGTAGCAGCCTGGATGAAATCTCTGTCCTAGAGCTCAGACGCAAGATTGCAGTTATTCACCTTACTCTATGGGAATTGGGACCTTTCTACTCCAGGGACCTGATACAAGAATTAATACAATATGTGAAAAATAAATTCTCATAGGAGGTTTACTGGTTTAAAAGAATGACTAAAAGATGATCCATGATTCATTTGCTTTCCTTAAGAAATAAAGCTGGGGGGACCAGGAGACATACCAAAGATCTGCTCTGGCATAAAAAGGCTCTAGGCAGTTGACAATCACCCCCTTCAAAATAAATGAAGGCCTGCAGCTCAGAAATACCAGTACTGTACTCTAGTTCTGTGTCTAGACAAGTAATTCCATATTCTAGAGAAATTAAGTTATTTTGAGAAAGAGCCACTTTTTTTTTTTCTTTAGAAGAGGAAAATTGTAAGGAGGTCAAAGGTGTTTCCAGGAAGACGTTCTTAATTCTAAGTATACAATGTTCTTTCAGAGAAATGTGATAGATGAAGAGAATTGGATGGATTTTTCTGGATGCCATATTGCGAGCTCTAGCATTGATTTTTCCATCTGTTTGTGGGAATATGTCCTTTCTAGACTTCAGTATGGGACCCTGGGGAATTGGACATGATGCTCGCACCTCAAGGCTACTCCTGCCTTTGCCATCTTCATTTCAGTGACTTAGAATGCTGTCAACCTTATTTAATGAAGTAGGTAGGTCACTTTATTAAATGAATATCCATTAAATAGCTGAATTTCAGAAGCTAAAATAAAAGAACTAGACTTCTTGGGTATATGACCTACAGAAGAATGTGAAAAGAAAGGTTATTTGTGCTGCCCTTTGTCAGTGGTCACATCACAATAAATGTTCTAAACTGGGCACTGGTTCTTACGCTGGAGTCTAGAATTTGTTTTAAAATATTTTGAAAACTATATTTCAATATAATTAATTTTCTTTTGATGTCTTGTATGTTTTATTTTATACCTTAAAAACATGGTTCTGAAATGGAGTCCACATTCTTCACCCAGCTTCCAAATGGCTCCACAGCACATACACAGGTTAAGAATATTAATTCTGAATGAAATATCCTAGACCTCCTTAATTCATATCTTGAGTTTTTAAAATCTGGTTACAAAATAAACTAGTCTGCCTCTCAAAGGGCGAAATAAAAATAATTAGCACTATAAGGTGTCTGATCCTAGTTTTGAGTCCTTGGAGTTGAAGGGAATGCAATACATGAAAAAGTAAATTGTGTTTGAATTAAACACAAACCTTAATTATCTTTATTTTTGGATATAAGGATAAACAATTGATTTAGAATCAGAAGTCATGGATTCAGGGCTCACTCTGGTATTTGTTACCTCCAGACACTCATCCTTGTGATTCAGACTATTACAAGTCTTGTAATTGCTTTTTCTTCCTGCCTCAAATTTCTCCCCTTCTCTCCTCTCCATCACACAAGTGATGGCACTAAAACATGAGTCTGAGCATGTTATTCCCTGGCTCAATAAACTCTTATGGCTCCCTATTTCCTCTAGGGTCATAGACACCTCTCCCTCTGATATTTAAAGCCTTTCCCAACCCAGGTCCAGAAGGAACAGTTACATTTAGTCTCCAGAGGCTCTAGTGCAGAACTTGGTAAGTAGGAGATGCTTCATAAATGTTTATTGATGGTGTGATTATGTGACCTCGAGTATAATTTCCTTATTTCTAAAATGAGGGGGGTTGAATCTAATTATCTTCAACAAGCCAGAAAGTGAAAGTCCAACTCCCCAAATCCTTCACCATCTTTTTTTACCTTCCAGTCTTCCTTCCCTAGACCTAACGTAATGATTTCTTTGTACTCAATAGACATAGTACTGTGTACTATTGGATATTTTGTTATTGTGTATTATTTACATTATTGTATATATATATATATATATTATATCCATATATCTATCTGATTTCTTATTAGACTGTAAGTTTCATGAGGCAGAGACTGGCTTAGTCCAGTATTCTTTTTTTCCATCTCCCATACTGCTTTGTATTCTCTAGACACCTAATAAATGAGTGTTGAAT
This sequence comes from Monodelphis domestica, assembly GCF_027887165.1. Classification (NCBI taxonomy): domain Eukaryota; kingdom Metazoa; phylum Chordata; class Mammalia; order Didelphimorphia; family Didelphidae; genus Monodelphis; species Monodelphis domestica. Next base: position 5,881,011 of record NC_077228.1, on the reverse strand, counting down.
TGCCTTGAATCTCTAGGATCCCTCCCAGTACTAATTCTTATAATTCTATGAAAACTATATATTTTAAATTAATTTTTATATGTTGGAATATCCAAATTTTTTATCATGTTCATCAAATTTTTTAAAAATAGCAGTATAATAGTTCTGACAAGATCAGCTATTGCAATGGCTCAATGCAACAGCTAAAGTTTGCTGGCTCACAACAACTTGTTTGGTAATTACCACCCAGGACCATTTTCCCCAAGTCCTACTTTCAATAGATATTGGCTTAATTTATCAGAATTTCCCATTATTGTGTTCTCAGGTAAAGCATTAACTTGTTACTCACACACAATGGGGTGTGAATCCTTTTGTATTGGGAACAGAGTAAATCGAGCAAAACAACATTCTATCTCATTTTAGATGAAAATGACAAAAATGGTCTTTGGCTAATGGCATCCTAGACTGATTTGCACTCTTCTCTCCACTTCTCAAGTTAATTACTTCAAAGGAACATTTATTAACTTTAATCTCTCTTCAAAACATCTGCCTACCCCTTTTACTTAGACACAGGATATAATGACATCCGATGGAAGAAAATATGTGGACAATGGTCATGCATTCACATGTTGATATGTATAATTGAAAATCTGTTACCCTAACAAAAGAACTACATATCCCAAGAGCCCACTGACTTCCTGTCATTACATACTTCCTATAAACAGAGGATAAAGGGAGTGGGCATTGAGGCTCTTCCTCCTCTCTTTGGCATGATGTAGCATCAGTGATGATGGTGGTAAGGTGGGAAAATTTGAAAATGGCTAACCAGCCATGGGCACATGGTTTTTATTTTTATTTTGTATCATCTTTATTCCTTGATGTCTAATGATCTTTAATAAACCTCATAAAATATAATATTTCCATTCTTTGAGATTATTGTAATTTTTACAGATACTGATGGAGCACACATTTCTCAGAAAAGGGGATGGACAAGCCATATAACAAGAGGCAAGATGACCAATGGACAGTTGGCATTCTTCTTTGATATTCACATGCTAAGAAATGGAAGCAAAAATTTCCTTGTTTCTTGTGCATTAAAAGAAGGTCTGAATGTGAGTCATGTGGGATGAGAAGTCATGGAAGTCTTCATATCAATGGGTACCAGTGGCAGTCCCCATATCAATGATTTCATGGGTCCATCAGTGGAGAGGGGGCAACATGGATATTTCATACATTTCTCTCCCTATGTAGAGAGCAAGTAAGAAATGGAGGGAAGGGAAAAGGTGCAATGACCTACACACAGAGGATCATCATATAGAGTGAGCATGATGTCTTTTCCTTTGAGTTGATTTTTCAGTCTAGTGTTAGAAAAGTTCCTTGTCCACTTAGCCCCCGGGAAGGAATAACCGGTGAGCACACCTTTGCTTTGTCAGCTGTAAATTTCTAATGGAGCATAACTGGGGAAAAGTAGACCTTCAGTACCTGTCTGAATGTGCACAGAATGCAGCTTCCTGGGGCACTGGCCATCACGAGATGAGGCCTTTCCTAGGGTGGTTTTAATTTTTGAAAATCATCGTGGCAAGATTGAAATTATTCCAACTGTCACTGGCAGGCAAAATCATGAAGCTGGATTCCTCTACTTTGAATATCAAAGGTTTCTTTTTACTCTTAATGAAGGAAGAAAAAAAAGCTGGCCAACTCTTTAATCTGAAAAGTAAATAAACAGATTTTACTAGTTTGATCATTTCTGCTCTCCCATCACTCTTTTCATTACTGACGTGGAATTTGTGCACAAGGCTCCTGTGGCTTGTCCACAAATGAAGTCACTTGCTCTAAAGCAGTGCAGATGGATTTTCTAACTGGGAAAGTTGTGGCATTCTTTGGTGCTTTTTAAAAAATGAAAAAAATACACTATTCAAGTTAAGGGATTAATAGCTCCAGTTATCATCTATGCACACTTGTATGATGTAGTGATAAAGTCTTTCAAGGGAAAATAGGAGCTAATTACAGGGCCAACAATACTTCATGAACATTCCTGACTTATATAGACTGAAAATTGAAGCGTGGAACAAGATTGATGGCTATAAGCTGACCGTTTGGGGGCATCTGTTTGCTTTGGGAAAGATAGAAAAATCACACATTCAAAACTGATTTCTGGTGCCCTCTTAAGTTTACAAATAGAATTATTCCAGCATAATTTTTAATAGAAAAGGATAGGATGGATTTTTATCTTCTACCTTTCCAGCTTCATATTTTTCTGACATATCCATTTTTATTTGTTTATTTTATTTTGGAAGTGAAAATTAAATGAAATATAATTGTTAATTCCTACCAAAGGGCATGATGAGGGATGTGAAAAATATAGACATCAGAAAATAATTTGTAAGACTAGCATTGATGTTCAAAGAAAAGATAAAACCAATAAAGGTGGGCTACTACCAAAAAGATGTATCTAATATCATTTGAGATAGTAGGAACTATCTCTTTGGAACATAGGAGACAGATCTAATCATGAGGGGAGAATCACTAAAATGATAGTTAAAACTAAAGCCTCTATTATTGAACTACCATGTTGTCTTAACGTCTTCACTTTCTCTTTCTTATTATAGGTCCTTGGTATAACACCATACATAATACATGGTTAATGACAATGGTCCTGGAATGAGTCATATAAATATTGAGCTTTCTTCAAAGAAACTATAAGACATTGGGGAAAAACATAAGGGATTTGGCTCTATTAAAAAGAGTAATAAGTATACTACATATACATGAACATGTGTATCTCTTGTTATTCAAAGGAAATAATAAAGGATTGGATAAAATTTTGAGCTACATGTGTTTATAAGTCTTCAGTCTCTACCCTCCGAAATTGTTCTTTTTCAATTAGCCATCTGTCTTTTCCCAACTCTTTCCATCTATTGGGGCAGTTCATGTTTAAAGCAAAGTGCTCACAATTAGCAACTCTGTTCCAACAACCTGGTGTGTAGATAATTTGAGAACTAACAAACATTTGGCCATTCCTCATAAGCATGTTGGCTATGAGAGAACTTTAGGTGCATTTTTGTTGAAGAAAATAAAATGATTTGTTTTTTAAATACATTTCACAAAAAGATATTTGGGGTTTTGCTTGATTTTTTCAAATAAAGAAGATAAAATAAAAAGAGAAGCAGAATGCATCGGAGTTAGGCAGATCTGAATTCAAGTTCCCTGGACCAATTTCTTAACACCTTAGGGTGCCACAGAAATCTAAGATTTTAAGTTTTAGATGTTCTTCTGCTTTGATAGGGAGAGCTGCCATATTGGGAGTTCCCAACAATGATGAAACCTGGCCAGGTCTCTTTAATCATCTGTTGGTAATACATTTCAATATGTTCTCTTCCCCCTTCCCTTTTCCAGGCAAATAGAAGGATATTATATAACATAAAACTATATAGTAATATATATGTATATATTACACAATACTACATAAAATAATTATATAATAATATATGATATTGGACTTGGAATGAGAAAAACCTAAGTTTGACTCCTAAAATCTGATATCCTTATGAGTTTTATGGCTCTTCTATAAAATGAGTTTGATAATATCTATTTTTTGTTGTAATTGTAAGGATCAGTGTAAGTAAAGTACCTTGAAAACCATAAAGAATTCTATGATCTCCATCTTTTCATTGCAAGATGGCTTAACAACCTAGCAGTGTGTTTTGGGAAAAAGATCTTTAAAAGTTATGTATATTTATATATCAAATAATAACAATGAAACCAACAACAGCTAGCATTTATATAGCTCTTTAAGATTTGCAATGTACTTCAACCTCAGAAGGTCAGTTTATCCCATTTACAGATGTAGAAATGGAGACAGTGTTGAAGCAACTTTGCCCAGGTTCACATATCTAGTCTCTTGGGCTCCATAAATAATATTAATGAAGGTCCATTGCTTGTTCTTCAGTCTTCAGATAGAGCTCTGGTCTTCCTTTTGGTCCAAATTGTCAAAGATGTGCTCAAGATAGAACAATTTGAAAGCATAACCAAAGGAGGGTCAGTCACACAGCTGCTAGAGGGGCTTTTGAGTCTTTAGAGACGAACCTTCTTGTCTCCCCTGCCACAGGTCAGGATAGAAATGTGGTGAACCTCATAACTGGGATATTGCCATCATCTGAGTCTTTGGTGGTTTGGCTTTTGCTTTCTTGATGCATTTGACCAATAGGTGTTCTGGAGGAGGACGTCTGAAGATGGCTGTTATACTAGCAACCCTGCCATTGCGATGAGGCTCCCCTGGCAGATTTTGGGTCCCACTGATGTTAGAGCAAAAGAATCACCTGATGCAAGGAGAAGAACCCTTCCAGAATGTCTTGTTCCCAGTAAAAACGGAAAAAGAAACAAACATCTTCAAGAGAAAGATCATCCCCAAAGCAAGAAAAGCACTATACATACAGAGGAGAGAAGTTTTCATGCTAAAATCAGACAGCCTTTCACATTTTCCCCTGACACTTCACAAATCTGCACCTTTATTATAGCATTGCTATTCTCTTCCTAGCTTCCTTTTTGGTGAACTCTGTTGCAAAAATAGTTTTCCAGGGTCAGGCTTTTCCTCTGTTTTTCATTCCTTTGGGGGGGGGGGGGGCTTTCCTCTGAATTTTGCTTATATGTTGGAGCTCAGATCCATTCCTGACCTGGTAGGAGTGCTCTTTACTCTCTGGAGCTTGGACTGTGGGCTATTCCAGTGTCTGAGATGGAACATTTTAAAGAAGTGGTCTGGTTTGCCTGCTGTGAGGTCTCCAGCTATTCAGTTTGTCATTTATGCTGGGCCATGTTGGGTTCTCCCTAGGCTGGACCTTGTTGGTCCAGTTCCCTCCACCACTGCCTGTGTTGAGTTGTGCCCAGACTCTGCTATAGTTTCCTTCCACTGCCACCTGTAGTGTATCATATTGTCTCTACTCTTCCCCTGATGAGGCTGAGGACCAAGTCCAGTTGGGCTCCTTTTTCTTCCAGTTGCACCATAACACAATTTTGCCCTGGAGCAATGGACCATATTCTCCCCTCCTCTAGCTTCACTGTATTCTCTTGATTCTGGCACTCTAGGATTTGTTTTGAGGAATTTTTGTTTTATTGTAGCTATCTTGAGGATGGTTGGTGAGCTCCAAGTGTTTCTTACTCCACCATCTTGGCTACCCACAACCCCTCCCAAGATTCCTAAAATATAGAAAGAACCTTTGATGCCATCTAGTTCCAACTCTCATTTTACAACTGAGGAAACAAGGTGTAGAATGGAAGGCAATTTCCTGATGGTCATAATCAGTCAAAAAGCAAAGAGCAGATTTGAGCCCTGATTTTCAGATGTCAGAATCAGAATTCTTTTCTGCCATATCACTTGATAATGTGCATGAGAGAATTCTATTCAACCCAATTGAATTAAATTTGATTCAATTCACCTTAGCTCCCCATAACTATATGGAAGTTAATCCTGGAATATGACATAATCAATGTGAAGCAGAGTGCTAGAGTGGAATGAGTAGAAAGCTTGGTATCCAGAAAAAGCTGAGATCAAATATGACTTCTGACATGTCCATGGCCTTGTTAATCCTCAGTTTCCCCATATGCAAAATGGAATTAATAATATCTGTATTTACTGCCTTACATGATTATTGTAAGGAGCAAATGAGATGAAATAAGCAAGTCCTTCATAAACTTTGGAGTTTTTCATTAATGTCAACTATTTTCCTAAAGTAGTTATATTTATTGAGGCCTGATAGCAACCACTCCCAGGGCATTTATTCTGTGACATCTATCCATATCTTATTAACCCTTAATTAAAAAGTCTATTGGCAGTAGGCTCAATGCCACAGTGTTTTAACCTATGCCACATCTGACAACATTCTATCATCATTTTATACTTTGGTCTTCTCTTGGTTTATCAAATAAAGGAAGGGCTAAATCATGGGATTTTGGTTAGGGAAGTGGTCAGAAAATAATATTATTTCTGTGGCATTTACTTCTAAATATGCCATTAGGTTTGGGCTTTATGGAAAGAATCATCATTCTCTTCCCATTGTTTTTTCTTTCTTCCTTTCTTTCCTTCCTTCCTTCCTTCCTTCCTTCCTTTCCTTCCTTCCTTCCTTCCTTCCTTCCTTCCTTCCTTCCTTCCTTCCTTCCTTCCTTCCTTCCTTCCTTCCTTCCTTCCTTCCTTCCTTCCTTCCTTCCTTCCTTCCTTCCTTCCCTTCTCAGTATTTAAAGTAGGCTTGAAAAGAAGTAATGTTTTTATGTTTTTTAGTTTCCAAATTAAATAAGGTATACACAAACTAGATCATGGATAGATGCGATCATTCCATATAACTATTGCTGTTCCTGCTTGTGCAATGCCAGTGTCAGGAGTCAAGAAGTGAATAATTAAATTCATTATAGCCTTTGTAACACTAAGCAATTATAGAGCTTTTTATTCAAGAGATTTTTTAAAAAATAAATAGACAGAGTTGGCTCTTTTCTTCCTTCTTTCCCTTTTGTCTGAGGAGGAATGCTTAGGCAGAAATGCTAAAAGCTTGACAGAGTAAAGAGGATTTGTAGTTTTCAGGACTGAGCATATTAAAATGTTTATGGTTTTGTTCAGAGAAATATTTTCTTAAAATTTATAAGCCTTGAGAAAAAGGCAGCATGATATTGTACAAAGACCTCTTTGTCCTTAAAGACAGGAAAACCTAGGTCCATCTCCTGCCTCTGACTCACACTAGCTGTGTGAATGAACTTTGGTAAGTCCCAGCCACTCTCCAAGACTCCAAGTTGTTGGAGCTGTGGCTTTGTATTAGTGGGGTGATGACTAGCAAGTAGGTGACCAATTCCTTCAACAGATGAAATAACAATTCATAGGCTCAGTATGTATAATGAAAATATACACACACATCTTTATATATGTATATCTCTCTGTGTACATGAATATAGATGAGTTATATATTTATATATGTTGTATAAGTATGGATTTATATATAGTCTATGTATATAAGAACATGTATAAGAACATATATGTATATATATGAAAGCATATGAAAACTCCCTCTCTGTCCATACATGTAAATCTCTATCCATCCATCTATCTATCTATCTATCTATCTATCTATCTATCTATCTATCATCTATCTATCTATCTATCTATCTATCTATCTATCTATCTATCTATCTATCTATCTGTCTGTCTATCCATCTGTCCATCTGTCTATCTATCTATCTATCTATCTATCTATCTACCTATCTATCTATCTATTCATCTATACACATATGTATATACTCCAATGGAGAATGCTTTTCTAGAGCTGTAGGAAAATCAAAGTGAAAGGTCCAATTATTTATCACTGTAAACTGATTTCCAGGAGGGTGGCCTGATTATTTTATTTTTGTTCTGCTCAGAGACACAAAAACTCTTCCTTCCTTGTACAGCATCAAAGTGAAGATTGTATTTCATTGAGTTTTGCTTTTAGCTTGAGCAATTTTCCAAGAGTGTATTTTCTGCCAATTGATTGTATCAAAAAAGCCGAGTGTGGCACCCAGGGACTCAGTGCAAGGAGACAGATGTTGCTGGTGCTTCTTCCCAGATATGTGGCAGTGTGTTCTTTAGCTGTGTATTTCCAGGGCATCTGGAAGAAAGCAATGGCCAAAAGGAGGGGCTATGCTCATTCTTTTGGGACTGTGTTCTCATACCTTAGGCATGACATGCTGCCCTGAACTCATCATTTCCTGCCATGAATCTCTTTCTGCCTTTCTTTAATTGGAATGTAAATCTCACTCATTATGTCATGAAGGCTGATTTTTGCCTTGATTGTTTTGTCAGTTTTAATGTTGACTCTCTTTTCCCTCATTATCCAACTTTTCTGGGAAGTAAAATGAAATGAATGCTCTGAACTGGTGATAGCAGCCAAATCAGCAAGGGGAGAGGAATAACATCGACATGGAGGAGATGGGTCACAGCTTTAGAGTTAAGAGTTTTAGAAGTCAACCAGTTGGAATGAGGGTAAGAGTTTCCTCCTGTTACAGATGAGACAGCTGAGAGTTAAGGTCACACAGGAATTCAAAAGCAGAAACAGGTTTCACTTCCAGGTCCTCTGCCTTCCAAATCCAGACCTCTTTTCATTCCAATACCTGGGATGGCACTGTAGAGATGGGAGGATTTTTTATAGCTCTGGGCAATTGGTGATCTAAGTTAATGCTTTATTCCAGGCAGCTTATGCTTTGTCTGGATACTGAACAGTGCTAGAGCTTAGAAGAAGCTCTTTAAAGAACCATGCATGTATGATTATATGTGTCTGTGCATGTGGATAAGCCATGACATTACCTTTATATTCTTATTAATAATAAAGTATTTAGTTCTCTGGAATTAGTCCAGATATCAAAGAAAACAGTAAATTAGAACTTCATTATTAGAGCTTCTGGGACTTCTTAGGTAGAAGAATAAATCTCATAGGATGATGGGGCTTGGACCCAGAGTGTTAACATCAAGGGGAGTACACTCCTCTCCTCCCACAGGAGAGGGGCTTCCATCTTTCCCCTCCACATTAACTGCTGTCCCTATATCTTGCTTCTGAGTGCTCATGAATCTGGGCAAACCCTCAGTAGGATGGACTTCCCACTGCAGCACCCACAGTAGGACTGCTCTCAGAATGACATCCCTTACCCACATTGCTGTCAACTGAATTTGCCCCAGGTATAGTAAATGCTAGTTAAGTAAGTCTCTTTTCCTATCCATTTTCATAAGAAGATACCAGACTCCCCATCTTGCTCTTCCACAAAGAAGAATTCTTCCCTCCTCACAAAATGGAGACCTTTCTGTCATTTTCTATAATGTTTTTTGAAGTTGGAAGGGGAAAAAAAAACACCTTCCTTTCTGTTTCTCTCCTTATCTTACAACTCTGGCCATCCAGTGAGTCTGCTGCTTATGGCTGTTTTTCCTTTTTTTTTCATCAAGATCAATGAAATACTCCAAAGGAAGATATCAGCATCCTATCTTTTCCCATGGAGTCTGTTTATCTTGGAGCTGATCTGAAAGAAATACCAGGAGTACAAGTGCTTGGAGACTGCAATTGGAAGTTTTACATGAATAGTGCTCAAAAATGTTTGGGTTCATTAGAAGAAGTATAGGTCCTTTTATTCATTGTCCTAGAATGTTTATGAAATAAAATCAGGGTCCAGGACAACTCTGCTGCTCATTTCTGATGAGGATGAAGACTTATTTTGGGCAGATGATGCAAAAGGAAGAGTACTGAGATTATGTTTCTAATCTTTTAAAAAACTGATGGAAATTTTCTCATATCTGTAGATTACTGTGATGATTCTTATTTCCTGGTCAGAATATCTTGAGTTTTGTGAATATGAAATGCCTAACTTTAGAAATATGCAATTTGGGTAAAGATGATTTTTTCCCAAACCAAGTTAATGGATCAGTTTTCTTCTTCACTGATTCCCAGGTAAATGTAATTATTGTATCCTCCATTGAGCATTCTTATGGTTGAACCAGGACTCTTTGCATCCTTTACTAAATAACCAAACATATTTCCTTCCCTTTAAAAAATCTTCTCTACCAATAAAAGATTCAACTTTTTAAATTATGAAGACCCGACTACAAAAATCTGCAGATTTCACCACTCTGCAACTACTGCTGTCCAATAAATGCTAGATATTATCTAACAAATAAATGTTTATTTTTATAATGTATTTCTCTTCTAATGCTCACTTGGGATCGGTAGAATTGTTTTACAGACCTTTGTGCATCCAGTTATATCCTGGCTTAAGTCAGCATAATCCATTTTGTATTAGAGGTTCTAAGTGGGGGTAGTGGGAATCCTGTGTAATATTTCTAGAATCTCCCAGTGTACTACAGATAGGAGTTATAATCATGTAAATGGATAAGTAGGAGAACAAAGGGGAAAGAGTGAATAAAAAGTGAAGAAACGGGGGCAGGTAGAAGGAAGAGAAGGAAAGAGAAGAGGAAAAAGGAGATCAAGAATAGCAAGAAAAGAACTGAGATAGACAAAAGAGGTGCAAAGATGAAAAGAAGAAGCAAGGAAAGGGGAAGAGGAAGAGAGAGGAGGGGAAGGATGGGGAGGGAGGAGAAGACAAAATGGAAGAAGAGATGATATTGATGATATATGGGTCCATTTGCATGGAATCAAAGGATTTGCTGCTAAAATCTCTTCCTTCACATTTTTTGGTAATTAAGAAGTGTGTGTGTATAAATTATACATATGCGTATGTATGTGTGTGTGTGTGTGTGTGTGTGCAGTTTCCCCTCCAAGGGTTATGTATTTCTCCTCCCAATCCAGTGTAATTATTGAAAGTATGGAATGGCGGCCAAACTCCTCGGAATCGCGTTTTGGCTGAGTTTTCATTTTCCTTCTCTTTGAATTATGAGCAGGCACTGAAGGAGATCTTGAGTTGGGGGAAGCTTTTACAGCTGTGGGTTCTGGTCATATTTCAAAACTAGCCCCATTCTGTCTCTCCTGGGCTGTATCAAAGAAGTAGTTCCAGGAATTCCACCTCATCACCGGGGACGTGAAATGAATGGAAGGCAGTCAATTATCTGTTGGCTGGTAATTAGCCAGGGATATCATCTCCTCCCCAGGGCGGGCACATCCTCTCTTGCCTCCAGTGACTCGCTCTCATCCTCAAAGGTCTACCTGAGCTGCATGGCGGGCAGCCCGCCTACCGTTTGTCAATTAGGTGCAGCCGTCGGAGCTGTTTTTCAGCACCACACCGAATGCCAAATGCTAGATCCCAGACAGACAGTAAATGAGCTGGAAGTTCAATGATCCCGAGTCTTCTCGGAGGAAGAGCGAACACACTATCAAGGCACCTTTTGTTTACCGTTTGGATGCCAACAAGGTTGCCATTGGGAACCCGGCGCTCTGTTAGCCAATAGGAGCGAGGCTGCTCTTGCTGCCTGCACGACTGAAGTTGGCATTCGAATTCTCCCAGCACCCCAAATAGGCCTTTTGTATCTTTTCATTTAGAACACTAATTACAGAGAATAATTCTAGGTTTGAGTTCTCAAAAGAACCCTCCATGTTAGGGGGGACTGTGGACTGCTCAGTTCATATGTCAACCCTAATTAAAACCTAGCTCGGAATTCATTACAGCTGGCTTCGCTGTTTAACATCTCTCAAGGCAGTGCACCTTTGGGTGAAAACCGCTGCACCCTCCCGTTTTTACCTGTTTCCGGCAAATCTCCTTGTTAATTAATAGAAACCATTAATTTGGAGGGCTGTATTCAGAATGGAGTGAAAGGTAGAGAGAGAGCCTGGCAGAGCTCGCCAAAGGCTTTCTATGGCCCAGTCAGGGAAGGGAAAAAAGCTTATTGTGAAAGTCCTGAAATGACATGATTGTGTGTTTACCAGGCATCATTAAGACTAGCTTAGCTCCAAGTGAAAATCTCACATATACAACAGGGGAAAATCTTTCAGAACAGCATATAAAAGCAGGGCTTTACTGGTTGAAAATGTACAGAGAATAAAAGCCCACAATTCCTTCTCTGACTTCAGACCAGCCAAAGGGGAAATAACACAACTGTTTCCCCCAAGATTTTGGTCTGGTTCATTGGTTTGGGTCCATGCCCACGATTTTATTAATGTGGGGAACTCCCTCTACCCATACCAATCAGGACAATTCTCACAATTTGAAACCACAGTCTCAGTGGCTTGCTGGGGCATCGAGAAAGTAAAAAATGACCTATCCAGGGCCAAACCTTGGTAGGGCAGTGGACAGATCATCAGGCCTAGAGTCAGGAAGAGTCATCTTCCTGACTTCAATCTGGCCTCAGATATTTATTGGCTATGTGACCCTGGATAAGTCACTTAACCCTGTTTGCCTCAGTTTCCCCATTTGTAAAATGAACTAGAGGAGCTAGAGAACATTCCAGGATCTTTGCCAAGAAAATCCCAAATAGGATCGCAAAAGGTTAGACCCAACTGAAAATCCATCAACCAGGGCCAAAGATGTAGGAGAATTTTAGCTTGGATTTTCCTGACTCCACAGCCATCTATCTTCTATATTCCATAGTGTCTCTCTTATTTCCATTTAAAGGGGGAGGAATTGTTTTTGACTTAAGGTCCTATTATATACCATTCCACTTGAGCTAAAATGGTATGATTTTATTTCATCTTAGGTGAAGTTGGGCAGAGAAGCCTAACTCTGTGTGTGTGTGTGTGTGTGTGTGTGTGTGTGTGTGTGTGTGTGTGTGTGTGTGCATGTGTTTTTAGGAAGTAAAGTCACTCAAAAGGGTGGGAATGGGTGGAGAACAATATGTACTCTAGGATATAACCTTGACAACAACGAGATCATGGATCCATTGGGATAATTGAGCGCGTGGGGACAAGAGTGGAAAACTTTGTCGGCTCATTATCTGTCTGCATCGTGTAGAATATTGAGGTTTTTCACAGTCAGAATGATCAAGAAACTTTGCTCTTGTTTAATAGATGAGCATTCTGGCCGCTGGGTAGGGTAACAAGAAAGAAAATATTCTCTTCTAAGAATGAGTAAAGCATAAGCATATTCTTCCTTGGAGTAGCTTCTGCTGCTTTTGAGAAGGCTGGAGGGAGAGCCTGGGATTTTCAGCCAGGAGGAGGAGAATAAGAGATAGGAAGGAGGGCTGCACTTCTGACATTCTGTTGCAAGCAGAAGTCCCAAACCCGGGAGTGGTGCAGCTCTCCCGGGTTTTCCCAGGGTCCACAGCTCTGTAAGAATAATTGAGCAGATGTTAGGATGGAGCAAAGGATCCAAATGGGATTGTGCTTGTAGACTTGAACTTGGAAGTAGGGGGTGAGGAATATCTCATCTCATCTCCCCATTGTGTGTCTTTCAGTGAGTAGGACTCTATGACCATAGAAATTGAAGAGGAAACAAGTATTTATTACTTGTCTGCTATGTGCCAGGTACTGTGCTTTTATAAATATTGTTTCATTTGGCCCACAAAATAACTTTGGGAAGTAGATGCTGTTATGATCCATATTTTACAATTAATAAACTGAGGCAGAATTTAAGTGACTTGCCCAGGGTCACCTAGCTAGTAAACATCTGAAGTCAGGCTTGATTTGTATTTGACCCCAGGTCTTCCAGACTTTGGTGGATATTTTTTAACCCATCTAAACTTGGTTCTAGCTCTTTGGTATATGGAGGCAAAAAGGAGGCACCCAAAGGGAATGGAGAAATTTCTCCATCTTGGCTAGAATGCTTATTTTTCACTCTTAGCTCTGCATCAGAGATCCTCTAGTTGCCCTTATTGCCCTCGTCAGCTGCCGGACCCCAGATAGGACTGTTCTTGGAACCCACGACTGGTGCTCTCACTCTCAAATCACTTTGTGTAAGGTTCAGTTCACTTTGTGTCAATTTGGCTGTGCCATGGGGAATCTGCCACTAGAATATAAACTGCTTGAGAGCAAGGTGGGGGGGGGGTGTTTGCTTTGTTGTTTGTTTTTGTGTTCTTGGCATGGGAATGTGGGGTTGAGTGATGACTAAATGTTTGCTGCATGTAACTGAAAAGAACAATAGCATTTTTATATTCTCCTTGAATGAAGCCAGCTTCTATCCTAAATTCTTGTCACAGCCAGGATTGGAGCTATGTTTCTGGGAAATAGTGGGTGAAATGCTAACACCTTATCTGCTATATCCAGATGGACCCAAACTAATCTCAGCCTTGTATCAACAGCTATGCTATGGGATCCAAGGTCTTAGGGGTCCATTATTGACTTCTATGACTGTTTGAATGATTTCTGGATGGGACTATCCATACATTGACATTCATCATGGGGCAAAAGAATAGGATGTTGCCATGTTTATTTATCACTTTTCACCAAAGCAGAACTCCAGTTGTTCTAGCGTGCACTATTTTTTTTTGTGTGTGCTTCTTATTCCCTGAACTCTAGCAGAAAAATAAGTGTAAAATCTAGATGGAAGGTAATTATCAAATTATTTTAATAACTGAAAGGCTGATTAGTAAATATTCATTAGATTATTATTAGAAAAACATAATCCTCTTCACAGCTTTCTTATATTCACTACAATACATTCCCAAGTTAATTGTTAATATCTTCTCTTACTTAAAGATTCTATATTGGATTACATGTAAATATGCTATTTGCATAACTATTTAACATTTGCAAAGAGTTCCATGTATGCTATTGTTTCCTGACATCTACTGCTGTCACTGCTATCATTTGCTAGGTAAGGATGAGAAGTCATTCCCTGCCCAGATCTCTTCTGACTCCATGGCTTATAATATCCCCAATCTCTTCTGCCATCTTCCATTCAAGGTTGCTTTTCAATACAAAGTCAGATTTTTTTATGACTGTTATTTTCTAAAAGGATTCCATACTTTGTCTTGGCAAAATGGATGCCTTCACTGATATCTCCAAACGCTCGACTACTCTGTTGTGGTTGTAAGAAGCATGGAGATGTGAGGAGAGAGAGCCATGAGAGAGTTCAAAAGAAATCAGCATCTTAGACTTGTGAACCTTCTCTAACTCAAAAGAGTAATTATGCCTTAATGGGAAGTAGAACAATAGGATGAGACACAGGAGGATGGCCAGAGAAACAAAATCAAGGGTATGATGATTTGTGTTCATGCTGTGTCTTTGAACTCCTACCGGGAAAGCGAGGAAGAGTGAGCTTTCTATTCCTTACAAAAAGAATGCTATTTGTTCCCCACTTCTCACTTTTTCAAGGCTGGGTTATGACACTACGGCAGGGATTCTCAGAAAAATGGCCTGATGCTAACAGTTATACACTTCTCAGCAGTGCTGAGACTTCTATCTCATCACCTTCTCCTCTCGAATGGAACAGAACCTCTCCCCTCCCCACCCCCCACTGCCAAAAACCTATCAAGCTTTCCAACTCACTAATCAGAAAATAGAGTTCTTAAACACAGTCCAACTGGAAAAATGTCTCTGTAAGCTAAAGAAGTCTATAGGTTCCTCCATCCCTCATTACTGATTTTCACAGGTTTAATTGGTATATTTAGTATTTTAGAGTGTGGAGACATCTCTACAGCATCCTCTCCCATTAATGACTTTGCTGATGGTGACACTGAATTCTAGGTGGAAACTTCAGAGTGCTGTTAGGATGAGAATTAATGTGCATTTCAGAAAGGCAGTAGGATGTGCGATGGAGCAAGCAGGAAGAGTACTTGGGAGAGTGGTCATTTCTATGTTACTCGGGCCCTGAAAGGAATGACAACTGGACAACACATACATCATGCCAGTGGCTCTTGACGAGGAATAAGTCAGTTTGGCTCTCTCACAGTACTTCCGATCTTGCAAATTGGATTTGGTGCATTGGGTTGGGTAGAAAATGTATCATTGGCCGACAAGAACAGTAAGGAACTCTTCTTCACCAAGCAGGTTGTACTATATCCCATCAGGGTAGCTCAGCTGCTAATCAGGCAAGACATTTTTCCAAATGTAAATGGAATACCAGCTTAGTGAGGGCAAGGGTGTTTTGTGTCACCAGAGCCTAGCAAAATGCCAGGTATGTATTAGGTCTTAAATACTTATTGAATGAATTGTTTAATTATCTAGCCACTCTCTTTGACAAGTCTCAACACGAAGGGAATGATCCACTGGCTGATGAGTCTTGCCATCTCAAATGTCATGGCTCGATAAAAAGATCCTTCTAGATTATGCCTTCATTGTCTAGAATTTTCAGATTTTTTAAAAACTAAAATTACTTTGAGCAAGACTTTTTTTGACTCAGTTTTTATTTTTATAAAAATTAGTGGGGACAGCTAGGTGGCTAAGTGGATTGTGAGCCATGGGAGGGTCCTGGGTTCAAATTTGGACCCAGATACTTCCTAGTTGTGTGGCACTGGGCAAGTTATTTAAGGGCCATTGCTTAGCCCTTATTGTCCTTCTGCCTTGGAACTGTTACTTAGTATTGATTCCAAGACAGAAAGTAAGGGTATAAAAATAAATTAGTGAATGAGTCTAAATGATCACTTAGATTCCTTCTAGCCCTAGGCACCATGAGTGGTAGAGGATGTCGACTGATGATGATGATGGTGACATTTAGTCTACCTAATCCTGAGAAAATCCAAAATGCCAAATTTTCCAATAATGCTCATCGATTCCCAAGAGGACAGCTTGTTGTCCTTTGAGTGATTGAGGTCAGTGTCTAGTTTGTAAGAATTAGTTAAAGGAGGAGTCCAAGGGAAGGCACACTTCCATACCCACTTCCAGGTGGGTTTTTTTTTTTTACTCCCAGGGTGTGCTGAAAACTGCTTCTCCTGGCTTTGGAGATGAATTGTTCAAGTGTTAGTGCGAGCATTGACAGCTCAGAAATTGGGAAACACTACCAATCAGAGCTTAATGGATTGCTATTTTGGTTCTCTAGGATTAAGAAAGTGATGGAAGAAATGTTCACAAGGCAGATTAATATAAAAATGTGGCATGCCTGCATTTCATCGAGAGCCTGTGTTAGAACATTTAGAAGCACACCATTGGATGGAACCCAATAAAAGATTTGATCACCATTAGAGGAGTCTGATATAATCTATGCTCATCTTAGCTGATAAACAGTGATATAATTATAAAAAGTGGTTCCATCATCTTACTAAGGAAATTAGAGGGCTGATCTGGTTGGGAACATGAGAATAATAACTAGCCTTTGTTCATACTTTTATAATCACTGATTCTGTCCATGGAAATCATTGTCATACCATAAAAAGAAAAGCTATTCTCATGACTGGTCGAGTGGGAGAGGCCAGACTCTAAAATATTTGTTATTCAGTTTTTTTCTATCAAGATTTGTCCCCCCAAGCCACTTGCTGCCCCCCCCCATCACCACAGAATATTTTTTTTCTCATGTCTAGCTTTAAAAAGTTAAGGTGAAATGCATGAAGTACTTGACTTGGTGGTTCCCTGGTGTTGTGATAGTTTCCTGTAGATGACTACTTGACCCCCTAAAGGTGTCTCCTGACTCTGAAGAGTTCTAAGTGCACTTTGCTGTCCCCACTGTCCCGAAGGACAAGATCAAGGGGATGAGTTCATGGTTTAAGGACCCATGACATGAAGGTTGTGTGTGAGACTATTCCAAGCCAGTGATGTTCTTGGTCTTCCTGGATCAGTTTCCAATCTGTGGCCTGGAGGAGCACCTGCTTCATTGAAAATGGTTCTGTCCTACAAAGCTGGGGGAAAAAAGATGCTGCCTGGGCTACATTTCTCTGACTTAGGTCATAGATGCTGAGGGATCACAGAATCCCAAATTTACACCAGAAAAGGACACCAGAGGTCATTTAGCCCAACCTCCTCATTTTATAAATGAGGAAACTGAGGCTCAGGGAAGTTCTCCAACCGTCCAAGTTGAACCCAAGTCTTCAGCACCAGTTTAATGTGATTTTTAAAAAGGAATTACATTAAACTTTTCATGACACTTATTAATGAGTAAGACCTTGTAAAAACAAATACAAGTTTGCCTATCTTCCCCAAGGAGAGGCACATTGCTGACGCCAATGGGTTTTTCTGAATTCAAACAAAACCAATCTTTCTCCGTGTCCTTGCTTAAAACAGGTGCCGGCTGTTGATTAATTAAGTCCCAAGATGTTACTTATGCTCAAATCCTCCCAAATGAAACTTAAATAGAGACTCTTGGCTCCACTGTCGTCTCTTCCTCCTCCTTTTTGGGGCATTATCCAGAACACCACATGGCCAGCTTTCGAGATTGTTTTCCAGATCACTGAAAGTAACGAGGGACTTTCCTCCCCCCTTCCTTCCTTCCTTTCTTTGGAAGACAGAAGCTTGAAGCTGTTGGAAATCTGGGAAATCATTTCCAAAAATAGGAGGGAGGGTGCAGCAGACAGACAGAGACAGACAGGTATGGAGTGAGTGAATGTGTTTTCTTGAGAGGGGGATGCTGACTCTGGGGCAGCGGCTTTGAGTTCTGTGAAACCAGAGAAGAGGTCACAAAGAGCTGCTGAGTCTGCCCATTGTTTTGGAGCAGCAAACTGAGGAAAGGTAGTCCTGCCTCCTTGTAGATGCCACTGTTCCTGAAAAATGGCACCCTAACTTTTCTGGGGAGATTGTGGCATGGCTGGTGCTGGTTTGAGCATCTGTAATGCTCCCCGGCAGGTGGATGGAGGAGTCGGCTTTGTTTCCTGCAAACTTAACTTTTTTTTTAATGTAAAAAGGTCAAAATTAATGAAGAAAATAGTCAATTCAGAGTTCCAGGGAGGAACATCCTTATGCTTTGAGCAATTCATTGGAAATGAGGGAGGAAAAGCAGCCCCTTTAACATTTTCAAGCTTTCAAAGCCTAATGAACCATACCCCCTCCTGGAGTTTCTACCCAGCTAAAATTTCTGCTAGAACTGGCTCATTAGCATTAAGTGGACACACAGCAACCAGCAGCTCCTCCTTGCTAGGCTGCTTACCTCGCCACATTCCATTCATTTGATGAAATATTGCCACCTCAGCTATTGCTTCAAGATTTTAACCTATGGCATGCCTCAGTGATGGTCCCAAGATCAAATCCTTGGCCTCCCCAAACAAACAAGCAAGCAAACAAAAAAGGTATATTTTTAGCACTGTCTGGAAAAAAGGGACCAGCCTTCTTTGGAATTCCAGTCTATGTGTGCTTTCTCTCATTTGCATTTTCACACTCCATTATATTTATCTGTAGACCTGCCTCATCCTTGCTGGTGAACACCCCTGGGCAAGGGGACTTCCCTTGGAGAGGCACTGAGCCTGGCTCTTTTTTGTGTACCCCAGAGCCTCTCTGGCTCTCACAGGAGCTCCCAATCAATGTTGATCTCAAGACCGAGTTTTGAGACAAGATTATTCTTGTTTTCTTTATTGATACTGATTTCCCCAAATAGTTGAAACTCCTTTTTAAAAAAATTCTTTCTGTTTCTGCATGTTATCCAGAAGTGTCTAGGCTTCCTGGAATTTCCATTAGTTATTCCATATCTCTTATGAAAAAATTTTATAAACTAAAATTGTAATCCCATGGGCTGCAATTTATTCTTAATTGGATAATTCAGATATACTTTAGGCATTTGTCGTTGGAAACATCAATTATAATTATTCTGCGGAAGCTGAAAAATTCTGGCTAGCAGAGTTCTAGATGATGAAGTTTACTGTATTATTTCTAGAGGAAAAAACACAAAAAATGAACTTGACAGGTTCAGGAGTGAACATTTCTGATGTTAAATATATGGTCTTCTAGAGTCGTTTATGCATACGTCCACACATATGTATTAGGCATTAACAGTTACTTTCACCCATTTTTATTTCATGTCTGTCACTTCTTTTAATCCTTGGATTTGACATTTTAAAGTAACCCAAGAGAAGCTGGGTGAGAAGGGTGGTGGAGCTTTGCACAAACAAAACTAATGCCACCAAAATGAGAAGAACAGGAAACCAGGACAGAAATGACCGCACATATTTCTCTGGGAAAGGCTATGTTTTGCAACTATACAGGAAACGGAGCCAAGCTGATACCATTACGGGCCATTCCTGCTCTAGAGAGATGAAGAGGCATTTTCCATCGGGAGAAATCAAAGTTATCGATTGTAACATGAAAAATGAACTAAATCGCCATTGATTAGAGAAATGCAAATTAAAATCACTGAAATCTTACTTCATGCCTATCAGATTTGCTAACTTGACAGAAAAGGAAAATGACAAATGCTGGATGGAAAAATTGGGGCATCAAAGCCCTTTGGGTGGAGTCGTGAATGAGTCCAAGCATTTTGGAGAACAATCTGGAGCTATTCCCAAAGGGATATAAAATGGTGCTCTGACCCAGCAATGCCATTTCTAGTCCTATATCCCCCAAAGATTTTTTTAAGGAAAGTGACCTCCATGTACAAAAGTACTTCTAGGAGCTCTTTCTGTGGTGGCAAAGAATTGGACACTGCAGGGATACGTATCCATTGGGGAATGACTAACTAGGTTGTGGTACATGATTGTGGATGCTTTCAGAAAAGCCTGGGAAGATTTCTATGAACTGATGTAAAGTGAAGAGATTAGAACCAGGAGAGCCTTGTCCTAGTCACATTGTTGTTTGTTTGTTATTCAGCCATTTCAGCCTTCTCCAATCCTTTGTGATCCTGTTGGAAGTTTCCTTGGCAAAGATACTGGGGGGATTTGCCATTTTCTTCTCCAGTTCAGTGTATAGATGAGAAAACTGAGGCAAACGGAGTTAAGAGACTTGCTCAGGGTCACTGTGTAAGGGCAGATTTGAACCTTAGCTGCCCCCACCATATTGTGATGATGACCACCCATGAAAGTCTTGGCTACTCCAAACAATACAATGATCCAAGACAATTCTAAAGGGCTCATGATGGAAAATGCTATCTACCTCCAGAGAGAGAACTGATCAACTCTGATTGAAGCAGAGTTTTACATTTTTTCTTTGTTTTTATTTGTGTGTATGCATGTGTTTTGCAGTATGTTTCTTTTTATAACATGGGTAATGAGGAAATCCCTTTTGCATGGCTTCACTTGTACCATCAGTGTTGCTTGCCTTCTTAAGAGATTGGGGAAGGGTGGAAGAAAGGAGAAAATTTAGAACTCGACATTTTAAAAAAGATGTTAAATTTTTTTACACAAAATTGAGAAATACTTAACAAAACAAATAAAAATGTGAAAGAAGTCTTGACCCCCCCCCCCCCAAATAAAAGAGGGATGGATAGGGGTAGAATTGTTGGGTCAAACCTATTCCACAAGAATGTTAACTTCTCCCTGAAAATGGGCCTCCAAAAATGGGAAAATTCCATATTATCTCTGATGCAGTTTTAGCAGATAAAGTGGGATGCAGTACTACATCTAGTGTTTCTTCTCTTATAGAAAAGAAGCATCTTGAGAACAGTTTCTCCATGTTTTCTTTATAGCCCAGATACTGAACAGTGAACCATATATTTATTGTTGTTCAGTTGTTTTTCAGACATATCTGGCTTTTTATAATCCCATTTGAGGTGTTCTTGCCAAAGATACTGGAGTCATTTGCCTTTTCCTCCTTTGGCTAATTTACAGGTGAAGAAACTGAGGCAAACAAGGTTAAGCAACTTGTCTAGCGTCACATAGCTAGTAGATGGATGAGGTTAGATTTGAAATCAGGGCTTCCCGACTCTCCTGGTGCTCTCTCTGCCATGTCACAAGCAATGGCACATAATTGATGCTTGATAATGTGACTGTTAATGGGGTGATTCTGGAATCTGTTCAAGTGAAGTTAATCTTCATGTGTACGCTGTAAGAATAGAAAGTGACTCTGTCTCCTGACTTTCTTCTTGCCTCAGTTTCTCTCTGGATATCTCTGTTTCTGTTTCTCTCTCTCCATGTCTCTTTGTCTCTGTCTAAGCTCATGTGTGTGTGTGTGATGTAGGTCCTCTCAGAGGGAGGAGATCTGGCCCCAGAACAAGGCTTTGGTGGTAAAATAACTGGGCTGAGCCATGGGTCCCTGCTGAAGTTTAAAGTGATAATTCTCGTCCAGGTTTACAAGAGGTGGGCAGAACACAGGAAGCGACATTTTTACTTTTTCATGATGTTAAAACTCCCAAGTGCAAGTCCTTTCCCCCACCCCCTCTAGTATTTTTGCTAGTCTCTGAACAGAGAATGATGCCTTTATCCATTAATCAGGCCTTGAATGTTTGCCTGAGGACTAGCTTTCCATTTCCTTTTTCAGTTTCTTATTTTTTTAATGAAAAGATCAGAGGATCCAAGACATTTAGAGTTGGCTGGGATCACTGCCTTCATGGCCCTCTAGACCAAATTATGCCTGAAAAAATATTTCCCCACAATAAGTGGTCATTTAGCCTCTCTGCGATGACCTTGAATGGGTCAGAAAAGCTCACTGGTCCATCCCACTTCTGGAAAATGCTACCTGTTGGCAACGTAGTCTTTTCTTCAAGCCCAAGAATCCCCTTTTGGTCCTTTCCACTCTCTGCCACCCATTCTGCTTTCTAGGGCCAACAATTCTCTTCCTTATCCAAAGGACAGCCGTTCAGGAACAAACAAACCCCAACAATATCAATGGCATCAAAGCACAATAAAAAACCCAACAGTTCCCAACTGCCATGTCCCTGTCTGTCTGCTCTTCTCTGGGCTGAATCTCCCGGTTCCTTCAAAACCAAGAGACGCCGAGAGCCTCCAGTTTGCTCAGTTTGAGTTTATGCTTGATATAAATGAGCAAATTTTCAAATATCTACATTTTTTGCAATACATCTTAGGAATGTATTTAGGACGTTTTATAAATAAGGAAATAGTTTACTTAAATTGTGTTCAATGTCTTCTGAATTTTGCTGCTTTGGTTGACTCTCGAATATACACAGACCCATTTAGAATGGATGCTTTGATGAAAATTAGCCCACACAGCCCAGTTTAAGGTTAAAGCTAATGGCATTTCAGTCTAAACTTAAGGTGTATTTCAAAAAAGTCCTGATGGCTGCAGAAGGCCGGGGAATCACCTCCGGCCGACCTGTTTGTACAGAGACTGACATCAGGGAAATTAAAGGCAATGCAGAAGTTTTCAATTATAGTTTGGTAGAGCCAGGGGCAGTGGAAGAGGAGTGTGGAGTCCTGCACAAAAACATATCAAACCCATCCATAAACCATGTTTAAAAATAATGTCTATTTGAAGTTACCTTGAGGGCTATCCTTGGAGGAGAAGAAAACTCACACAAAGATGGTAGCTGATGCACAACAGGGTGACAAGAGAGCCAGAACCCTGTAAGATCCTAAACTGAGAACTGCAATCCTCTCTTTTTATAGAGGAGGAAACTGAGGCCCAGAAGGATTAAGTTAGTATCCTACATTCCCATGGACTACAAGGGTCAGAGATGTCATCAGTTCCCCAGATGATGGTTATTCTTCATAAAGGGCTCAGAATCGTCTTAGCATTAACTGCTAATGTGGAATCTCTCTCCTTTGCTCATCACTTCTTTGAGTTCTTTTTTCTATCTTGCTGCCCCATCCCCCTCTCGAATCACAGAGGCTGTGGCCAATCACCTTCATCTGTCATACCTAGCCCTTGGATGGCTCTGGGTCAAGTCTCTGGAAAGAGGAGAGCTGCCACTTAACCTCCATTGCCTAGCTCTTATTGCAGTATTGATTCTAAGACAGAAGATAAGGGTTCAAAAAAATAAGAAAGAGGAATGCTAAGCTCTCCCTTCCATTTTTCTCTATTCTCATTCACCTCTCTCCAGTTTATTCTCCAATTGACTTACTCCTAATTTCTTATTTCTGTTCCATTTGGTCTAGACTGCAAATGCTCTTAGCCTGGGATCTGAGAACAAGTTTTGAAAGCGGTTATGATAACTATTATTTCTATTTAATTGGTTTTTCTTTGTAATTCTATGAATTTTAATCCATTATTTCAAACAGGCTTTCATAGGTTTCACCAAACTGTCTATGAGGTCCAAGACACACACAAATTAAGAACCCGTGAGCTAGAGATAACACCAAGATTTATTCTCCCAAACCAGAGCAAAGAGAAGGAGCATCCAATGGAAGAAGCTCCAGCTTTTCCTCATTTTGGTGATTCTTGCAATGTCCGTCAGGTGAAGTCATCTCTTCATTGAAAAGTCAAAAAGGTGTTTTCCATTCTACCAGTCATTACAGTCAACTCTCCTCTAAACTGGATTGAAAATCCTCCTCAGTTTCCTTTCCAATTCTTCCTGCTCTCAAATCACAGAATCTCAGCTGCTCAAGCTGTATAAAGATCTTGAATTCTACAAGCATCCTTAAGAAGCAGACTCCTAGCCTCTACTTGAACACTTTCAGGAACAAGGTACTCCCTACTTCATGAGCCATTCTGGGTCATCTTGGGAGAACTCTCCACTTTTTAGAAATTCTGGATCATGAAGCACTATCTCCCCCTGCCCTCCCATAACCTCTAGAACATTTCAGGAGTGTACAGATCTAAGTATTTTGCTGATATGTATAGTAGCTCTGATTTCTCTGGCCCACCAACAACTGTAATATATAGGTTTTCAGACTCAAAAAATGATTGCTTCCCTGGCCCAGACATAAACCATTGTATTCAAAGAGAAGGTCTCTCAGCCACAGGCACTGACTTTGTGTGTCTGGGAGGAGGAGCCCTGTGTTGTCCATTATGGATTTGAAGACCCAGGAGAAGTTTAAAGAGGCAGCGATAATGGTGACGTTGTATAATCATTCCTTTGTGTTGTTGTTTGTTTGAAATATTAGAAATCCAAGGACACTCAGTTTGACTCCAAAGCCTCCTAAGGATACTTTCCCCCCAAGGAGCTGCCATTTTGAATTCTCTGAATCTCTGCATTCTCTCCCCCCCCTCCAGGAACCCTTCCTGTAGAATCCCAAGAACAGTCTTTGTTTTCTTACAGAGAACAAACACATTCACTCTCTTTGTTGGGGAGGGAGGGCTTCTTGGGCTCTGGGCTAGACTGTGGAACCTGAACCTGAATCAAGCTCTCTTTTGCTAATGCTAATGCTGGGAATGGTGGAAGAGGAAGGGCACAGAAACTTCACAGTCACACATCTCCATTCCATCTTGCATCTGTGGGCATTCCCCAGTCATTGCTACCTCCCAGGCTCTCTCTTCCAAGGGGCACCTCCTCCAAGAAGTCCCTCCCAACACACACAGTCAATAATATTCTCTCCCACCTCAGTCATCCTGCATTCTTTCAACTGGAGTTGGTACCACTTCCCTGCAGCATCTCCCCAGTAGAATGGCAGCTCCTCGAGGCAAGGGATGCTTCATGTTTGTCTTCATTTCCCCAAGACCAGTACCTCGTTCATCAGAGCTGCTTACTGCATGTTTGTGGGTCTGAATTGTTCTTAGCTAGAGCTGGGGCTTCCCATCTGCCTGGAGTAAACACAAGAGCCCTGAGGGCAGGTCTCAGTTTCCTTTGGGCTTTTTCATCAGTATCCCCTGAGAAATGGCTAGCTTTGCCTAGGGGGGACCTTAAAGGAAGGTAGAATTGACCTGGATGAAGGCGGAGGGCAGGGGTGTGTGGTGGTGGGGGGAGCTGCTCTAATGTGGATATGTTGGGAACTGTGAACCATGGGGCAGTTTTCAGTCTCTCCCATCTCCCTCCTTCAGAACCCCCCTTCAGGAACTGTCACTGCAGTGGGAAGGGCAAGAGTCTTCGCTCAGTGGGTGATTTCCCCATTTTTTTTTACCCGGGCATTTTAAAGTGAGTCAATTGCACAGTTTAGAAACTGACTCACCGTATTCTCCTCTCTTGGAGTCGAGGCGCCATATTTTGTAATTGTTTGGCCTTATGGCTGTTCTGCCCAGTCAGCAAGTGTCCCTGTTTCAAGCCTTTAAAGTCAATGGACATTGAAAGGATCTGAACCTTCATAGCCGCTGAACTGCTCGGGGTCCACATGCTTCAAGAAACCCTTTAAAAACTGGACTCTTGAAAAATCAGTTCTGAATTTCAGAAGTTTCCCTTCCTCTTCCTGGGCCCAGAATAAACCAGTGCCTTCGCCTCCCTCCCGAAGTGGAGCACAGTGAAGACTGGTGGCCCTCGATCTCTGGAGATTTAAACCCACCCAGAGCCCTCGGGGAAAGTCCAGGCAGCCAGGCTTGCCCGGCTCTCCATCGCCAGGTGTGGGGACAGCCTGGCCTAGTCTTTTGGATCCATTTCCCAGTTCTCAAGGCTTTGGGTCAGTCATCAATGGACAGGACTCGGGGATTTTGTCAATGGCTACACATTGGGCACATTTTCACACGCCCCAGGCTGAAGGATTCTGGGTCACCCTTCCAAAGGCTGGACTATTGCCCACATCAACATTTATTTTTTTCTATTTGGCAGCATTTATTATTATTATTATTATTTAAATGTATTTTTTCCAAACATCAACACTATTGACAGGGTGGTCTTCACGGGGCATTGGCTGCTGGTGAACCATTTTAGCTCTGCCTCCTGTGACTCTTCTGGGGTTTTCTTAGCAAAGATACTAGAGTGGTTTTGCCATTTCCTTCTTCAGCTTATTTAGAAGATGAGGAAATGGAGGCAAATGGGGTTAAATGACTTGCCCAGGGTCACCCATCTATTAAGTACCTGATGCTGGATCTGAAAGATGGAGATGTCTTCCTGATTTGGGGCTGTGCCCCTGAAATTCCCCCACCCTGGGCATACATACAGTCAATCTTCTTGAGTCGCTATGTAAAGGGACCATTGCCTGGAGAGGAAGGGTCGTACAGTGGTTAGAGTGATATGCCTGAAATTTGGTGGAGCTGGGTGCAAATACTACCTTGGACACTTCCTAGTCTCTAGGCAAGTCATGGATGATCTCTTGGCCTCCGTTCCTCATCTGTAAAACAAGGGAATTGAACTCATTAGCCACTAAGTGTTTTCACTCTCCAAATATGAGTCTTGGGCTTAATGACTGAAAATGTAAGACATGGGAGCACAGAACACTGTTCTGGGGATGGGGGTTTGCTTAGGCAGGGAGAGGAGCATCTTTTGACTAATGGCCTGAATCTTTTCCCTATTTTCTTTCTAGGATTTAAAAAAGAAAAGAAGGAGGGGGCAAAGGCAGTTGAGTCAATAGAATCCTCAAATGGCTGGCCAGGAGATTGTTCTAGACTAAAAGATGATTCAATTGGCTAAAAGCTTCTCTTCTACAATGGCCAGGATCTCGGGGTCAGCAGGGCTCGAGGCAGACATGGCAGAGATGATGTAAAATCAGTTAAAAATCACACAGAAAACATTGTAATGCCACAAAGACACAGGATGCATCTGATTTGAACACAGCTAAATTCCCAGAGCCTTGCGAGTTCCCTTCGACAGGGGCTTCTTTTAGGGCTAAGCGTGGCTTTCTACAAGGCAGAAGGAAAAGAAATATTGGCTCTATTTTCAAATGTCCTTTCAAAAAGTCCTTTTCAACATAAAAGTACACAAGACAGACTTAACCTGTTATAGAATCTCTTTCACAAATCCTCCAAGAAAGACACCCAACTTCAGAGCCTCCGAATGGGGACCGTGATCTAAACTCCAGGCTTTTAGCCTGGCTCCTGCATTGATTGACGGGGATTCATCTTCAAGTCTGCTCATGGACCCTCCAAAGGGGGGAGCTTTCTTTGATTTGGGGCTCTTCTGGGGGCCATGATGTGGACTTTGCTTGCATCCCTCCTTCCTCTGAATGTCTCAAAGGGGCCTGCAGCCTGGGCTGGTATTGTTACTGCTAGGGAATACGCCCCTGCCTAGCCTGCCTGAGAACACCGGAAAGGAGGGAGCCTTGTCCTATCTGGACTGATTCCGGCAGCTCATGATTCAAGGGGAAAGTCCTTGGGTTTCTCTTGTGCTGGTTTTGTTTGGTTAAATAGTCAGCCTTTAGAGCTCCCACCAAAATGAAGCCCAGCCGCTTTTACTGCTACTAGAATGGCAAAGTGGATGGGGAGGGTTTGAGCTAGAGCTGGGAGAACTGAGTTCAAGTCTTGATGGTAACATATATTATCTTCGTGACCCTGGCCTTGGCCCCAAATGCATTTTGTAGAGAGCCTGGCTGGCATCGAGGCAAGACTGCTCACAGAGGACACGGGGATCTGCAAGTGGGGGAGAGACTTTCTCTCCCTTCCCTGTTTCATGGACCCTGATGAAGGCTCTCATCTAGAACAACCACAAATGACTGCTGCCAGATTCAAGAGAATTTCGTTTGGTTACCATTTTCTGGGAAACAATGTTTTTGCCCTTTGTCACAAGATTTGTTTGGTCATTAAAGCGGGTTTTGGGGGCCTATATTTGGCCCCCAAATATATATATATTTGGCCTATATAGGCCCCTAAATATATATATTTGGGGGCCTAGATTTTACAGTTAAGAAAATTTCACAATTAGGAGTGTGTGTGCATGTGTGTATGTGGGGGTGGGGGAAGAGACAGAGAGAGGAAGAGGGGGAAGGGAGAGAGAGAGTCAGATACAGAGAAAGACAGAGGGGGGAACTAAGAGACAGAGGGGGAAGTGAGAGAGAGACACACAGAGATAGACAGACATGAGAGAAACAGAGAGACAGAGAGAAAAACAGAGTGGGGAGAGAGGGGAGGAGGAAGAGAGAGAGAGTGAGTATTTGCAATGGCATAGAACTGTCACAGATCAGATACGGGAGGAACTGTAGAGAGTATCTGACATGGAGGGTTTGGACTCATCCAAGGTAATACAAATTGGAAGCAGCAACCAGCAGACTGAGGGCTCAGGACTCTTTCTTTTCTAAGAGGCCAGACCTGGCATGTCCCTGTGAGGTTTCTCCTTTAGCTTTCATGTTGTGATTAGTCACCAGAATAAAAAGCGAATGAAGGCGAAATGGAAAAAGCAGCCACACATGGAAACTGGTATTCAAGGCCATAGTGTTACTTTAATAAACAGTAAAACCACAGGAATATTACTGGAGAGTAGCACGTTTTAGGGTAACAGCATTTGTCTTCACTACTGTGGTCCTTGGTTCTTTACAAGAGAAAGAGAAATTTAGTATCCACAATGACTTACAGAATTAACATTTCTTCATTTCCCATCACTAGTGGCTTATCTTCAACTTACATACATCCTGCAAGAAGAAATGAAGCGCGCTAATTGGGCCAGGCATGATTCATCTGCAGGCGAGCAAGCGAGGGAGTGGTTTCCCTCCAGAATGAGCTCTCTCGCAGCCTAGCCGGGGATGGACGGCATTCTATTCTGCCACCATTGCTGACTGTACACCAAGGCAGAGTTACTGGAATCACAAATCTTGGAGCACACTTTTAAAAAACATATATAGCCTAGAACATCACCTGAGAAGGGCTCTCAGATGGCACAGATTCAAACCCATTTGGCCAACAGAAGCACTGTCTACGGTATACTAACTTAACAGCTGCAATACAAACCCAAGTTCATGAGCGGATTCAGTTGGGAAGCAGTAGACAAAAGAACTGCCCTATTCTTTGAGGCAGCACAGAATGGATTTCAACTTGGAAGGGAGAGAGGTCAAAGGACCCCCACCCACCAAAAATCTCCTGAAAGATTTGTGCTGTTTTATTTTTCTAAACAAAAGCAAACAAAAAGGCAGGGGGATTGATATCTTCTTCCAGAGAGGATACAGAGCTTAACTGCATCAATAAAAAAAAAATTAAATACACCTGACCTATCCTGTCCTAGCAGAAAAAGAAGGGAAAATCACCCATTGGAGTAGAGTTTGGAACTTTTCCTTTATTCATCTAGTGATGGAGAAAGAGGTATTTTTTAAAAAAATACATATAAGCCAATACCACCTTCATTGGGGTAGGGGTTAGGGATGGTCAAAGTGACTATTTTTTTTCAATTTTAGCATTCACCCCAAAATTCCAAATTTGTTGGAGAGGAAGAGAAAAGTCTTTTTTTTATTGTTTGTGAAGGCACACCCATGCTGAACTTACAGGAAAAAAAAAGCAGGACTGCATAGCGCAGTTATATTACAAGGCTCATTCTTGAAACCTGAATATCATGCTAGCAGAAAAATCTAGATATGTGTTATATTTTGAAGAAATGGTCTGAAGGCAATCGTATTTGCTTTTGTTTTTCTAAAAAAAAGGAAAAATGCATCTGTGTAAATGGGAAGAAAATTTTTTTTTGAGACGGGGAACTAAATGGTTGTATTGCAGCCTCAAAGAATCCCATATTCACTGCAATATTCGTATTTTTTTATTTTTTTTTTGTAAACTACGGTCTGCAAGCTAGCAGACCATGACTGAATGCTTTTGAAAAGTTGTCGCTTACAAACATGAAATCACAATTAATATCCTCTAAAAGTAATTTCAGAGCTCGCACGTCTTAAAAAAAGGACAATGTGCACGGTAATGCAGCTAATCAAAAAAGGAGTCGAATTAAAGTATTTACATAATGAGCAATTCTACAGAAGGCGATCATTCCCCATGTAAGCACTGCTGATTACATCCCACGCTGCTTTTAACAAACTGTACCAGATTGGATCCAGTCATCGGCACTTTCAGAGAATCCTTAAAAGCCTTTTATGGGTCTTTACATTTATTGTAGAATGATGTCCTTCAGGTAGAGTATGCTGGTGAGAGAGGGCAGTGACAAGACGAGGGACCAGCAGGACAACAGGACTTCCGCACTTCCAGTGATTCCATACTGGGCTGTACTTGGAGCTGGGAAGAGATGGAAAAGAGGTGAGATATTAGCGTCGTTAAAGGGAGTCAGGCCATTTGTTCTCTATAATCGGCATGAAACCTGGCCTAAACATTGGCAAACCCATGAGTCTCTTCATTGGGAATTCCAAAATTTCCAGCTTAGCTATTCTTCTTGGGATCACCAACACCATGCCACCATGATAGGTGCCACCTGAACCCCAGCTTTTCATCTTCCTTTTATGCATTGTCTTCATATATTAAATCAGACACTTTTTAAGGATAGGGACTGTCATTCTTTTTTCTTATTTGTAGCCCCAGTTTAATACAGTGCCTGGCACACAACAGACACCTAACAAACATTCATTGACTCTTGACCATCCTGGCATTCTGGGAAAATCCCATGTTCTTGCAACTTCATCAGGGTGATAAGAGATTCCCCCTACCCCCAAATCCTAGATCTAAAAGGAACCCTGGAGACCATCTGTTCCAGCTTCTCATTTTATAGCTGGAGAAACTGAGGCCCATGGAGGTGAAAGGATTTGCCGAGGTCACACAACAATTCAGAGGCAAACTCCAAAGCTAGGATGCTTTACACTATCTGATTGGAAGTTCAGTTTTCTCACAAAGCTTTGGTCCGTAAGAGGACTATTTGGACCCAGAGTGAGCAAGACCTTAGAATCTACCTCAGTTTCCTCATGTATAAAGTGGGACTAATACAAGCAACTATAACATTATTGTTTGGAGCATCAGTTGAATCCTAAAATGAGTTCAAAATTGAGGAATTCCCCCTTTAGTTCAGTTTTAAATTACTAAGCTTAAAACAGCCCTAAGATTTTAGGTCATGCTCTGGGGAAAGAGCTGTGCAAGCCTCCAAGCGACATAGAATGCTCTGTATTATTCATTCATTTGCTTCCCTTCCTATTTTTCCAGTATTTGCCCATGGCAAGGGTAATACAGAATTCAAGAAAACACCATGAAGTTGGATTTTCACCAGAGCAGCTAGATTCTTCCAACTAAGAGATACATAGGAGAAAGCATCATCTTGGACCTGGATTAGGGGTCCTCAAGAGGAGAATTGGAGCTCCTCATAGTGGCTATTTTCTTCTTCCTAGAGTTTAGGATAGGCAGCAGAGCACACTGGGGACAGATGTGGCCTTGGAATAAGGAATTCCTGGGTTCATATTCTGACCCAAACACATACCAGTCTCACAAACCTACTCAAGTCATAACTCTCATGGACCAATGGCAGGTGCCATATTGTATTGATAGCAGGCTTTTTCTCTATTAAATGGAAGTACAGATCAGCTCTACCAAAACCCAAAACACACTTAAAAAAAAATAAAATGTGAGTACTCATTGGTTCTTGATCTTTCCTCACTATAAAAATGTTGCCTTTTGCCTTTTCTTAATGAAATTTGCACCTCAAGTCCCTCTACTTAATAAGAAAATGAATAATATCATAAAGAAGCCTCTTAATTCTCTCCCTTCAACCCAATCTATAAATGAAAACCAGGTACACTCTGAGGTCCTCAGCCTATAAATTACCTGCAGGTTGTTTCTAATGGGACTTTCACAAATAGATATACTGCCTGGCAGTAGGAAAAATAAATTGGTTTGTTTATGTCTATTCAAAAATTAGGGAAGAGGAAAACTTCACTTGTTCCCCCAGTGGAGAATTCCATTGACAGTATATATGCAAACGGGGTATTGTAGTGCAATGTGATTTTACTTCTATGGATATTACTCTTTAGAACACACAAAACCAAATTAAATGGTTGGTGTCTTTATTTTCATCACAAATGAGAAAAAAATGATAAAAGAAATTCTGTTACTGGTCAAATAGCTTGTCAAGGCCTGGTTTAATATACATCAAGGTCCAGAGTTTGGAAATGCCCAAATAAACAAATAAATAAAACTAAACAACTTCAACAATTTACTTTTGGTTCAGAGATGCCTCCCTCTCTCCCTCCTTTTCCCCCTTTTTCCTTCCTTCCTTCCTTCCTTCCTTCCTTCCTTCCTTCCTTCCTTCCTTCCTTCCTTCCTTCCTTCCTTCCTTCCTTCCTTCCTTCCTTCCTTCCTTCCTTCCCTGTTTCTTCTTTCCTTCTCTCTTCTCTTTCTTTGTTTCTTTCTCTCTTTCTCCTTCCCTTCCTTCCTCTTACTCTTTCTCCTTCCTTCCTTCCTTCCTTCCTTCCTTCCTTCCTTCCTTCCTTCCTTCCTTCCTTCCTTCCTTCCTTCCTTCCTTCCTTCCTTCCTTCCTTCCTTCCTTCCTTCCTTCCTTCCTTCCTTCCTTCCTTTCTTCCTTCCTTCCTTCCTTCCTTCCATTTCTTTGCCTTAGCACTTCACTGACCTTATAAGGGCAGCTAGGTGGAGCAGTGGATTGAAAGTCAGGCCCAAATATGGGAGTTGCTGGGTTCAAATTTGACCTCAGACACTTCTTAGCTGTTTGATTCAAGGCAAGTGATTTTCCCACCATTGTCTAAGCCTTACTACTCTCCTGCCTTGGAACCAATACACACTATTGGTTCTAAGATGGAAGGTAAGAGGTCTTTTGTTTGTTTGTTTTTTAAGGTGACCTATTTTCTCAGAATCTGATTTGGCTCAAACCTATAATGTTCATTCTCTCTCTCTCTCTGTGTGTCTCTCTGTCTCTGTCTCTGTCTGTCTCTCTGTTTGTCTCTCTGTCTCTTTCTCTCTCTCAACACACACACACACCCACACACACACTTTAGTTGATTGATGCTTTTAGTGGGAAAATTCCCTCCACCAGTCCAAATCATTTATTTTTAAGACTGTCTTCTCATCTACTCTAGGCTGGAATACAATATCTATTCATGAGCCTGACTTTACAGAAGGTTTTTCAGGTTCCACTTCTAACATGGGTCAGTTCATCCCACCCTAGGCAACCTGGTGGCCCCCGTTTCCCAGTGGCTCACAGCACCAATGCTAGACTGTCAGACATCCACCCTGCCCAGTCCACTGCCTCTCAGAACTCCTTAGCCCCAGGGCTCTCTGCCAGTCTCAGTGTCTCTGGTTGAAAAGTTTACAGTTACTCCACCATTCTGAAACTAAGAGTTTTAGCCTTTCCTGGGGAAGCAATGAAGAAGGGGATCTGGGACCTGGAGCAGAGGGTACAACTACAGTGGAAATCAGGCAGTGGAGACTTTTGTCCAGGCTTCAAGACCCAATCTGGACATTAACAGCATGCTGACATCTCATTGGAGGCTGATTATTCTTCCCAATAATTTGCAGCTGCTACATGTGAGTTCTGTCTTGGCAGGTTTCCCTCTTGCTACAATTTTTATTTTTAGGCAAGTTCTGAAAGTGTGAAATATTGAATTTTGGTACAATACCAATTACTCTTCTCAGTAATTCCCCTCAATTGCTCATGAGTTAACTAAACTAGTTTTATTCATTTGGGGGAGTATTCCTAGAACACTGATCTGCAATCTTAAGTTACTTTAGTTATCGCCATCAGTTCAATTTCTCTAGGAAAACAACGACAAAGTTAGCAGCACCAAGGAGAGAGACAGCAGCACCAAGGAAAGAGACAGCAGCACCAAGGAGAGAGACAGCAGCTGGGACTGTGATGGTAGGAGGGAATTCTTATAGAGGAAATTCCTGTCTTCTTAGCTGCCTAAAGCAGAGGCATCAAAACCCTGCTCACATGCAGGCTCCTTGCAGCCTGAGCCCAATTGAAATGTGATTGGAAAATATTTAAGGAGATAAATAAAAATACAATAAGCCATCAAGAAGACCAAGTCACTATGGGACCTCTGGGGAACCTTTCAGAAAGATGGGTGGCTGTTTCTATTGGAGTTGGATCTCACTGGTCCCAAGCCTTCTGATATTCCCAGAGTCAAAGAGTCTGCACTTGTTAGAAATAGGATTTGAACACAAATTTACCTGATTCTGAAGGCAGCCCTTTATCTCCCACAACACACACTCCCTCTCACTACCAGCAAAAGGTTATATTTTATTGGAAAATGAATAATTCAGAACAAAATTATGATACTTTAGTAATTTCAGTTTATATGCTATTATATACACATATAATATATAATATATGGGAGATCTTTTGTTTAAAGGGACATGATGTCCAAACGATGAGATCATATTAGTAGGAAAGGCATTGTTCTGTAGTGCAAGCCCAGCAGAGATCAGACATGAGGTTTCATTGACATTGGGAACTCTTGGATGAGTAAACTCCCTTCACTAATGCAAGTTGGTGCCTTTTCTGGAATTCAGAGCCTTAGAGACTTGGCTGGAGTTTTGAAAGTTTGTGTGACTTACTTAGGGTCAGAAATCAGTCTGTGGTACCATCCTGATTAGTAAGGAATGGTGGGAAAAGGTGTCCTGGTGGCTTAATTGCTTTTTCAGCTCTATTCCCCTTGGGTGAAGGAAATGTTTCTCACCAGTCCCCCCCTTAAATGGTGTGTTTGAATCAGTGCTACTCATGTGCCCTGAGGCAGCTTAGTAGATAGTGTTGAATCTGGAGTTAGGAAAATCTGAGTTCAAATCAGACTTTTAATCACTTAACTATTCTGAGACCTTGGACAAGTCACTTCTGTTTCAGTTTTCTCATCTGTAAAATAGTGCTAGTAGTAGCAACTACTCTCCAGACTGGGGGGACAAGAGCCTTCAATCACTTTATTGTCACTGACAGGTGAACACATCATCCTCATGTGGACAATGGATGTGAACAGGCTCAAAAGTGTATTTATATGTGTGTATATACATATATGCACACATATGCTACGTGGCATTGACTCACATCTCCAAGACCTGAAAGAAGTTAAACTGGACTTTAAGACACTTAGTTGGAGGCACAAAGAATTCTAACCAAAGAAAAAACTGAACCCACAAGTGTGATACTGCTCCAGAGGTTACAGAGACCCAAGGTCATTAGCTGTGGTGTTGCTAGGTCTGCTAGTGCAGGAAAAGGGGAGCGTGCTCCAGCCACTGACAATAGTGACAATTGTGGGCACTCCCTTCAGGAGCTGATGTAGAGTCACACATGAATGAAACGTGCTAGAGGATGGCAGGGCATTTTAACTGGGATGAATCTACATTATCCTGTCTTGCAGGTTTGATTTTAGTTTCTAGATTTGCTACTTTTCCAAAATTGAATTTTCTCAAGGACATTCCATTTCTGGAGTTGTGTAAAACATTCTTTTTTCTTTTTTTTTTGTCCATTGGTCACTCAGAATAAATTGAGTTTGGTAGTCAAGTAGATAACTTGATTTCTTCTAGTTTTCTTTCCTTCTTGTGATGTTCCATTTAATTCCCACATTTTGAATACCTTTACAAATATCTATGTACAATTTTAGGTTCTAAGAGTTCCCCTGACCCTATGGTTCTAAAGATGCAGATTTAATTCTAAAAATTCATCCCCATCCAAATTCTTATATTTAATATGAATTATTTTCAATAAAGTACTTGAATATTTATCTTTATTGTTTGGGCACATAAGCCTAAAATGAATCATAACTTTTATAGCTTTAAATTCCCATTAAAATTTTTATAACTTTTTATTGTTTAATGTAATTTATTGATGATATGATTTTGATATGATATAATGATAACATGATATTGAGGAGTTTGACTCAAAAGTATAGGTTAGTTAATGTCACCCATGCAGTTAGATGACTCAGTGAATAGAATATTGGGCCTGGAGTCAGGTAGACCTGGGTTCAAATCTATAATTGAGACCTATGATTTAACATTGAGCAAGTAATTTAACTTGTATTAATCCACTGGAGAAGGAAATGGCAAACCATCCCAATGTCTTTGCCAAGAAAACCCCATAATGGGGTCATGAAGAGATGGACATGACTGATTGACTGAAACATAATATCATCAGAAAGTTATATTTATGAAGAACTTAATATTTAAGCATTATTAAGCAATTTCCTCCCTCTTTCCTTCCTTCTTTCCTTTTTCTTCCTTCCTTTCTTCCTTCCTTCCCTCCCCCTTCCTCCTTCTCATCTATCTCTCTTTGTCTCTGTCTCTCCTCCCTTCCCTCACATATAGACATACTCAAAATATTGTACATTTTAACAGGTAAGCCTATCTTTTATTCATGTTTATATTTTTCAGTGGCACCCAACATAGTTCCTCATACCTTACACACAGTACCTACTAGAAAGGAAGGATTCCCTCATGGACAGACATGATTGATTTGGAGACAGGAATGATTTGTGTTTTAATTTCACTTCTCAGATTTGCTATTGGTGTGAATCTGGTCAAGTCCCCTAACTTCCCTATGCCTTAGTTTCTTCATTTGTAAAATCGGGGGGGTTGACTCAATGCTTTCAAAAGTCCCTGATGTCATTATTATGATAATGTAAATTGAAACAATATACTAAAAAGCTGACAGAGTAATAGCAATATTCATCTGTGGTCCCAGATAACAGATGATGACATACTTCCTCCTTTTCATGAGGAAACAGAAGACCAAAGGTGCAATAGGGCATAATGAAATAGGCACAATCATTTCAGTTCAGCCAGTTCAAATGATTCGTTTCAACCAGCATTCATTCAGGACCTCCTAGGTGCCAGGCTCTGTGCTAGGTACTGAGAATACAAAGACAAAATGAAACAGGCTCTGCCTCTGAGGAGGTTCCATTTTAGTGGATTTACTTGACTGTTTGTCTTTGTCACAAGGGGCTGTTCCATTAGACACGAGGACTGAGAGGTGGGGAGTGCTTTTTGGGAAATGACAAGTGGCATAAAATTCAAAGGATTTGATGACTTGTTTTTGGGGAAAGATTTTGTTCAGGAACCAATCTGACTTCCTTTGAACCAGTCAATTGTTGTCTTATTGGGAGTTTTCATGAATGTCTCTGCTTCAGCCCTTGGATAAGCTGCCAAATGACTGCTGAATGAGGTCATTAATTCTTTAGGGTCCTATAATTTTAACACACATCAATTCCCACATACAGTGCCCTAAAGCTTGGTTGAGGGAATGCCAGTAGGGAAATGGGCCTTGGAATTGGAATCAGCTGGTGAGTGGGCTGAATGTGAGGGAAAAACAAATGCAGGCCCAAACAGTCTATTATAAACAGAAGAATACTGTTGTATTATACACTAGTCAGGACAAATTTGGAAGGAGGTGGATTCACAAATGACTTATGAGAGTGGTGGCACAGGGTATGGAAATCTTAGGGAAAGTGCTGGAGTCAACTGTTTCAAACCCACAAGATCTCAAGAAGGATGCCACAAAGGCCACCTGGGGATGTGGGAGCTGATTTTTGTGTTCACATTTTGTAAAAGCTGGCATGCACATTTTCCCAACAGATTGTAAATGATGAAATATATGGCCTTTTGTTTAATTTGGATGCTTGTTTTTTTATGATGGCTACTTTGATAGATTTTTTTTTAAAGTAAAAATGATCTTTGTAAGAATATATTGCCTATAAACTCTCTGGGGTCAGGGATACCTTACCATTTGGTCCATGCATCTCCAGTGACTAAGATAGTTGCTTAAGAAACGCATGTTCAATTGGATTGGGATACAGACTGCTCTAATACTTGGACATCCGAGAATCTATCTATCTCTGCATTATAAATGCTTTCCTACGTGGTCCTCTCCATTTTCCTTTCATAATTAGCTTTTAATATCAGAGGCTCACAGCCTTAGAGATGGAAAGAGCTACAGTGGTCATCTAGTCCTACATCCTCATTTTAGTGATGAAGAAAGAGCCTCCTAGGGAGGTTCAGTAACTTCTGGAGGGCCCCAGCAGGTCTGTGAGCCTCAGGAGACATGTAAATCTGGCCCCTGTGACTCTGAATCCAGAGACGGCCTCTGTGTATTCCATTATTAGCTGCATGTAGAAATCAGGTCTAGGGCTTCTTCTGAAAGACAATGTGTCCTCAAGCCAAGAGGACTGGTCTTGGAGACAGGAAGATCTGGTTGAGTCCTCATTTTGACATTTCCTGGGAATCTTACTCTGGGGAAATTATCGAACTCATCAATGACCTAAGCGATCTATAAGACTAAGTTGTAGACGAGTTCCCAATCCACACCAGTGGAGGGAGCTTCCATTCATGATAAAGTAACAGACTTGGACTTAATACTGTCTCCTACAGTCAATCATTCCATTGAAACAGAGCCTTTAGTGTAGCTCTGCCCTTATCCCTCTTATCCTACCAGCCTTTGGTCTAGCACTCGTCATAGTGCTGTTAGGAGATGGGTCTCGCAGGGATGTGTAAGCCATTAGATTAACTCCCAACCTGGCCTTCTCCATCATCTATTGCCCTTTCCTTGGCCAACATGAATGCTGTGATTCACGCCATACAACTATGTCCTGGAGGAACTTCTTTCCCTTGAGTTTGCTCTCCTCTGGTTTCCAAAACAGTCCTACCTACCCTTGCTTCACTCGACTCCCTCCTGGCTAGTCCCTCTCTGCTCCTGTCAGCTCCTCTAGTCTTTAGCATTTCCTACCCTCCTGGAGTTCTGGAACCATAAATAAATCAATTCTGCCGGTTCCTGGATAGGTGGTGTCCCTGCAATCAGGAGCTGTTCTAGATCCAAGAGTTCCTGCCAGACCCACACCCAG
This sequence comes from Monodelphis domestica, assembly GCF_027887165.1. NCBI lineage: Eukaryota > Metazoa > Chordata > Mammalia > Didelphimorphia > Didelphidae > Monodelphis > Monodelphis domestica. The sequence continues at coordinate 5,842,427 of NC_077228.1, read as the reverse complement.
CCCTATGCAGATTCTCTCCCCAATCAGAATGTAAGCTCCTTGAGGGCAAGGGAGTTTGTATTATGAGTGTCTCTTCCTCTTGGCTCCTAATGAGTGATTGATAAATGCTTTTTCATTCCCTCGTTCATTATATTTAATGCCTGGGCACTGTCTCATTTTTGCCTTTGCATCCTTAGAACTGAACCCAGGGTCTGCAATCAAGTTAGTCTCCATTCCATGCTTGTTGGTTGATTCATCACGGAAGTCCCTAGTATATATATTTCAAGGAGGGACAACAGGGGCCTCTGGGAGTACTGAAAACCCAGCTGTGCCTCAGAATACTTCTTTAAGAAGAGCACAAAGCCTCCAGGCATGACAGCCTTCAGAAACATTTCTCTCTGGGGAGGACCAAGGCAGGAAGTCCTTTGGCAGTTCAGATGTTGGCCACCTCCCGGCCCCTGACGTCTATCTCCAGACTTCCTTGGCCTGGTAACTGCTGGTGCCCTCAGCCTGAGGTGATGCCTCCCAGGCACACCATGCACACATCCAGCTTCTGTGCTGTAGATACAACACATCATACATCCAGCTTTTAGTGTGGAGTTTCCCCAGTAGAATGTGAGCTCTCTGAGGGCAAAGCTGTGTGCCTCCCCAGATCCCTTTGAGGAACAAAGGAGATTGCATCATTGTACACCTTGCGCCAAGGATCATTTCACATTTAAATAGTATTCGAATGCCAGCAAAGCTCCTTCTGCAGAGCCTTTCTGAGGGTGGGGGGGGTAGGGGTGGTTCTGTGGGAGAATCCCAGAGAAGTATGTCCCTCCTCTCAAAGTTGGGGGTTGTTTGGGGAGCGCTGCAGCCAGGCAAGGCTTGTCTGGTTAAATAAATACTGCAGAGGCATCATAATGCATACAAAGAATCATCATTTGTTATTTCAGTTCTCTCACAATGTGTCAGGGCTTCTAAGGCTTCCACTCCATCTCAACTCATGGCATTTCGCTTCATTAAATGTCTGCTGTATGTCCACATAATCCCATAATAGACATCGATCTCTGGGTGGGCTGAGGTCATTTCTGCTCAGTGAATAACCCGGCGGACCCTCCTCCTCCTCTCCCCATGCATGACCCTCGTTCGGCTTTCCTCCCTCTTTCTCTTTCCCTTCTCGGATGCTGCTATTAAAACACACTGAGGAGGGAAATTGTATTTACAACATCAGGGCTTTTGTGTATCTCCAGGTGCCAGGCTGGGCATTCTACAGCACTGCTAGAACCAAAGATTTAGGACAGATGGAGGTACCACTGTGCCACTGAATCGGGTTCACCATTTATCCTTAAGACACGAGAGTTGTACAAATCATGGAGCCATCAAAGTGTCTGACCAATGCACTGGGAGCCTGGAGAGACTCACTGCTCTTCCCTCCTATCCTCTTCCTTCTCCTGGTCTTCCTCCAACATTTAAGGGTTTAATATTTCCTGAGCACTGGAGATACAATCTGAAAGACCTGAGTGGAATCCGGTTGAGCTGAATGATTCTGGGCAAGTCAATTAACCTCCATTGGCTTCAGTTTCCTCAACTGCAAAATGGGGATAATAATAGTGCCTACCTTTCAGGGGTGTTATGAAGCTTACATGAAATAATATTTGTAAAACATGTAGCACAGTGCTTGGGGCATAGCAAATGCTTAATAAATTAACCTCCATCTGCCTCAGTTTCTTTAGCTGCAAGAAGGGGATGTTATAGCCCACTTTTCAGGATTGCTATGAGGATTACATGAGATGATATTAGTAAACCATTTAGCATATCACAGTACCTGGGGCATAGAAGATGCTAATAAATGTTTATTTCCTTCTTGGTTTCTCTTCTATTCAGATGTGATAGTCATTCTGGGCTGGATCAGGTATCACTTACAATGATATAAGTAGCAGACTTTGCAAGAGTTGACTACTTTTCACCTGCTCATCTAAGTCATTCATTAACTCAACTCCTTTATTGGTGTGCCTTGGATGTAGAAAATGTCTCACTTCCAGGTACCACAATATACAGGACTCTCAAAATCATACATGAAAAGATTGTAGCTGACACTTATGTAGGGTTTTTAGGTTTTGACAAAAGCTTTCTATGCTACATGATTTGATCTTGACAGTGCTATAAGATGCTTTTCTTTTTGCCTTTTTGGTAAGAGGAAGACTTGAGTTTCAGAGAAGTTAAGTGGCTTCCCCAAAGTCACCAGGGAAGAAAGTGTCTGAAGTAAGGCTCTAACCACTGTACTAGGTACACAAAACAGTTCATATTAGTATTTAAACCAAAATAATTAAGTGATTACATTAACCTACTGAGAGTCAGAAGGGTACAGTAGAGAGGGGATGTCCTTAGACTTAGGAAGACCTTGGTTTGAATCCAACCCCAGACACTTTATTCTTTGTGTGACTTTGGGTAAGTAACAAGTCCGCAGAACCTCAGTTTCTTCACCTGAAAAATGAGGATATTGTATGTGATGACCCCCAATGTGCTTTTTAGCTCCATAACTATGAATATATTAATTTTGGACACTAACAAAATACTGGATCTGAATTTTATAGTTTGAGAATTATAACTGGAAATTTGACTGGACATCTAACAGGTTTAGATTTAATTCAATTCAAATAACATTTACTAAGGATTCTCTAATCATAAGATATTTTCATTTATAATGGGGTACAAATATAATAATAATAGCAAAAAACAATTATCTGTATTGCTTCAAGATTTTCATAGCACTTTCTTCCCAACAGGACTCTGAAGTAGGTGACGAACATATTATTATTCCTGTTTTATAGAGGAGCAAATTGAGCCTAAGAGAGGTTAACTTTCTGGCTCAAATTTATACCATTAGGCAGTGGAACATGAATCCAGGTCTGCTGACTCCAAAGTCAAGCCTCTTCTACCATACCATGTTGTCCTATCATGAAAATTATTTCTTTAAATAATATTAATAATAATAATACTAGCACCTGCCTCTCCAGGTTGTCATGAGATCAAAGAAATGATATTTGTAAAGTACTTTGCAAACAGAGCACTCTATAAGGGTTAGTTCTCCTCCTCCACCTCCTCCCGACCCTCTCCTGTTCCACCTCTTCATCACCATCATTATCATCACACAGTAATAGCATTCCAGGTAGGGAAGGACCTGGGTAGCCATCTAGTCCACTGCATATTTCTATAACATCCCCTCTACAGCATGCCCACTAGATAGTTGTCTAGTCTTTGCTTCAAGGACCAGCCGTGGCCAACCTTCCACTTTGGGACACCCTTCACTGTTAGAAATTGCTTACCCTGGGATCTAAGTATGTCCCTTTACAACTTCCACTCATTGTTCCTAAGACAGCCTGCTGGAGCCAAGCAAGGGATGCTCCAAGGAATGGAACACATGCTCCTATCTTCAGGAACTTCACTGTCTGGACACTGAAGGTCACATCTTCATATCTTTTGACATTATCACAATGAACCCTTAAGAACAATAAGAGTTAAGAATTCCCTGGAAGCCAACAGGGGATTCTTCTGCCAAGCCAAAGGTGGACCTTCAAAGAATCAGGATATGTATTATAGAGCTCCTCCAAGGAAAGTGCTGCTTGCCTTTGGTATTTTTCTTTTCAGTGTCTGGCCTATAAAAGGTACTGAGTAAAACTAAACACTTACTTGATGCCCCTCTCCCCAACCCATCTTATGCATTCATTCTTGTTCTTAAGCCATCTTTTCTTTCCACCATGAGCTAAGCAGGAGCAGGCTTCTGGGGGAGTTTTCTGAGTGACCTACCTTGAGAACATTCTGTTTCCTCTGCTGGTTAGTTTGGGGAAAAGAAGTCATTCTAGGAAATCAGGAGGGGCCAAGGGAAGCCTGAATGAGGTTGGCACTAAGTCTACGGCTCAGCCCTCACTCAAAGGATGATCCCTAATTTCCCTCCCGATCACCAACGTGGAGAAGGTGCTAAAAGCTGGTAGAAACAACTGTCCTTCCTTCACACCTCCTTAGCAAGAATAACTTAGTCAAATAAGAGGATTACTGATGGAGCTTCTGGACACACTTTCTAGGACAACTTTGCAGCACTGTCTTCCACTCTCCCCATGGCTCTTGTGGAACATGTTTCCAGGATTAGAGATCTAGAACTCGAAGGGAACTTAGACAGAGATGTCATCTGGCTCCATTTATTTGAAGCCTCAAGTCCAGGAAGCTTTAATAACTTACCCCAAGTCACACAGGTTCTAGGCAGCAAAAAAGGAATTTGCAATCAGTCTTTTGACCACAAATTCAGAATTCTTCCCACTTTAGCACAGGGCCTTCCATTTACCTTGAGAGCAACCAGAGAGAGCTCTAGGCTTTCTGTATTGGTGGGTCCTTAACTCTTGCAGTCTAGATTCTCTATCTCTCCCTTGCTACTCTGTGTTCCTCCTGGCAGCAGCAAGAGAATGCCCTGTGACTTCTCCCCACCACAGGATTGCCTATCTTGGGGCCCACGATATTTATCTCAGGCCTCTCTGTGCCCTCCTTAGCACCCCAAATGCTTCTCCTGGGTGGATGTTGTTGTACTTTCCCAAGACGCCAGAATTCCTAGATACCAGTCTGTGCAATAGCAACTCGGCCAATCCAACCCTTGTTTTCAATATTACAACTCGGCCAATGGTTCACTAGAGAACTCAACGATACTTGCTTGAAGACAGACTGACTGTACATGCACCCACTGCGGCTCATGTGCAGTTGGTGATCAACAAACATTTCTTGCAATCAAAGTATTCCTGAGGTAGAAGGGATCTCAGCAGCCACCCAGCCCAAGCATGACTCCCCTTCTGCCCCCCAAAATAATTCCTGCTATAACAGGCTCATCGCGGTCTTATGGAGCCTCTGCTGAAGACGTTCAGGGGAGGAGGGTTTGTTCCCAACCAGCTTATGAGCTCTCCTTGTCCAGCAGGGCTTCCTGGCAGCCCAGCTAAGTAGATATCTTCGCACCTCCTGCCCATTTGCAGAAGGGATGAATCCTATGTGAAGCGTCAGTAAAATAAACAAAATGACTCTGTGGGGAGAGATTGGCGCACAGCTTGACCTCCACCATGCAGGACCCTGGAGAGTTCACTGAGCACTCCCACCTCGGCGAGCTCTCCATTAACTTTGGTTGTTGTAAGCAGCACATGCTCTCCGCAATCATAATTTGAAAAAGAAGATCATAAAAAGCCTAATTAGAGCTCGTGCCTTTTCTTATCGATTTCTGGGCTTGGAATATCACCTGCTGAGTTACACGATCATCATTTTCATTTCTGCTCTCCCAGCAACCCTGCCTAATGAAAGTTGGGCATTCTGTTGTATTTTTACATATTTAAAGGCATTCATGACTTCTGATTTTTTTATTGTAATCTCAGCTGCAGAATGCGCCTTCCAAATCACCTTGGAATGCCTAGCTGTCGCGGACCCAGGCCAACTTCCATTCCTGCCTGGGGTGCTCAGATTTAGGAAAGGGGAAACGAGGAAGGAGACTTCTCTTGAAGCAAGACTGGCTCCGTTTTAGGCCTCGATATAAAAGCATATACTTGGCTGCCATGCTAGTTGGGGCAACCCATGGAAAGATTTCCATTTGTACAAGTACTGTACCATAGCCAAACAAATGAGGATTCCCCATGGAAGTTCATAAAAGGCTCTGATTTGAAGAAAACAATGTACTCATTATTTGGGAATCTATAACATTACAACACCTCCTGGGCCATTTCCAGCACAATTAAAAATACATTCATTGGGGCAGCTGGGTTTCTCAGTGGTTAGAGATCCAGCCTGGGCTCAAAGGCAACCTCAGATACTTCATACAGCTATGTGACCTTGGTCAAGTCACTTAAGCACCAACGCTTAACCCTTCCCTATCTTCTGCCTTGGAACCAAAACAGTATTAAATCTAAGACAGAAGATAAGTTAAAAAAAACACATTTATTTCAAGGTCCATATTAGAAAAACAAAGCAGATGGCAAACACCCATGTCTATCTGCATGGGCAGAGTCCAAGCCCATGACAAGTGCTACAGTAAATAATGAAGGGTTGCCATAATCAAAAAGGAAGAAGAGTTTGGGGTGGATTGAATATTGGAAGGAGCACACACAACGCTGGTGATGATTCCTACTGCAAGTACCCATCTTGTTATCCAATTTATAATCAAATCAAAATTATACTCCAAGTATGCAGAGTGCATTGTTTAAGGAGACTGCATATGAGGTTGTGAACAACAACAACAACAACAACAAATATATATGTATGTGCTTTTTTTTTTGCCTTTGTTTTCCCAGCACCCAGCATGACATGGGGTTGGCATTTAATAAGTATATAGGACGGGTCAGGAATGATGAATGATCCCAATTTCCAGTGCTATATTTATTGGGTCTTTTCCAATTGCGAGAGTTTGGAAAATTGTGTATGATAAACAAGTTTGCTCATGGCTTACATACCTCACCTGAGCCTCCTTAATGCATCGTCCCTTGAATTCTCAAGCAATGAGAGACCATCTACACTGGTCGGAAGCGCTAGATAGGACCAGACTCAAGAAGACGTCCAGGGCAGAAATCGTAGGACTACTGAAAATGTTTCCCATTTCCTCCAGCCATCCCAGCTGCAGATGATGGCGAAGGGAAGAGCCTACGCTCCTTCGATTCTTGCGACAGGCTGTTCTGCAGGGTTTGCGTCTGGTTTTAGCCTTTTGCACCCATAATGGGTTCAGCAAACACCCGGCGACACACAAACTCTGCCAGTGAAACGCACCTGGCTGGCTTGTCGGGGATCTCACTCACCTGCAGACAAGCTGCTTCTCTAACTGAAAAGATAACCTAGAGGGAGAGCAGGGGGGCGGCTAAGGGTCACCTCTGTCTCCTTGCCGCCTCCCAGAGACCGGAAGGAAGCATCAGGAAGAAATGGAGATTTCTTTTTCAGAGATCGCTGGAAAAAGGCGATTCCCTCCTCCCCAAGGAAGGAGTCTCCAAAGCGTCCTCCGCAGCGGAGAGCAGCCCTGGAGAAGCAGAAAGGGAACGTCGGGAAAGGCCAGGCACCGACAGAAGCCTGCAACAGGGAGCCCAGGAAGGTTAACTCCCGAGCGAGCTGCCGTTCTGTGGATCTTTGAATCTCCCAGTCCTTGTTCCAGGCTTTTAAAGACCACACTTACATACGTGTCTTCTAAGACATATTGTCCGTTTCAGACGGAGTTTAATTATACTTGCAGTTGACAAGGAAAGATCAGCATCAGGTTCTAATGCCGGAACTTCTGCACAGGGTGATTTTTCCTGCTCTACCTGAAAAGGCTCCTGCAGTGCGGTTGGAATAATAGCAACCATATTGGCATTTCCATTTTTGTGCATCTTTTCTTTGCCTTTTCTTGGCTGTTGTGTACAAGGAAGATCCTAGCGCTGGAGGGGCCCTCTGGGGTTAGGGTTTTCCTTTTTACTTTACAGACAAGGAAATGGAGGTCCACAGAACCTCAGTGACTTTCCCAAGGTCTCATGGGTAGAAGAAGTCCTGTGATTTTATTGGTGAGGAAACTCCCTGGATCAATGCAGGTTGTTGTCCCTTCTGAAAATTAGAATTTGAGAGATTGGTCTGAGAGTACTAAGAAGTGAGGTGGCATGCCCATGGTTGTACAGCCAGTATAGGTTCAAGGTTGAATTAGAACCCACGTCTTCCAGGCTACTAGGAAACTTTGGACTATATAATTCTGCTTTTTTTAAAGACCACCCCCCCCCAACGAAGAAAATCTTATCATTGTCATCATTTTCTCCCTCTCCCTCTCTCTCTCTCTCTCTCTCTCTCTCTCTCTCTCTCTCTCTCTCTCTCTCTCTCTCTGTCTCTGTCTCTCTCTGTCTCTGTCTCTCTGTCTCTCTCTCTGTCTCTGTGTGTCTCTCTCTCTGTCTCTCTCTCTGTCTCTGTGTCTCTGTGTCTCTCTCTCTGTCTCTCTCTCTGTCTCTCTCTCTGTCTCTCCCTCTCTCCCCCTCTATTTTCCTCTCTCTCTCTCTGTCTGTCTCTCTCTGTCTCTGTCTCTCTCTCTGTCTCTCTCTCTGTCTCTCTCTCTGTCTCTGTCTCTCTCTCTCTGTCTCTCTCTGTCTCTGTGTCTCTTTGTCTCTGTCTCTCTCTGTCTCTCTCTGTCTCTCTCTGTCTCTCTCTCTGTCTCTGTGTCTCTGTCTCTGTGTCTCTGTCTCTGTGTCTCTCTCTCTCTCTCTCTCTCTCTCTCTCTCTCTCTCTCTCTCTCTCTCTCTCTCTCTCTCTCTCTCTCTCTCTCTCTCTCTCTCTCTCTCTCTCTCTCTCTCTCTCTCTCTCTCTCTCTCTTTTGGCTGAGAGACCTTGAAGGTTTTGTAGTCAGTCTCTTTGCACTAACACTGACTCCTCCTTTTCTGTGCTAAGAAAAACCCATCTGTTTGGGGGGACAACCGGGTGGGCAAGTTGGTTTTGTCCTGCGATTTCAAGAGGGGTAAAAACTTGCTTTCATGATGAATACCGGAAGGAAGGCAGCTCGCTCCTTTTGAGGGACTTATGGGAGGTGTTAAGTAACCACGCACTGATTGATGAACAATCGTCGCTACTTAAATCACTTAAAGTCTCGGGGATTCCAGGAGAGCGGAGGAGAGCCCAGGTCTGCTGCCCGCGAGGGAGGTGCTCTCTCCAGTGCCCAAGCCCCAAGCGGGCTCCCCAAAAGGGCGAGTTAGCAGAAGCTGAATGGGCTGCCCTAACAAGCTGCTGTTCCCACTTTCCTGCAGCTCTTCAGACTGTAGGTCCTTGGGGCGCCACCTCTCCGCGCTTCCTCTAATTAACCCCTACGTGATTTTGTGATTGTTGCTCAGTCATTTGAGGCGCGCCAGACTCTTCCCGCCCCATTTGGACTTTTCTTGGCAAAGAGCCTGCAGAAGTTGGCTCCACGGGCTCCAGAGGGCCTGGTTCAGCCACCTTCGTGGCTCCGGGAGCCAAGTCTTCTCAGCCGCCCCTGCTTGGAGGAGACACCCCCAACACTCTCTGGGTTGAGGTGGGTCATTTACCCTCAAAGGCCTTATTCCATAGACATACCTCAAACACCCTCACCTTCCCACTTAGCATCAATTCTGTGTATTGGTTCCAAGGCTAGGCAATGGGGGTGAAGGGACTTGCCTAGAGTTCCACAGCTAGGAAGTATCTGAGGCAAGATTTGAACCCAGGACCCCCATCTCTCGACCTGACTCTTCATCCCCTGAGCTGCCCAGCTGCCCCCAAATACATATTTACTAGGCACACATTTAGCAAAGCCAGTGGTCACCTTGGACAGGAAGGTACCGGCAGCTGGGTTTGGCTTCTTGATCTAACTATTTAATTCAGTTATTAAACACTTGCTGCATGCCAGGGTTGGTGAACAAATATTGGAAAGTGATGAGCACAATGCCTAGCACACAGGAGGAGTTTAATAAATGCTTGTTTCCAAGAATAAGCATCGTTAAGCACTTCTCATGGACTAGACCCTCTGCCAAATGTGGCAAATATAAAGGAAAGGGAAAACACTTCCTGTCCTACGTGAGAGAGGCAAGATAGAGCCTCCCCCGGATGGAAGGCAGGACTCGGAAGCTGGGGAGCAGGGAAAGAGCAAGGCCACCCTGACTTGCAGGGCACGGGACGCCAGGGCTTCTAAGCGGCAGAAGGGAGGAGACAGAGAATTTTAAAGGTGAGCCACAACCCGTTCAAAAGCATGGAGACAGATGAGGAGGAGAAAACAGCAAGGAGGCCACGGTGGGGGGCTGGATTGTGGAGGAGGAGGGTCCAAGCAATAGTACAAAGACTGAAAACTCAGGAAAGGAGCAGACTGGAAAGGGGTGACTTCTCGCTCCAAAGTTACATTATACTATTATTTTCTGGCAGGGGATGAATCAGTAATCATTCATGTGTAGCCCATCAGACTTTTGTGTAGATGACACAGTGGATAGAGTGCCAGGCCTGGAGTCAGGAAGCCTCCTCTTCCCGGGTTTGAATCTAGTCTCGTTTATTTACTGACTGTGGGACCCTGGGCAAGTCACTCCACTCTGGTTGCCTACGTTTCCTCATCTGTAAAATGAGCTGGGGAAAAAGGGAAAATGGTTCCTGTATCTTTGTCAAGAAAACCCCAAAATGGTGTCACAGAGTCAGCCACGACTGGAACAATGCATGAATGACCAAGTTGGGCTTGCAGGATGCCTGCTTCATAACCACAGGACTGGTCATGGTAGGAGCTAAGGTCAGGAGTGAGTAGCTTGAGGTCCATGGATCTCGGAAAAGAACCCCACGTGTCTATTAAAAAAAAAGCAAGGCTGCAAAACTGGAAGGAAATCTGAACGTCCTTAATTCTGAGGTCCTGGCTATGGAGGCAATTATATACTCCACATTGAAAAATGGTAACTTCTATTTATTTCACTGCTAGGTATCGTTTATATGGTACCTTTTCCAGTTGGCTAGAGAGAGCTTGGGGAAATCTAGGCCAAGATACTTCAATTTACAATTTTAATTCCTGAATGGAGATTTTCAATGGTAAAAATAATGACTATCTCAGAATATCATGATAATTAACAACTTTACGGGCACCCCAAAATTGCCAAGAAGTTGCTTTTAATTTTTTCATGCCATTTGATTCCCAAATTACAATATTTTAGCTCTGCTTGTGGACTGATCAATTTGCAAAGTTCTCTCTTTTTAGCAATTGTGAATACCCAATGGAAAGTGAAGGAGGTGTTCAATGGGGTTGATGAATTGGTTGGTTTTGCTCAGTTGTTGTTTTTTTGTCTCTCGTGACTTAATGGAATGTTCACTTTAGAAGGGAAAGGAGGCATTTATGGGAAAGATAAAGAAGAAAAAGTAAATATATTTAAAAGACAATAAAAAGTTTCAAAAGCGTGAATGATTCATGGAGAACAACTCTGAGTTCGGGGCAGGGGAAGGATGACTAACTAGGAGTTTCTTTGAAAAAGATCTGGGGATTCTAGTGCACTTTGAGCATGTCATAGCAGGCAAAGAAGCTCGTGTTATCTTGTTAAAGTATGCTTCATCTCTTCGCTTATATCTGGAATACAGTGACGTGACTGCCCTCGCTGTTCCTCAGATCTCTTGACACTGAGTGTAGACTGAGTGTTTTCCTTTGCTGTCCTGTGTCTGGAATGCTCTCCCTCCTCATCTCCACCCCCTGGTTTCCTTGACTCCCTTCAAGTTTTAGCCCCAGGACTCTCAATTCTGTGCAAGAAGCATTTCTTAGCCTCAGTCTCAGTGCCTTCCTTCCCCTCCAGACTGTCCCAGTGTGTCCTGGATACACCTCATTTGGACTTTGTGGTTTGCATCTAGTTTTCCCCATTCTGCTGAGCTCTTGAGGGCCTGCTGCATAGCAGTCACTAAATAAATGCTAGATGACTGTCTGCCTGCCAATTTTCCCCTAATAATAACCTTAAAATGATCCCATCCGGCCTGGGACAGCTCCATGGTACCGGCCTCATAGAGAAGCCCTTGCTACCCTCTTTGGGAGCAAATCACCAGAACTAGACAATACTTCTGTATTGATAAGATCAGATAGCTGGGGGTGGAAGGGTCCCTAGAGGTCAGGGATCATTTTACAAAGGAGGAAACTGAAACACAAGCGGGTCAAATGACTTATGCAGGGTCAGATCCCTGGTAGGTGTCTCTGAACCGAATCCATCCTTCTTTCCATGGTAGCCTGCCAGGTCCATGGGAAAATCTCCCAAGCTCAGTGTATGGACTCCTGAAATCTGAAATAAGAATGACAAACCTATTGGGCACTGCCCAAAGGGTCAGGACTGCAGAAAGGATCTCTGCCCCTGGTCTCTTCAGTTTAGTGCTCCTCTGCCTTTTATGAAAAATCACCCAGTTGTGGATGAAAGCTCCTTGGATTCGAACACTCAGCATTGACAGTGGTTACTGGACTCATGAGCTTTCAAAGAAGTCAAAGGAAAAAAGAGAGCGTGTGGGGGACATCAAGGCAGAAGGTCTGACCTCATCTTGTTCAGTCAGTCCCTGAGGCTGTAATTTCATTGTGTGTGTGTGTGTGTGTGTGTGTGTGTGTGTGTGTGTGTGTTGGGGTGGGCGGAGTGGGAGAGGAGAAAATGAAAAGCAACTTTCTTTGAAACCACTTTCTTTTGAAGGACACACTTGCCACATTTCCTTGGCCCCTGTCAGTTTTCTCTCTCTGCTTTGCCGTTTGTTACTTTGAGGCAGGAGTGCAGGAAAAGGTGAAAGAAAGCAAAGCATGTTTCTGGCTTCCGTGGGAGAGTGACAACAAATAAATCCCAGGGAATAAGAAATGGATGTAATACTAGACTAAATCTTTTTATGGAGATGAGGGAAAAGGGGGAAATTCTCTTTCACAATCCGCTCCTCCGCTTAAAACAGCAATTTATGTTAAAAGTCACTCTGACAAATCAGCCCGTAATTTATTTGAAAAAGCCAAACTAGCAAGATCAAGTACACCGGAGGAGGTTTTTCATCTTATCATATTAAAACAGTCTTCCCAACGTAAAAGATAATCTGAACCGCTGTGTTCTGTAAGCAAGCAGAAAATTATGTAAATCTGATTTCCTCCCTATGAGCTCGCTATCTTTGTAAAGCTCCCTAAATCATCTCCAGATTTGTAAACACAAAAGGCGATGGATGGATCCAAGATGCACCGGCTTTGCAAAGACTTGGAAGGAGAAAAGAGCCCTTTGGAGGAAGTAATTGAAAAATTCCTCTCTGTTTTCCAAAGCTGACACATGGAGAGTTCTTGGAGACTTGCCATTTTTTCCAAAATCACCCACACTCTCATTAACGGGTTTAATTGCTCGCTCATCATAGAAGGTAACAATGCAAATGTGATGTGAATGGCAGCTGCCATGATCAGATCACTTCTAAGATGGGCCGGTTTGGGGACTAATGAAAATAGCTGACTTGTGTGGATGGTGCAGTAAATTGACGAAGCACCCTGCATGGTGCATTTCAGCTGAGCTGCACAAACCCTACTGCGGTGACAACAGAAGGTCCCACCATCCACATCCTCCCGGCTGAAGAAACTGAGGCTCAGGCTAAAAGTTAGGCTGGATCTGCGCTCATTTCTCCCGGATTCTGGGTCCTCTGCTGCACTCTGAAGTCGGGACATCCCCCTTGTACCCTTCTTTGCTCTCCTGGGGAAGCAGCAGAGCGGTACTGAGCCTGGAGTCAGGGAGTCTGGACTCAAACCCACCTCTGAGTCCTTGCTAGCTCTGCCATCCTGGGAAAGTCCCTGCACTTGTGCCTCCCTTTCCTCAACAGGAGTCACAAAGAATCTGACAAGCTGAACGACTGCAGAACAGTAATTCTTCCTAGTAAGCTGGTGTTGGAGAACATAAAGATGAAACTGGAATGGGTTTTGCCCTCAAAGAGTTAACTTTTTTTTAAAAGCAAAGTAACAGGCACACAAGCAAGTCAATAAAACAGACCACAGAAAGTGATCTGAGGCCATCTCTTTCTTTCTTTCTTTTCCTCTTGCCTGGGCTACCGCTCATCTATCCAGCATCCTTTGCTTGCCGTCTCCCTACTTGGATAGTTAGTCGAGGGAAGGGCTAGTTTTTGTCCCTTTTTGTCTCTCCAGGGCTTAGCTGGCATGCAGCTGGTGCTTAATCAGTGTTTGCTGCTCCACTGCTTGTTATGTGTGGCAGAGAGTTCTTGGTCAGCTATAGCAGGCTTTGATGGCTGCTGTGAGGTCTCTACTTCTGAGGCTTTCTAGAACCCTTGGGCCCTGATAGAACAAAGTCAAGGAATGGTGGAGCCAATTTTAAATACAAACCAGATCCCCCCGCTGGGGCTTTGCCTCCCTGGCCCGTCTCCCCTGAGAACTGGAGAGCTGACAAGGGCTTCCTGGGTTGGAGACCTGGAGTTTTGGAGTCATTGGCTCACAAGAGCATTTGCACTCATTTTTGGTTTGTGTTTAACCTCCAGCATTGGCTGCAAGGGCGAGTTTGGGGTATTTCCCCCTTAAATCCAATCCATTTCAGTTGAATGCAATTTAATTAAATAAGCATCTGTAAAACCATCACTCTCTATCAGGCCCTGCACTGAGTGCCAGGGGCCCAAAGACCAATACAAATCATCCTGCCCTCAAGGAGCTGATAGTCTACCGGATGAACCAAGTTAGGATGCAGACTAAGCACCCAATACATACAAAGTGCCTCCAAGGTCTCTGGGGATGGGGGTGAGCACCAATGCCAGAGAGGGATCAGGAGGGCACCGTCCTAGGAGCTGGCTTTGTAAAGACACCAGGGATGCCTCTAAAAGGTGAAGAAGGGAGAGGATAGAGAGGAGAGGAGAGGAGGGGAGAGGAGAGGACAGGAGAGGAGAGGAGAGGAGAGGAGAGGAGAGGAGAGGAGAGGAGAGGAGAGGAGAGGAGAGGAGAGGAGAGGAGAGGACAGGAGAGGAGAGGAGAGGAGAGGAGAGGAGAGGACAGGAGAGGAGAGGAGAGGAGAGGAGAGGAGAGGAGAGGAGAGGAGAGGAGGGGAGGGGAGAGGAGAGGACAGGAGGGGAGGGGAGAGGAGAGGACAGGAGGGGAGAGGAGAGGAGGGGAGAGGAGAGGAGAGGAGGGGAGAGGAGGGGAGAGGAGAGGACAGGAGAGGAGGGGAGAGGAGGGGAGGGGAGAGGAGAGGACAGGAGGGGAGGGGAGAGGAGAGGACAGGAGGGGAGAGGAGAGGAGGGGAGAGGAGAGGAGAGGAGGGGAGAGGAGGGGAGAGGAGAGGACAGGAGAGGAGGGGAGAGGAGAGGACAGGAGAGGAGAAGAGAGGAGAGGACAGGAGAGGAGAGGAGAGGAGAGGAGAGGAGATGAGAGGAGAGGAGGGGAGGGGAGGGGAGAGGAGAGGAGAGGAGAGGAGAGGAGAGGAGAGAAGAGGAGAGGACAGGAGAGGAGGGGAGAGGAGAGGACAGGAGAGGAGGGGAGAGGAGAGGACAGGAGAGGAGAGGAGAGGAGAGGACAGGAGAGGAGAGGAGAGGAGAGGAGAGGAGAGGAGAGGACAGGAGAGGAGAGGAGAGGAGAGGAGAGGAGAGGAGAGGAGAGGAGGGGAGGGGAGAGGAGAGGAGAGGAGAGGAGGGGAGAGGAGAGGAGGGGAGAGGAGAGGAGAGGGCATCCAGGGATGGAAGGACAGAAAGGGACTTGAAAGGCAGTTGACCTTCTACAGGAAGCAGCTACTCACCTGGCCTTTCCTAATGTCTTGGAGCTAAAAGAATTTGATTCCTTGGCTTGGGTGATAGCAGGGGAATGGGCATGATCTCAGAGTTCCTTTCTGCTTTTCCACTGAACTTCAAACTTGCCCTGGAACTCATTCTGTAGAATTATGCACCAACCACAGGAATACATTGAGCTTAGCAATAAGGAATGTGTGTAATTCTCATATCTTACTAATTTTTTTAAAGCAATGACTAGCACACCATGGCATTTTTATGGCTCTACCGATGCAATAGTAAAGGCAGGTGCATTCTTTTCTGTGATTAGACAATAAATACAGATTCCCTGACATTGTGCAAATGTGTTTAAACCTCACAAATTCTGATTTGAATGCTTGTAAAAATGGATCTGAAAAGTGTGATGAGGGCATAACTCTGGCACTTGGCACATTCGATGCTCTCTCTCACTCCAGGATCATCTCAGATGAAATGAAAAAAGGCTCCATGGGCTCATTCTGCTGCTAAAACAAGGACTGATGGATAAAACAAGGGATAGATAATGGAATAAGAAGCTCTGGGAATATTAGATCTGGACCTTTGTGACCTCCTGCAGTATCAATCTTCACTGTCATCATTCCTCTAATGAGCACAAAATGTCCCACTTAGGATCATTTTCCTTGTTGGCTGGTCTGCACTTATTAGTTTCTCTTCTCTTCAAAACTTTGCTGGTTCTCCTGAATCAGCTTTAACATGTCCTGTTCTTCATTTCCTGTTCTTGTTCATCTAGCTGTCACTGGCATTTAGAGAATGTCAGAGTCAGAAGAAACCTGGGGAGTATCTATCCACTACAGCCTTTGCCTAAACAGGGATCCCCTCTGAAACACTCCCCAAACCCTGACAGGCAAGCTCTCGCACCATCCACCCACCCAAACAATGCAGAGAACGAGGGAATCGGGCTTAAGCCCTTTTGGAGCTCTAAAGAGTTAAATTGGGGTGATGGAAAGTGGAAAGAAAATTTATTTTGGGGATTTGGACAGTTGGGTGGCTCAGTGGATGGAGAGCCAGCCCTGGATATGGGAGGTCCTAAGTTCAAATCTGGCCTCAGATACTTTCTAGCTGTGTGACTCTGGACAAGTCATTTAACCTCCAGTTTCCTAGCCCTTACTCTCTTCTTGGGATCAATACTCAGTAGTTATTCCAAGATGGAAAGTAAAGGCTAAAAAAAAAAGAAATAACTTTAGAAGAAGGAAAGGTATTGTCTAGAGTCAGGGAACCTCGGTTCAAATCCTGATGAAAATTATTATCTTCGTGACCTGTGGAAAGTCTCAATTTCCTTGGGGCTCAGATTTCTGTCTCTGTCTGTCTGTCTGTCTCTGTTATATATCAGAGTCAGACACACTTAGAGAAAGGTGGAGAGAGAATCCAAAGAATTCCTATAAACAGCAGTCAAAGTACTGGCTCTATCTTCCAGACCAATGTCATGAATGGAATTAAGTGATCAGAAGAAAAAAGCCAATAGCGACAAGCCAAGGAGAGATGCCCCAGGGCTGGGTAATGAATCTTTACTCTACAGGAATGGCAGAAGAGGAGACAAATGGCAGCAGACAAGGTTTGTCACCCAAAGAGAAAGCAGCTAATTATTTGCAAGAAATCGAGTCACAAGGTATTTGTGTGATCTGGGCTGAAGCCATCTTAGAGACAAGCGAGGCTGTTAAGTACAGTGGATTAATTGCTAGAATTAGAATTAAGAAGATCTGTATTCAAATCCCGATTTTGCTAATTACTAACTCTGTGATTATGAAGACTTACTTCTATTTTTGGAGCCTGTGAAATGGGGATAATGGCCCCTATGCTATCTCTCATACAGGATTATGGGGACACTCAGATAAGAGACTGTCTACAAAGTTCTATATACATGTCCATGACGATTGTTATTATTTCTTCCTATGCTATTATTTTACAGATGATGATGAGAGTACCCAAGAGGAGCACTAGAGGTCATCTAGTTCAGTTTCTTCATTTTATAAAAAGGGAATTGAATCTCTACTTATTGGTCCAAGTTTTGCTTTCTGTGGTTTAACAGAGTAAGTTGACTACTTCCTAATATGGTGGCCCTCTAAATGTTTGAAGAGAGCTCTCCTACCCCCAGAGTCTTCTCTTCTCTAGGCTAAGCATTGCTCTTTTCTTCAACTGATCCTTCTATGACATGATTACCAGGTTTCTCACCAAACTGTTACTCAGACCAGATATAGCCATTTAAAAGGGGTGCCCAAGGTGCAGCACACGAGGATATCTGTCATCTTTCTCCTTATGATTTGTGCTTAACCAACATGGCACCTCCAAAGGGTACAAAACCTAGAATTGGAAGAAACTGAGATTTAACCAGTGCCTTGACTAGAGAAGAGTAAGGCAATCACCCATCCAATTACAAGAATTTTTTAAGCACTTAGTGTGTGCCAGAGACTGTGATAAGCACCAGAGATGAAAATGAAAGTTTAAAAAGGCAACAGTGAGAGATTCATTGAAAAGCAACAGAGTGCAATAGAGCATGAAGCACCTTTAGGAAAATTTGGATTAAAATCCCACCACTGTCACTTCCCAGTTGGGTGACCCTGGACAACTCATGTAACATCCTGGACCCTCAGTTGTCAAGTATGTAAAAAAAAAAGGCTTGGCCTGGATGGCTTCTAAGATCCTTTGATGAACATTTCTGAATGTTTCTCTGAAGTGCAGCCTGGAAAGGAATGAGAACATTTCTCCCTAAACCTGAGTTCATTCTCCCACAAATGGATCCCAATCATCATCAATTGAAAACCACTAAACATTTATTTTGCACTATGTTCTAGGCACTCCACTAAGTAGAAAGAGTGAGCCTTTGTACGGATCCCTCGTGGGGCATGCATTCCTGGGAAATACACATGGCCAAGGCTCCTGAATCAAATCATTATAAGGTCATGGATCTAAGGCTGAAGGGACCTCAGGTGTTATTTAGTCATCAGTCCCCTCATTTCACAGAGAAGGCTACTGAAAGCTGCTGAGATCATAGAGATTGGAGATCTAAAGCTGGAAAAGACTTTCGAGGCCACTTGGTCCATCCCTTTCATGTTCTATGTGAGGAAACAGGTCTGCTGAGGTTACAGAGTCATGGGATAATGGCTCCATAGTTAGAGGGGAACTTAGAGGCAATTTAGTTCAACTTCCTCATGTTTGAGATGAAGAAACTGAGACCTGCAGAGATTATAGGACCATAGGATCATAGATGTTGCTCTATGAGCCCCTGACTCTTTTTTTCAGCCTTTTCCACTACCTCCACCATTCACTGGGGATTGAGGGGTATACTGTGATTAGAGAACATCTGTTCATCTGCTCTTTCTCTTCCTTCTATCTATCTGATCACTACATTTCTGTCTCCTTCACTGGATCCTTCTCCAGAAGCCCTCTAACTAGTGTCCTGTCCTGGATCCTTTTCTCTTCTCTCTCCCGACTACATCACTTGGTGATCTCATCAGCTTCCATGGATTTAAGGACCATCCATATGCTGATGATTCTCAAATCAACCTACCTTGGTCCAAACTCAATGTTGATCTCTCTGATTTTGCATCTCCAACTGCCTTTCGGACATCTCAGACTAGATTACTGGTAGACAAAATTCAATGGCTTTCTTCCTAAATCCCCCCTCTCTATGTCTCCTAACAATACAGAAGCTAACCCCATCCTCCCAGTCCCTAAGGCTCACAGCCTAGGAGTCATCCAAGATGGTGCCAGTGCCTGTCCATTTCACCTCTGGAATATCTCTCATACGTGGCCCCTTGTCTCCTCTGACACCACATCACTTCGTGTCTGGACTGTTGCCATGGTCTGCTGATAGGTCTGACTGCTTCCATCTTTCCCCACTCCAATCCATTCAGCCACCAATGTGATTTTCCTAAATTGCGGGTCCAACCATTTCCCTCCTCTTCTCAATAAACCCCAATCCCTGTCAGGATGGACTACAAAATGCTGTTTAACATTCTAAGCCCTTCCTAACCTAGGCCTCTCCTAGCCTCTCTAGCCTCCTTCTGCCTTTCTCTCCACCATCTCTCTTGAAAGCAGTGGCGCTGGCCTCCTGGCCATTTCAGGAATAAGACCTCCTGTCTCTGGGCTCCAGACATTTCCTCCGGCTGCTTCCCCTTCCTGGGCTGTTCTCCCTCATCCCTTCCCACTCCTGACCTCCCCAGCTTCCTAGAAGTCACAATGAGGATCCCTCCTTGAATAGGAAGCCCCCCCCTTCCATTCCAGTGCCTTCCCGCCATTAATTAGCTTTAGAAGTCTAGACTTTAGAAGTCTTTGCAGGCATTCATTCTCACAGTTTCTTCCCTACCACATGGTCAGCTTGTTGAGGGCAGGGACTCCCTCTCCCTCTTTGTATCGCCAACACTCAGCACAGTGCCTGGCAGATAACAGATGCTTCCCAACAGTTTCCCGACTGCCTTGGGCTCCCCAGCCTCCTCAGCGCCCTTGGAAGTCAGCCCTAGCCCCGTCTCCCATTTCCTGAAGGCGCTGTGCTTGGGAAGCCCTCCCCATGCACACAGGGCTGCGGAGAGTGTGAGGGCCTCCTCTGGGAGGAAGAACTTCCATCTGCCATCTTCTCAGCCAGCACGTGTGTAGATCTTTGCTTTGCCCGTGCCGTGCTGCCATCAGCTTTGTCCTCGGCCTTCTCAGAATTCCCGTTCATGGCTTTCCTTCTCCAGAATTCTCTGCTCGTCTCGGCTTGGCTCTTCCCAGCTCTCTGTGAGGCCCTTCCCTGGGCCTCAATCTGTCACCCATTTCATGGCCAGAGACTCGCTTTAGAATTGATCCTGTCCCCGGCTGGCCGAGGCAAATTTCCCTGGGGATCCATTGTCTCCAACAGAAAAGAGATTGAGTGAGGGACAACAGGGCCAAGAGCCTGTTTAACCTCCCCCCAGGAGTCCCTCTGGTCTGTTTAGAGCTGCTTTTGCTCCCTAAATCATTCTGCAAAACCATCTGTGATTGGCCACAGAACTCAGACAGACCCTCTGACCTTTCCGCCACCTGCCTCCCTTGGCTGCTCCCCCTTCGCCCTGCTGCTGAGCTTTGTGCCCCGAAGACCTCCTCATGTCTCTCTAGTGTGTAATCATGTACATATGTGTGCATGTGTGTGCCTCCATGCCGTGGAGGTCCGTGTTGTCTCTCCAATGAGGAGGGGAGCTTGTTGAGGTGCGTCAGAGATTCTTCGTCCCTTGTTTTCCCATCGCTGTTATTTCTGAGTCCTTGGCACACAGTGAGCCCTTTCAACTACTGATTGATCACACGCTCACACAATTGATGGCTCTTTGGCAACACAACCCCCTCCTAGTGTGCGCTTTCTCTGTTTACGTCTGTCTGTCTGTCTGCCTGTCTATCTGTCTGTCTGCCCCTTCTTGCCTACCTCTCACCTGGTCCCACTGGAGGCTTCTAGCTTCTTTGGCAGCTCCCTGCCTGGGGCATCCTCGGTGGGAAGCCCCTCAAACCTGCCAGCCAGAGACAGACACTTGTCTGTACAAACTAGAGCTGCTGTCTCGCATAGGGGACAATGGACTCCCAAGTACCCCGCAGGAAAGCTGGGTGCAGGCGTGTGCCAAGGCCAGGGCTAGTTGTCCTGCAAGAACATGGTGGATTCTCTTCTCTCCTTCCACGGCCTGCTGCTTGGTGGCCTCCCCATTTCTACCTCTCCCCTGTTCTTTGCCATTCCTTTCTGGAGGAGGAGTCAGGAGAGGCCCCAGTTTGGGGGCGTTCTTGTCCCTGAATCTCTGGTTGCTTCTACCCTTTGGTCTTGGGTGTCTCTAGACAGTTTTGCCTTACACTGTGTCACAGCCCCCTTTCGTAGTCTGGTGATGTGGATAGAAGGACTCAAGATCATGTTGCAAAGCCCTGACAGAAAGGCTACATTTCCATTGGAAGTCAGTGAAAGTCATGGTCCATTTCTCCCCATCGGGGTTCCCTGACCCCCTGAAATCAGGCCATCCACTCCCTCCCACTTGAAATACAGCCAGCAAATCCCATGTTTCTTAGGCAGCAGACAGCACATGGGCACGGGGAGACAGGCAGAAGGAGCCCAGGGACAGCGAATGTGTCCGTGCTCTCTCACTGGGCCAGACACGTCTGTATGTGTGATCTGCGCGCAGATGGAGAGCTTTTCCTCTCCCTGCCATGTAGGCATGCATGGATGGAGATACCTTTTCCGCCTAGGCTGTGCTCCATGGGCCCATGCGATGCTCTCTCCTCCCTGCTATCTTTTGCAAGGGCCCATCCAAGGGATCCCCCACACCTCCCTGCTACTGTGACTGGGTAACCAAGAGATGAAAATGTGATTTTGTCCTCCTTTGTGCAGACGGTGCTTCCAGGAACAGGACAGCCGTGATCTCGGGGCACCCATCAGATCTGAGCTGGGGGACTGGCCTCCGTTATGGGCTCAGCAGTTTAAGGAGGGCCATGAGAACCGGAGGATGAAGGGTCTCAAGCCCATGTCACATGAGGAATGAAGGACACTGAGTCTAAAGCAGAGAAGACTAGGGAAGGGAGGCAGAGTGAGAATGAATAGTATGTTCTAGTACTGGAAGGGCTGCCATGTGTAGAGAGCACAGACTTTCTTCTATCTGATTCTGGGGCTGGTTCTAGACCTGAGGTCTAGAGATTGCTTTTGGGGGGCCTAGGATGAACTTGGATGGGAAAATCCATCTTGCTTTTACTAACTTATCTGACATTGAGCTTTCTCTTATTGTCATTTACTTTTAACTGAAATGGAATTTTCCCTTCAATTATGAGTTTATAATTATGATTCTGAGCCAAGGTTTCCCTGGATTCATGAAGGGATCCACAGCCCAGAAATGGCTGAGGAACCTTGTCACAAAGAGTAATAGGGACTGAGATGGAGTCAAGATGGCAACATAGAGGCAGCAAAAGTTCAGACCTCTGAAAAACCTTCCTCACCAATTAAAAACAAAATGCTTCTAGGGGACTGAAAACCAAATCTAACAGGACAGAGCTAAGGAACCCTCCTGCTGGACTCAACTAAAAAGCTATGAACCAAAAACGCCTGAACTCTAGAACACTCGGGTTTAAGGGAAAGGAAGAAGGAAGGTCCCAGGACTCCTCCCCCACCTACATTGCTGAGCCTCCAACAGTGTCTGGAATCTCTGGGTGGGCAAGGGCATTATTCGGGAGGGAGTACTTTGCAGGCACAGCTGTGCTTGACTCAGGGCATTGAACACAGGCTGTGGAGAGGCAGCTGGAAGAGAAGCTCAGAGAAGAAAATAGCAGATACTCCATATTGCACCCCCATCCCTCAAGGTTTTGGCCTCAGGACACATCCAGCCCTGCAAGATCAACTTCACCCTGGCTTAATCTTATCAAGCTTTCAGAATGCAGGGAAACTCGAGCTCAAACATCCCTCCCCCACTGACTCCACTGAGATCCTGCTGACTAAACTCCAAGGGTGAAGGCTGCAATTACTACAGAACACCTTAATAATCTTAATAAGGTGGGAAGCCCAGCTCCTTTTCAGCTTCTGCTGACAGCTGGGGAAAATCTGACATCAGAACTCAACCTGACCAATCAGCAGAGCAGAGAAGAATCCCCTTCCGGACAGAATAGCCCAAACCCACAGATCCAGCACATAATGAGAGGAGCAAGACTACAGGCAACTACAGGGGGAAAAGAAGGGACAAATATGAGCAAACACAGAAAAAGAAAAAAGAAATTACAATCGACAGCTTCTATCCAGGCAATGAACAAAGAGCAAATGAAACAGAGGAGGATCAAGAGATACCAAGCAAAAACACAGAAACTACAGTGACTTGGACTCAGGCTTTGGAAGAACTCAACATACAATTCAAAAAACAATTAAGAGAGGCTGAAGACAACTGGGGAAAGAACTTAAAAAGCAAGATAAGTCATCTGGAAATAGAGGTACTTGAACTAAAATGAGAAAATAGTGTCTTGAAAGTCAAAATTAACCAGCTTGAAAATGAGGCAAAGGAGATAAAAGATGAGGCAAAGAAGGTGAAAGATGACCGCCAAAGAAAATCAGACCAGAAGGAGAAGGATGGCCAAAGAGTCAGGGATGAAATCCAGTCTTTAAGAACCAGAATACAACAACTAGAATCAAGTGACTTCACAAGGCAGCAGGAAACTATAAAACAAAATCAAAAGAATAAAAACATTGAGGAAAATATGAAACACCTCATTCACAAAACAGAAGATTTAGAAAACAGGTCCAGGAGAGACAACTTAAGAATCATTGGTCTACTGGAAGATCATGACAAAAGAAAGAGCCTGGACATCATTCTACAGGAAATTATACAAGAAAACTTCCCTAGAATTCTAGAGCAAGAGGGAAAAGTGGAGATCAAAATAATCCATAGATCACCTCCTGTACTTAATCTCCAACTGATAACACCCAGGAATGTTATAGCCAAATTAAAGCACTACCAGACCAAGGAGAAAATATTACAAGATGCTAAGAAGAAGTCATTCAAATACCATGGAACCACAGTGAGGATAACACAGGATCTGGCTGCATCTACGCTGAAGGACCAAAAGGCACAGAATATGATATTCCAGAAAGCAAGGGAACTAGGTCTACAACCAAGAATCAACTACCCAGTAAAACTGACTATATACTTATAGGGTTAGGTATAATATAGGTATGGTCATTTAACAAAATTGAAGAATTCCAAGCATTTGTAAAGAAAAGACCAGACCTGAACAGAAAATGTCATGCCTAAACACAGAACTCAAGAGAATCATCAAAAGGTAATTAAGAAAGGGGAAAAAACAAAAACGAACAAACAAATAAAATCCCTTTTATAAGGTACCCAATAAGTTAAAATGGTATGTATCCCTATAAGAAGTCAGTGGTAACTCTTAAAAATTGTTATCATCACCTGGATAGCTAGAAGAATTATACTTAGAGGGAACAGTGACAAACTGTATAAGATGAAATGTCAAGACATAAACATGTATATAGATATATGTATGCACAAATATATACACACACAAATATATATATATGTATATAAAACTAGAGGTAAAAAAGAGGTTAATACTAAGAGGTTGGAGATAGGAAATAGTCAATTCTTATGTGCATTGAAATTGACTCAAAGAGGGAAGAAGAATCAAATCCATTGGGACAGAGAACTGATTTTCACCCTATAAAGAAGTAGAAGAGTAACAAACAGACTGGTGGGGAGGGAAGCAATACAAGGGAGGGAGAGGGGGTAGTTTTAAAAGGCTGTAAAGAAAATAAGAGGGGAATGAGAAGGGAGGGGGTATAAAGGGAAATAAAATAAGGATGGGAATTAGGGGAACTGATTAAAAACAAATCACTGGTGTAGAAGGAAACAGTGAAAGAAGAAAGGGCAGGACTACGAGTGGAAATAAAAATGTTGGGAAATACACAGCTGGGAATTATAATTCTGAATGTGAATGGAATGAACTCACCCACAAAATGCAAGCAAATAGACGAGAAATAACACTATGCACATTCAGAGGGAAAATTGTGGGAGTAGAAACACTGAAGAAAAACAACTGCTTGATTACATGGGTTGAGGGGATATGATTGGGGATGTGGACTCTAAACAAACATCCTAGTGCAAACTTCAACAACATAGAAATAGGTTCTGATCAAGGACAGGTGTAAAACCCAGTGGAATTGCATGTTGGCTATGGGAAGGGGTTGGGGGAGGGGAGGGAAAGAATATGATTCTTGTAACCAAGGAATAATGTTCTAAATTGACTAATTAAATTAAAAAAAAACAAAACAAAGAGTAATAGGAAGCAAATTTCAATTTGATTTTATTAGAAACTTTTCTAACTTAATGGATGTAACGTAAAAGAACTATTCTAAAGCAGGATGGGCTACGCCAGAGGGAGAGGAGAGGGAGATAACAACTTGTCAGAATATTAGAGACAGGAGACTTGCTGGATGATGTATTCAGATAAATGGCCTCACAAGTCCTTTGTAACACTTGGAAGCTCTGGCAGGTGGATCATAGTTTCAAAGGTCATTCACTTTGTCCACTTTATGAAAGAGCAGCTATGGGTCATCAGTGGCATCCCCACCCTCCTAACCACTCATCCTCCAAACCTGGGAATCATCAGGGATTTTTCCATCTCTCCCACCCACCATCAATGGTTACTTCCATCTGCAGGCTACTTTTCCTTGGCTTCAGTTATATTTCTTAAAAGATGGGGTTCTTTTTGCTATTGTTTCTTGAGTTCCTATATATAATATTTTATACTTGTTAAATGGTAAACTCCTTGAGGGAGGGAATGTTATGTTTTTTCCCCATGATTATTCCTTAAAGCAATTTGTGCATGTAAGCATGGCAGCAATCTAGACATGAGTTGCTTCCTCTCCCCAGCACCCAATGAAATGGACTACCTCAAAAGAACATAAAAACCATCTTCAGAAGAACAGAGGGACTTTATAGTAGGACACAGCATTGAAGGTACGTGGGGTTTGAGCATTTCCACACTATAAGAAGGAGAAAAAACTCGCACCCAAAGTTAGCCAATCTACCCTCCCCCACCTCACCTAGTCATGACCAGTGCGCACCAGAAACAGTGAGTGAGTGAAAGACACCTCTAGAGTGAGCAAGGGGTACTCATAGGTCCTTGGGAGCTGACTAGGATTGCTGGGGACATACCCCTGAGAGCAGTTACACAGGAAACCTCTGTGCACTAGAGAGAACGCAGATGGCAGGTGCTCTAGAAAATAACGAAGGCTGCAGAGATTAGAGAACTTGCCTCAGGCAAAAGCCTCACTCCTTAACTCCACAAACAGGGAAACTGCCCATCTCACTCAGATTTCTGACTAAAAAAGAAGGGGAAACCCACCAAAGGGATGGCTCATTGTGCATAAGGCCAACCCTCCAAGAAAAACAGGAAGATGATAGTGACCCTTGTAAATTTTTACAGAGGGAAAACCCAGGCTACAGGGGAAAAAGAGGATGAAATTCAAACAAAATCAAAACCTTCACAAAAAAATGGAAATTTCCCACAAGCTCTGGAAGAAATCAAATTGGAGCTCATCCAAAAGATGAAAAACTTCTGGCAAGAAAAATGGGAATTAATTCAAAGAGAGATCAACAGTTTGAGAGCCAAGAACTCCCAATTGGAGAAATAGCTGGAAGCCACAAAAAAAACAGGGCAGACCAAATTGAAGAGGAAAAACAATCTTTAAAGACCAGAATTAGGCAACTGGAAGAGAAAGATCTTGCAAAACAGCAAGAATTAATGAAGCAAAGTAAAAAGATTGACAAATTAGAAGAAAACACAAAATATCTCACTGACAAGGTAACAGATCAGGAAAACAGAGGAAGGAGATACAATTTGAGAATCATTGGTCTACCTGAAAAACCAGAAAAGAACAGAAATTTTGGCAGCATACTACAAGAAATCATCCAAGAAAATTGCCCTGAATTTCTTGAAAAAGGGGGAAAAACAGACATTGAAAGAGTTCATAGAACACCCTCTATACTAAATTCCCAAAAGTCAACTCCCAGGAATGTAATTGCCAAATTCAAGAGCTTCCAAGCTAAGGAGAAAGTTTTACAAGAAGCCCAAAAGAGACAATTCAGATATCAAGGAGCACCAATCAGGATCACACAAGACCTGGCAGCTTCCACACTGAAGGACCGCAAGGCCTGGAACACGATATTCAGAAAGGCAAGAGAACTGGGTCTTCAACCAAGAATCATCTATCCATCAAAACTGACTATATACTTCCAGGGGAAAGTATGGGCATTCAACAAAATAGAAGATTTCCAAGTATTTGTAAAGAAAAGACCAAAACTCAGTGGAAAGTTTGACACCCAAGCACAAAAAGCAAGAGAAACATGAAAAGATAAATATGAAAGAAAGGGAAAGGGAGAAAAGTTTTTTTTTTTTAATTCAAACTCTTCTATAAGGGCTACCATTAGATCAACTTATATATATTAATACATTGGGAAAATGTTATTTGTAACTCTCAAAAATTGTATTCATTATTAGAGTAATTAGAAGAATCATGCATAGGGATATATTGGGGCATTAAGATGATATGGGAAAAAAGGAAAATGGGGGGGGAATTGATCAAATCAAATCAAAAAATAAATAAGAAAGAGGTAAAAGAGGTGAATGAAATCTTAGAAAAAATAGAGTTAATAGATATATGGAGAAAAATAAATAGGGACAAAAAGGAATACACCTTTTCAGCAGCACATGGCACATTCACAATGATTGACCATATACTAGGTCATAAAAACATGGCATACAAATGCAGAAAAACATAAATAATAAATGCAACCCTTTCAGATCATAAGACAATAAAAATAATGATCAGTAAGGATTAATTGAGAACCAAATCACAAATCAATTGGAAAGTAAATAATGATTCTCCAAAATCAGTTAGTTAGAGTACAAATTATAGAAACAATAATTTCATTGAAGAAAATGACAATGACGATACATCCTTTCAAACCTTATGGGATTCAGCCAAAGTAGTACTCACAGGAAAATTTATATCCTTGAGTTCATATATTAACAAATTAGGGAGGGCAGAGATCAATGAATTGGACATGTAAATAAAAAAACTTGAAAACAAACAAATTAGCCCCCCCCAGCAGAAAACCAAATTAGAGATCCTAAAAATTAAGGGAGAAATTAATAAAATCGAAAGTGATAGAACTATTGAACTAATAAATAAGACCAGTAGCTGGTAATTTGAAAAAACAAACAAAATAGACAAAGCACTGGTCAATCGAATTAAAAAAGGAAAGAAGATAAACAAATTAACAGTATCATAGATGAAAAGGGGGACCTCACCTCCAATGAAGAGAAAATTAAGACAATCATTAAAAACTATTTTGCCCAATTATATGGCAATAAATATGCCAGTCTAGGCAATATGGATGAATATTTACAAAAATATAAATTGTGTAGACTAACAGAAGAGGAAATAGAATTCTTAAATAATCCCATATCAGAAAAAGACATTGAACAGGCCATCAAAGAACCCCCTAAGAAAAAATCCCCAGGGCCTGATGGATTCACAAGTGATTTTTATAAAACTTTTAAAGAACAGCTAATCCCAATACTATACAAACTGTTTGACATAATAAGCAAAGAGGGAGTTCTACCAAATTCCTTTTATGAAACAAATGTGGTACTGATTCCAAAGCCAGGCAGGTCAAAAATGGAGAAAGAAAACTACAGACCAATCTCCCTAATGAACATAGATGCAAAAATCTTAAATAGAATACTAGCAAAAAGACTTCAGCAAGTGATCAGGAGAGTTATTCACTATGATCAGGTGGGATTTATACCAGGAATGCAAGGATGGTTCAATATTAGGAAAACCATCCACATAATTGACCATATCAGCATGCAAAACAACAAAAATCACATGGTTATCTCAATAGATGCAGGAAAAGCCTGTGATAAAATACAACACCCATTCATACTGAAAACACTAGAAAGCATAGAAATAGAAGGGTTGTTCCTAAAAATAATAAACAGTATCTATCTGAAACCATAAGCCACCATTATCTGCAATGGGAATAAACTAGATGCATTCCCAATAAGATCAGGAGTGAAACAAGGATGCCCATTATCACATCTATTATTTAACATTGTACTAGAAACACTAGCAGTAGCAATTAGAGAAGAAAAAGAAATTGAAAATATTAAAATTGGCAATGAGGAGACCAGCTATCACTCTTTGTAGATGATATGATGGTCTACTTAAAGAATCCTAGAGAATCAACTAAAAAGTTAGTAGAAATAATCAACAAGTTTAGCAAAGTTCCCAGATACAAAATAAACCCACATGAGTTATCAGTGTTTCTATATATTTCTAATATATCTCAGTAGCAAGAATTAGACAGAGAAATTCCATTTAAAATCACCCTAGACATTATAAAATACTTAGGAATCTATCTGCCAAGACAAACACAGGAACTATATGAATACAACTACAAAATACTCTCCACACAACTAAAACTAGATCTGAGCAATTGGAAAAACATTAACTGCTCATGGGTAGGATGAGCTAGCATAATTAAAATGAACCCTCCTACCCAAAATTATCTATTTATTTAGTATCATACCCATCGAACTTCCAAAAAATCTTTTTTCCGGAATTAGAAAAAATCATAACAAAGTTCATTTGGAAGAACAAAAGATCAAGGATATCCAGGGAAATAATAATAAAAAAAATACAAAGGAAGGTGGCCTTGCAGTCTCAGATCTCAAACTATACTATAAAGCAGTGGTCATCAAAACAATTTGGTACTGACTAAGAGACAGAAAGGAGGATCAGTGGAATAGACTTGGGGTAAGTGACCTCAGCATGACAGTCTATGATAAGCCCAAAGACCCCAGCTTTGGGGATAAAAATCCACTGTTTGACAAAAACTGCTGCTGGGAAAATTGGAAGACGATATGGGAGAGATTAGGTTTGGATCAATATCTCACATCCTATACCAAGATAAACTCAGAATGGGTGAATGACCTGAACATAAAGAAGGAAACTATAAGTAAAGTAGGTGAACACCGAATAGTATACATGTCAGATCTTTGGGAAGGGAAAGATTTTAAAACCAAGCAAGAATTAGAAAGAGCCACAAAAAGTAAAATAAATCATTTTGATTACATCAAATTAAAAAGGTTTTGTACAAACAAAACCAATGTAACCAAAATTGGAAGGGAGTCAACAAATTGGGAAACAATCTTCATAACAAAAACCTCTGATAAAGGTCTAATTACTCAAATTTACAAAGAGCTAAATCAATTGTACAAAAAAATCAAGCCATTCTCCAATTGATAAATGGGCAAGGGACATGGATAGGCAATTTTCAGTCAAAGAAATCAAAACCATTAATAAGCACATAAAAAGGTGCTCTAAATCTCTTATAATCAGAGAGATGCAAATCAAAACAACTCTGGGGTATCACCTCACACCTAGCAGATTGGCTAACATGACAGCTATGGAAAGTAATGAATGCTGGAGGGGGTGTGGCAAAGTGGGGACATTAATTCATTGCTGGTGGAGTTGTGAATGAATCCAACCATTCTGGAAGGTAATTTGGAACTATGCCCAAAGGGTGATAAAAGACTGTCTGCCCTTTGATGCAGCCATAGCACGGCTGTGTTTGTACCCCAAAGACATCATAAGGAAAAAGACTTGTACAAGAATATTCATAGCTGCTCTCTTTGTGGTGGCAAAAAAATTGGAAAATGAGGGGATGCCCTTTGATTGGGGAATGGCTGAACAAATTGTGGTATATGTTGGTGATGGAATACTGTTGTGCTCAAAGGAATGATGAACTGGAGGGATTCCATGTAAACTAGGATGACCTGCAGGAAGTGATGCAGAGTGAGAGGAGCAGGACCAGGAGAACACTGTTCACAGAGACTGATACAGTGTGGTACAATTGAATGTAATGGACTTCTCCATTGGTGTTGTGCATTGATCCTGAACAACTCAGTCACCACAAAGAGCGCAGCTATGAATATTCTTGTACAAGTCTTTTTCCTCATTATGTCTTTGGGGTACAAACCCAGCCGTGCTATGGCTGCAATCAAAGGGCAGACAGTCTTTTATTACAGGAGAAAAAACACTATCAACATCCAGAGCAAAAACACTAAAGAAAAACAACTGCTTAATGACATTGGTCAAGGGGATATGGCTGGGGATGGAGACTAAATGAATATCCTAGTGCAAATACCAACAACATGGAAAGGGGTTCTGATCAAGGACACATGTGATACCCAGTGAAACTCTGCTTTGGCTATTGTAGGGGAGGGAGGAGGGGAAGGAGGAATAGAAAATGATTTTTGTAACCAAGGAACAATGTTTGAAATTGAAAATAAATAATTAAAAAAAGCAATCCGCACAGGACCAAAGTGGCGTAGTCGATAGGGTCCTAGACTTGGAGTCAATAAGATGAGTTCCAATCCTGCCTCCAACACTTGCTCAGTGGATGATTTGGGTCAAGTTATTAAACTTCTCTTAGCCCTCATCTCCTCATCTACAAAATGGGGAAGATAACAGCACTGGTCTCACAGTTGTTATAAAGGATCACAGGAGTTAGCCTAAGCAAAGCACTATAATGCCAGCAATCATCTTGTGAGGTGAATTAGTACATGAATTAATTCTTGCAGCTAGGTCATAGCGTGGATGGAGTTCTAAATGTGGAGTCAGGAAGGCACACACTTACTGGCTGTAAGATCCTGATCAAGTCATTTAACTCTGTTGCCTTCGTCTTCCTCATCTATAACATGAGTCAGAGAAGGGAAATGGAAAGCCACTGCAGTGGGGTCAGGAAGAGCCAACACGACTGAACCGACTGAACAATAACAGACTGGAGTCTGGTTTATGGGAAATATTCTAAGAGCCCAGTGATTAGTTCAGTTCAGTGCCTGGCACATAGCAGGGACTCAGTAAATGTTCATTCACTGAGAGTCCACTCGCCAATCCCCATTTGGGGAAGATATAAACTCTGTTTTCCCTTCTAGTTGTTTACTTTATCTAGGGTTAATGACTTCTATCTGGGAAGCTTTAAACCATGTTGGCTTGGAAAGTGCCACCAAGTAAAGAGACTAAAAGGCTCCAGGTCGAGGCACAGAGCTGCACTTTTTTCTTTTGAGGCTTAAACGTCAGAAACGTTTTTAAGTGAAGATTGTAGATAGCAGGGCCATATCATTAGAGGGATTTGGCCCTTGCGACGGAGCCCTGAAGATCAAATCTCGAAATATCGTTCCACTTGAGGTTCATCAAGGATTTATGGCTTTAGAGGAGCAGGTTGACAGTCTATAAAAAGATTGAATGAGAATGCGGCGGCTCGAGATAGAGTATGTAATCTGCTCGGGGTCTGACACACGGAGTCCTGAGTGTTCTGGCGGTGTCAAAGTCCTCCAAACAAGCCACTGATCTGAGCTGGGGAGGCCAGGGAGGATTAGCTGCAGGACCTCAAGGCAAACAAAAGCCCAGAAACAGGCCCCAAATTGGGACTTCCAGGGTGGATGCTCCCCAGATTGTTTCAAGGTGTGTTTCCTGATGGGAGCCCCAAGGAGGGATGTGCATCGAGGTGGATGTAGTCCATCACAATAAATCCAATCTGTGTTTTTAAAGGTAGCATGGTGGGAAGAGCCTGGCCCCAGACTAGAAGACATGAGTTCAGTTCCTACCTCAGTCAGCCTGACTGTGACTAGGGAAATCACTTATCCCTAGAAGGATGAAGGATCTGAACTGGAAGAAGTGATTCATCCCCCAGAGCTCCGAATGCCAGAAAGGCATGTTTGGCGAAAGACAGTGACCAGCTGTGCCATATCCAGAGGGAGGGAATTACTGGGGGGCTGTGACTGTGTCCTACAACCTTGGTGTGAAGGATCAAGAAAGACTGGCTGTGAACTTTGGCATTTGGGAAGCCGTGCTCAGGTATCTGCACCACTTAAACATGGAGGAAGGATTCGCTTGTTTTCCTTGGACCAGATGGAAGGAGCTAATTGGTGGCAATTGACGGAAGCCAGATGTTGGTTTTATATATGGAAAGACTTCTCAAAAGTTTGTTCAGACATGGCAGGCTCTCAGGGACCCAATTTGAGACCTTATTGCCATTTCTTTCTCCATAACTCTTTATGGATGAGGAACTAAGGCAAACAGGGTTAAGCAACTTGCTCAGGGTCATGCAGCTCACAGGTGTCTGAGGCTGGTTTGGAACTCAGGTCTTCCTGACTTCAGGTCTGGAGCTCTATCCACTGGACAACCTCTCTTCCCTAACAGAAGGAGCTCTCCAAAAGAGAGTTGGATTTCCTCTGAAGGCAGCAAGTTCCCTTCACCAGAGGACTTGAACGGAAGGCTAGATGACCGGGTGTCAGGGGCTCTGTAAAGGGAATTATGACCATAGATGATGGATCAA
Source organism: Monodelphis domestica (assembly GCF_027887165.1). Classification (NCBI taxonomy): domain Eukaryota; kingdom Metazoa; phylum Chordata; class Mammalia; order Didelphimorphia; family Didelphidae; genus Monodelphis; species Monodelphis domestica. Next base: position 5,809,365 of record NC_077228.1, on the reverse strand, counting down.
TAGGCCAAGGTGGTCACATAGGTCCCTTGCAGCTCTGGGTGGGGGTCTCTGATTATGGAGAAGCAGGCAGCAAAGAGCAAAACCACAATGTGGACATAACTAGACAGGGCAAGGTGTCTGGGGCTTGGTGCAGGAGTACCCATCTTTTTGGGTGGCAATATACTTCCTTCTCAGTAGAAGATGGCCATCTCCTTTCAGTTATCCTGGAGATTCAGGCCTCTTACTGTCTTATCAGCAACACCCCCCAATCTCTCCCAGCCTTGGGCTATTGTTCACAGAACATTTCTGCCCCTTGTTTCCAGTCAATGGGCGCTGTGGCCAGACTTTCCCCTCTCCCATCTTCCCTCTGGGACCTTTGGCCTGTTTTCTGACTCCACGTTCTTAGACATTCTCAAAGCCTAGATGAGCGTGATTCTCCAGGAAAATTGCAGGCATGATGGAGAAGAACATATTTGCACAGTCATTCCTGTAAACTTTGGGCAGCTCCCAGGGCCAAGTCTTCTGCCAGCACCTCTGGGACCCAGACTGGGAGCCAATGCAAATATCTATCCTGAATCCACTGGAGATGCTTACTGATTTTTCTCTCTAGGAGCCCCAGGAGAGCATCAGTTACCAGAAAATAAGATGGCGGGCCTGCCTGTTCATTTCAATTCTTGTCTTCCCCATGGAGCATAGGCTACCTCTGCATGTAAACATCCAGTTACTCGTACACGAGTGTCCATGAAGTTAATGTCAATTTACACATAAAGTTACCCATGTGGTCACTGTTTTGGCCTACAGGATGCCATCCAAGACAGGATGACCTATTGTAGAAGGTAGTTAGTTGATCTGATCCATTCAATTTTATCCAATTTCATTTAACATACATTAATTAAACACCTAACCATTGTACTATGCCCAGGAGAAACAGAAACAAACCCAAAAGATAATTGAATTCAATTGAATTGAACTAAATTATAGATTCTTGATTATGTGCCTAGTGGAATAGATGGCTTCTGAGACCCTCCATGACCCTGAGATTGTGTGATTTAATATGGCTTGAGGGACTAGAATGGCACTATTTAATTTTCTGTGTTCTGTAAGAGAAATGAAAATACGGACTAAAATGAACAAAAATTAACATGTTAATATCGATTGAACTTGAAAAGCAAACAACCTTTACTGTTCTGATTTAGAATTGATACTAAGTATTGGTTCCAAGGCAGAAGAATGGTAAGGGCTAGACAATTGGGGTTAAGTGACTTGCCCAGGGTCACCCAGCCAGGAAGTGTCTGAGGTCACATTTGAACCCAGGACCTCCCATTTTCAGGCCTGACTATCCACTAGGCTATCTAAATGCTCCATCAATTAGACTTTTTACAGAAATTATGAATACATCCCTAAAACATATATTTGTCCCAAATCCATTTATCCATTCTGAGTGTCTGTTCTGAACATCAGTCCTGCATTAATTCGATAATTCACATCATTGTGAAGGACCTTAGTGCTTATCTGGCTCACTCTGATTTCATCGATTAGAAACTGAGCTTTGGATAGATTGAGATTGCCTGGGTGGGTGACAGAGCCAGGATGTTAATACTCCTTTCCAAATCCATCGTTCCTTCCCCATCAGCTCATTCCCTACTGCCTGCTCCATGGTTCCACTTGTCCTCGGACTGCCCTGTTGATACCCAAACTCACTGTATTTCCTCTTAAACCTGTCCTTGCTTCAGGCTTTCCTATTTCCTTGAAGGATGCCTCCTCTATTTTGAATTGGGTCAGTTTTCCCCTTTCTAATCTTCTGTAAATTGCCATACCTTATTGATCCCACCTTCCTGACCGCCCTAAAAACATTCGCATGACTTCTGTCCCAGTTCGGGACCTCGTGATGGCTCCCCCAGACCTCCTCATCAGCCTCCTGCTCCCAGGCTCTTTCCTCTCTAATCTCCCAAATTAATATTCTTGAGGAACCCTCGTGGTTCCACTCAAAACTATCGAATGCCTCCTTATCGTCCCTAGGACAAAAGAGGACATCCTCAGACTGCCATTCAAGTCTATCCACAACACAACTCGCTCTTACTACTTCTTCAAAGCAGCAACAACTGCATTTCGTGATGTCCTTTTCTTCACACCACAGGCATCCCTCCCTCCCCTCCTCCCCTCCATCTCCACGGACTCTGCTTTGTGACAAAGAAAACAATAAAGAAAAAATACAACATACAAATATTATTTCCTAGACCAAAAGTATGAAAGTAAGAAAATAGACGCTTTGCCCACTTGGGGAGCTGCCCATCTTGCTTGTGTTTCATTCGCTGCTCTTCCAGACTTGCCTGGGTCTTCCCTTCAGCCTTCCTCTGACACTCTTCTCATTGATATTCTTATATCCCATTTTATTTCTTATTAGTGTTTCTTTATGGCCTCCCTTTCCCAGGTGGAGGGCGCTCTGGCTATTTGCTTTATAAAACTTCTCTCATCCCGCATCTTTATCTTTGCTAATGGGGTTTTCCATATCTGGAAAGCTCCGCCTCCCAACTCAGTCTCATACCTTCAAAGGCGCCCCCTAGTACAATTGTGCCATTTTGTTATGTCCCCAAATGTCCGTTCTTGGAGGCGGCTCAATGGATGAAGAGCCAGGTCAGGACTCAGAGGTGGGAGGTCCTGGGTTGCATCTAGCCTCACACACTTGTGTACCCCCTCCCCCCTTGCCTTGCCCTTACTGCTCTTGTCTTGGAACCAATGCACAGTATAGATTCTGAGATGAAAGGTAGGAGTTTATAAACGTTAGTTCTCTTTCATTCCTAGGTAAATGGTTCTTTGTGGCCATGGTCCGGCCCCTCTGGAGAACGTCAGATCCTCAGAGGCTGGGGCTGCTTTCCTTTTGCTTCTGTGTCCCATCTCTAAGTGCATCGTGCCAGGCCCCTGGCACCTCTTAGTAAAATCATGGTGGAACTCTCTTAGGGCAAGTGGAGATGGAAGAACGAGATTTGTTGCCGTGTTTTCAAGGATTGAGTGAGCAGTTCCTCACATGACTCTCATGGCTCCTTAGATGGTTTTCTTCTGATAGAAACCATTCTATCTCATTTGGGATAAAATCACTGGAAATCATTTTAGAGAGAACCTTGAGGAAGAAGAAAGGGGCCCGTTTCAAACAGATTTGTTTCGTTTGGATCAGACAACTGCCTGAGGAAACAGCAGGGTTTGTGGGGGGCTTTTAGAAAGAAGGAAGAGATTTGTTAAATGTGCCCAACCTAAGTAGGGCACCCAACCCCAGGCTGGCCTCTCCTCCCTCTGTGACTGCGGGATTTAGAGGACGGGGATGAGAGATGGATTCTGACAGGATCATCTCTCATGACTTGTCTGGCAAACCATTGAAGACAGGAACAAGACTCCAAACCTGACATTTTTACGTAGATTATGTGCAATTTAAGGGACTAGAATGGGCTCTTCATCATAGTGGGCACCATTGGCCTTGAGCATGTGCATCAGGGAAATTGGTCACCCTCTTCACGAAGAGAAAAAGGACCACTCTCTCATCCCCATCTGCCTTCTCTCCTTTGCCTGACTAGGTCCAGCAGAATTTGCTCCTGTGAGTTTGGCCCATTCATTCCACTCAGGCCCAACCGGGAACCACTTCTCTGGGTCAAAATCCCCAGTGACTGTCTCTTGGAGACCCCAAACCGGGATAATTTGTGGTTGAATGGCCCGTTAATGTAAATTACAAGAATTCCCACGTTGGAAATAGAGGGCTTGGTTACTTACTTAAGAAAAAACTGTGGGACTCCAGAGGGGCGTAGGGCATGAAGGCTCATGGGAGTTGGGAATCCAGAGAAACAGGATAATAAAGCGATTTTTATGTCGGCCTTCCGAGTACGAGGCTGTTTCATAGGGCATTGGGCCATTTACCACCGCAATATCCCCGCCCCCAAATATTTGCAAGACGAACACCCTGAAAAAAGGCCAGTTTACACGCCATCTTTTGTGGCTGAGACTACAGAGAGACTGACTATAACAAGTGCCATTCCGCGCCTGCCTCTGAGAATGGGGGTATAAACACGTGTCAGCCCAGCCTCAGCAGCTTCAATGGGAGGGGCTCCGGCCATCTTGGAGAGCCTTTCCTAGAGCTCCCTTGATTGTCAGAGAGGAAGACTACGTGGACGGACGGAAGGTGGCCCAGCAGAGTAGACGATGTGCGGGCGGAAGGAGACGCTTTGCTCCACTCCTCTGTCACTCCTCCGTCTCTGCCACCTGGCAGGCGCCACTCATTTATTTACACGCTTGATGTCTTCGTGGCATAATCCTGCGCACTCTGCCTCTCCGCGAGCCTCATAAAACTCTGACTTCTCTGAATCACAGACGCCCAGAAGGCAGGAGGGACCTGCGGGGAAGGCGAGTCCCGACATCCCTGTCAGATAATTCCCGCTAGGATCCAAGCCGAAGGCGGCCATCTTACTCTTACTCACCCACCATTGGATGGTTCTCCTGATTTCTCTGACATGGAGCCCAGGACTTCTCCCTGCAAGTTCCAGCCTCTTGGCTCAAGCAAAGCAATCCGGTCTCTCCCCCATGTTCTTCTTATGGTTGTTGAGTGGTTCCAGCGGTGCCCACGTCTTCCTGTTGGGGTTTTGTGGCAAAGATCCTGCTTTGCCATTGCCTTCTCAGGCTCATTTTACAGATGAAGGAGTGGCTTGTCCAGGGCCCCACAGCTAGGTCACGTTGGAACTCAGGGAGACACACTTTCCCGACTTCAAGTCAAGCCCTCGATACTCAAAGATGGCTGCCATGTTCATCTCAGATCATCTCTTTTCCAGGCCACGCCTCTCCTGTTGGTCCTGCCTTGTACAATGGGCTCTGGAGGACCCTCTCCATTCTGACCTCCCTCCTCTGCATGATCTCCAGCTCATGAATGTCCTTGGGAAAAACTGCCTCCAGAAGAGGATCCAGCGTTCTGAGCAGCCTTTGGCAAAGGCACCGGAGAGCTGGAGTATCCTTAGCATGAAACATGTTCAGGTGCACAGGGCTTTATTTCCCGCTGCTGTTGGAGGGCTCATTGTCCTACGGTGTGCCCAGACCTTAGCTACCTCTGGGCACCCCCCCAGCTCCGCAGTTGCAGACTTGGGATGCAGAGATGTTGGAAATGACGCCTGCTTCTGGGCACAGTCCTGAGTCTCAGATGATTCCAGAGACAGGCAGAGTGTCTTGTCATAGGAGTCCGGGGAAAGTGGCTGGTGAACATCCAACCCTTCTAGATGCCCCAAAGCAGGAATTCTCAATCTAGAGAAGGCGAGCTCAGGCTCCAGGGCCAAAGTCAAATAAATAGGCTCAATGGAGTATGTTAGGAGAGAGTTTTGCTCTGTGTGGTCAACCAGCTTTAACAATGCCACATCCCTTCTTGCCTGGTGGCCACCATGTCAGGCACGGGATGGATCCTGGCAGGATTTCGTTTTACTGGTCCAGAACCCATTCCGGCAAAAGCCCATCTTGGTGGACTTCGACTAGGAGGGGTCAGCTATGAAGAGTCTCAGAATGACTCATGCCCCTGCCTTGTCTGATTTTCCCGTTTATGTGCCCACAACACATCCCCAGGAGGCCCTGATCTCCTACCAGAGATTTCGCCCACAAGGAACTGGTTATAAATGGCAACGATCTCACGGAACATTCCCACACGACATCCTTCACAATGTTTGGCTAGAAAATGAGATTTTATTTTCATAGGAGCAGAGGAAAAGCTCTAAATCATCTTTCCATTCTCCGTTTTATAATAGTTATAACGCTGGTACAGTGGAGTTAGTGGGAGAGGAGAGAGCAGGGATGCTGATAGAAGCAGTAGAAATGGGCATCTTTTCCTCTCTCCGTTCCCTGTTCCACACCTATTCATCGCTTTTGACTTTTCGTTCTATTGAAGCTTTAAAGGGTGTAGCTGGAGGGTCAGTATGGAGGTCTTGGGTTCAGATTTGGCCACAGACACTTCCTAGTGAGGCTACCTTGAGCAAATGACTCGCCCTTTTGCTCTTCTGCCGTGGAACCAATATACGGCATTGCTTCTAAGACAGAAGGCAAGGTTTAAAAAAGCTAGCAGTTGAGTCCACATATACGTTCATACACGGAGCACACGGCACAAGAGACATCGCACTACTGACTGGCAGTATTGACTATCCCGGGGCTTTCAGGAAAAATGCAGGCAAAAGAAACAGAGCAAACCAGAAGCAAAATGGGGACCCACCAAGTGGGAGAGCCTGAATACGCAGTATAGGAATGAAGCGTCAGGAAACATGGACTATGAAGAATTCACAGGCACACATGTAGGTCGCCATTAGGAATTTAAATGAAGCCAATGTTAGGGAGAGTCAAATCCTGATTCACTGTAATGACCAATTTGCATGAATCTAGACCAGGTCTCCTTCCTGCCTCCTAATTCTCTAGTCTTTCCATTGCCATGTTTGTCAAGTGGCCAATTCTTGGTTACTGAAGATATTCAGACAGACACTGCCTGGCAAGCTCAGGTTTGTGGCAGAAGAGCTTTAAACAGCAAATCAACATGGACTCTGGCTGCAGAGCCCTGGGTTCAAATCTCTTTCTCTTACTGCCTGTATGACCTTGGACAAATTATTTAAGTATCTTGAATCAGTTTGCTCCTGGCCTCCTGCAGAAGGTAGGATTTGAATAGAGTCCTGAAGGAATCCGGAAGGCAGAAATGATAAAGAAGAATATTTGAGGCACAAAATCACATCTTTAGCATTAGAAAGAAAGTGAGAGGTTTTGGGGCCCAACTCTCTCATCCTATGGATGAAAAAACTGAGGCCCAGAAAAATGAAATCAATTGTTCAAGATATTAACCCTCAGGGCCAAGATTCAAACTCGGGGCCCCTGACATCGAATTCAGGCTTTATAGTGCTGCTTCCTGCTGACATCTGGTCCCCTCTGCAGCTCTTTGGTGGCAGCCCAGGTAGAAGTCCAGAATGGATGACTCAATCCCTGGAAGACTGCATCAAAGATGGGCTCTGTCCAAGGTCCCCTCACAACATGGAGGCCAAGCCCATGTCAGGTACACTTCAGTAGATGGGGGCACTTCCCAGAGCCTTTTCAAAGAACTATCGAGACACCTGGAATATGAAAGATGCTCCATAAAAGCAAATGGGACTCTTCTACCTCAGTAATTTGCCTCATAAATACTTCAGCAAGTTGTGAAATATTTTTGGCAGAAGAAATAAAACTCAAGTATCCTGGGACCGTGTGGTATTTCATCCTCTTCCAAGTGGAAAGATTGTGTCCAATCTCCCGTAGGTGCTGTTGAAAGTTTGTTAGCAGATGTTCAAGTATTCCATGGCTCTGGGCATGCTTGCATGTATCACTCACACACACACACACACACACACACACACACACACACACACACACACACAATCTTCCTCTAGTCAAGGCCAGCCATGAACCACATGTCTGAGGAGGACTCCATCTGGAATCCCCCAACTTTTCTCCTTTAGGAGTTCAGGATTTCCAGTTGAAAGGGCCCTTCTGGGTCCTCTAGAGCCCCAGGGAGATGAAGTAACTTGTCAAAGGTCATCAGAGATGGGGCTCCACCTTGATTGTAGAGCTAGAACTCCTCACTGGACCACTGCATTCATTATGCCAACTAGTGACTGGAGTTCCTTGAGGGCAGAGCTTGTTTTTGCCTTTGTCCGTGTGTCCAACTCTTAAGAGCCTGCCTGGCACAAACAAGTGCTTATTAAATGAATATTGACTGCCACCTGCCATTTGAAATACAAAGACAAAAAAGTGACATTCTCCCAAGAAGTTTTCATTGCTCCAGGAGGAGGGAGGACAAGGTAGTCAGATTCAAACCCAGGAGTCCTGCCTCCACAGCCCTCTCCAATTAGGCCATTCTGAAGCATCCATGTATTTATTGCTAGTTCTTCCAGAAGGGGAGACTGAGGCTCAGAGAAGATAGGTGGCTTATTCATGGCCACATAACTGGAGGCCTGTCAAAAATGGGATTCTGACTCTGATTTCCTGACTCTAGGTCTAGGGCCCTGTCTACACGGACAGGCTGAAACCACTCGACCATCGGGGCTGGGAGAGTCCACTCCAGCCCCTTAGGATGACCAAGGGTACACTGCAGCCTTTCCTTGACTAAAGTGACTGAATGGGTGGGAGTGATCCCTGCGGGCGACAGTGCTAATGCCAAGGCTGGACGATACACGGAAAGGCAGGAAATCAGGCAGATGGCAGCTGGGTGGTGGAATGAAACCCTTGAGGAGGTCCTGTTGAGACACTGGACTCCTTTTCCATCAGCTTCTCCCCCAAATAAGTCTTATGGCCCTTTGTGCTATTCCTACAGAACTGTGTGTAATGGGGAAGGGATTGTGCTGTCAGAGAATCTCTGAGGGGCAGGGAAAGCTAATAAGGATCAGCAGGCAAGCCGGCAGCTCTGAACAGACTGCGCACTGAGGGGGAACAGGCTGAAATGGCGGGGGCCCAAATGGAGAGCTGGAAAGGTTAGAATGCCCAGGAGCACTCCGAGCAAACACTGCTGCCCTTTACTTTCCCCTAAACTGGACCCAATTACGCAGCAAATGCTAACCTCACATTTTACCCGGGGGCCCACTGGTCTCCCCCACTTCCACTGTTTCCCTTCTCTGAACCTCACTCGCACTCTTCTGGATGGGTAATCCTTTCAGTTGGTCAAGGGGGCCGGACCCGAATCAGAGCTGACTGAGAGGCCACTAAAGGCGATGGAGAGCCAGAGAGCCAAAGGGCGATGGATCTGGATTTGCCCAGGGTTATAGGGCAAGAAAGGCTCCGAAGAGAACCGAACCAGCACCTTCCTGATTCCCCGATCCATCCCTGCTCCGCTCCCCTGGGTCTCAGACTTCCTGAAGACAACGCTTCCGGCCCAGGCTCAGCACTGAACTCTCCTTTACTCAGCTGGACAGCGCCTTCTAGGTAAGCAGGGCTCTTCCGGAGGAGCTTAGATGGCCAGCCTTCTTGGTACGGGAGAGCTCGTGGCACGAAATCTCCTTCGTCTGAGGCGCATTGGCCGGCCATCTGCCACCTACTCGCCCAGAGGGTTCCCTGAAGGTGGTCAGTCTCTATTAGTGAAGACGGTCGCCTCTTTGGGAACTTGGTCACATCCACCACAACAATACCGGTTCAGCCCCAAGCCCTGGGTCTCCGTTGTGCTCCTAGTGAGGAAACAAGTCCTCACGGGGAGGGAATTCTGTACACGTTGGTACATGCCCACCTCGAGCGTCTACCGCAGTGCCTGGCACACAGCTGTTAGACGGAAGCTTCCTAAAGACAGCGGACGCTTCCTTTGTCTCTGCCTCTCCTCAGCAGTTCAGAGGAATGCGGTTGGGGCTGAAGAAAGGCTCTGGGCTACCTGCCGGCCACGCCCTGGCTAAACTCTGCTGCTCTTTCCATCGCTCGGCGTGGCTGGCCTGTCCACTCTTCCATTGAGTTCAATGGCAAAAACAACTGTCACTGAGTGTTCGCTGAGTTGCACCTTTGCAGTTTAGGTCCTAAAATCCGGATCAAACCCTTCATTTGGACATTGGCTGGTATTACTTAACATGGCTGCCTGTTCCATTGAATGGCCTCTGGGCTTCCTCTTTTAGCCCATCTTCTGTGCCTCACAAAGCTGCCATTTTAAGTATGTTGTCAGCCCATTTCTAAAAACCCGCTCCTGGAGCAGTACCAGATTTTAAACTGTATTCTAAAGCAGTGTCTGCTTGCCATCTGGAGCCCCCAAGGGTGCTCCTGTGTCCAGAGAAGTCACCCCCAGGGAAGTCTCAGACAGAAGGATAGACCTTAAAGGACTTGATGATCCCAGCTTAGGTGGGGCCAACAGACCTCATTAAATGCCAAGTACCCTTTTTGTCCTAGACCGTTGTCTCATCCCCCCCCCCCCTTGGCCCTGGAACCCTTCCCAAAACACCAAGACCTGTGCTGTCCTTTTAGTTCAGACATTGTAAGTAGAGCTCCCTGACAGCCCAGCCTCTGACCATGGTTTCTTTCCTAAGCCTGTTGGCCATCCTGGCCCTGTAGTTTGGACTTCTCATTTCCTGGTCGCCACCCATCATACTTCCCTGTCCTTAGTTTCCTGAATGGTACATAAGTTCCCCACATCACATTCTATTGTTCTGCGGAGACTCACTGTGGCCAAGGTGCCAGAGCCCCTAGCTCTGTGTGGTGTTTAGGCGCTTGGCTCTGTGGAGCAGCTGATCATACAACACTAGCTCTTTCCCATTAAAGACTTGGTTTTTCTAACTACTTTAGTAGTTCTGTGTTTTTCTCAGTTAACGGCAGTAATTATCAAAATTAGCTGCTGCTGGCTAAGAAACAGAAAGGGAGATGAGTGAACAGAACGGACATACAACAAATAATACTAAAAGATTATAAAAACTTGTATTGGGAAAAAGTATCAAGTACAGGTTTGGGAGATAAGAAATCACTATTTGGTAAAAATTGCTGGGACAACTGGGAAGTAGTTTGGCAGAAAGTAAGTATAGACCAGTATCGTATATGAATCACAGGATCTAGACATAAGAGGAGATATTATATTATAAGTGAATTAGAAGAGCAGGGAACATACTACTATCAGATTTATAGATAATAAATGAATTTATGAGTTAACAAAAGATGGAGAACATTGTGATATAAAATGGATAATTTTAGTACATTCTATTAAAATGTTTTCGTTTAAATAAAAGAAATGTTGCCAAGATTAAAAGGGAGGGAGAAAATGGGGGGGGTAAGTTTATAGACAGTCTCTTAGATAGATTTTTCATATCTAAAATATATAGAGGGGGCATATGGGTAGCTCAGTGGATTGAGAGCCAGGCCTAGAGATGGGAGGTCCTAGACCCAATCTGGCCTCAGACACTTCCAAACTGTGTAACCCTGGACAAGTCACTTGACCCCCATTGCCTAGGTCTTACTGCTCTTCTGCCTTGGAACCAATATACAGTATTGATTCCAAGACAGAAAGTAAAGGTTTGAAAAAATACATACATACATACATACATATATATATATATATACAGATATATATGTATGGAGAGAGAGAGAGAGAGAGAGAGAGAGAGAGAGAGAGAGAGAGAGAGAGAGAGAAAGAGAGAGAGAGAGAGCGAGAGAGAGCGAGAGAGAGCGAGAGAGAGAGAGAGCTTTGTCATATTCATAAGAATAAGAGCCATTCCCCAATTAATTTTCAGGTAAGGAATCAAAAGGATATAGATGTATATAAAAATGTCCTAAATCACTACTGATTAGAGAGAGAAATGCAAACCAAAACAATTCTCAGATATCTAATACCCATTAGATTGGCTAAAATGATGAAAGGACAAAATGACAAATTCTGGAGGGGATGTGAAAAAATGGGGACACTAATACACTCTTGGTGGAACTATGAACTGATCCAAGCATTTTGTAATTGTATTCAGAGAGTTATAAAACTGCGTATACTCTTAGACCCAGCAATGCTAGGTCTGTTTCCCAAGAAGATCAGGGAAAAAGGAAAAGATTTTATATTATAGAAGCTTTCTTTGTGTTGACAAAGAACTGAGAATTGAAGGGATGCCCATCAATTGGGAAATGGCTAAATTAATTGTGGTATATGATTATGATGGAATACTACTATGCCATAAGAAACAATGAACAGGCTCACTTAAAAAAATCTTGCAAAGAACTACATGGAATAAGAAAAAAGAAATGAGTAGAACCAAGACAAGATTATATACAAGCTATAGATTTAATATTTGAAGAATAACCTGTGAATGTCACCTCCAGAGAATGAATTGAAAAATGGGAACATGAAAGGCACAATCTGTAGATACCTATCAGTCTCCTGGATGATGCCTTCTATGATGTGGAGAAGCAGAGGGAAGGGCAAAGACACTTGTAAATAAATTCCACTAATTGAAGAAAAACCCACTGCTCCTCACTCAAGGAATCAAAATTTCATTGCCTCCTATATGGTTCACAATCATTCATTTCATCTCAATACTTCTGGCTGTATTTTATCTCTTGGTATGATTTTGGGCATCTCTAGTCTTTAAAATACATGTTGAACATCTCTATTTACCCCTTCCTTGGCACCTGGACAATCCCTTCCAAACTTCCCCTCCATCCCATTTCTTTTAGGAAGTTTATGTTGAGCTACTCAAGGAAAGAGACATCCACATAACCAAGAGAACAGTAAAGTTCTTGAATTTCAGTTTTGATGTTCATGATTAGCACCAGATGCTTCAGGTTTCTTTAAAATAAATCTAAGTTTAAAGTCAGAGGTCCAGGCTTCAAATCCCCATACTGCTCCTTTAATCTGCCAATCAATCAATTACAAAGCATTGATTAAAAATTTCCTACAGATCAGGCCCTGGGGCAGATATTATGGACACAAAGATGAAGACTGGAACTGTCCCTATTCTAATAAAGCATTTTTGTAACCAGGACTAAAATGCCTGACTATAGAGGCAGAAATCCTTCTTGTCCCCCTCCTTGAAATGACCTTGTATATATTTACTTTGTTTCCCTCTCTAGAATGCCAGTTCTTTGAAGACAGAGACTGTTGATTTTGTGTCTTTGAAACCCCAGTGCTTACCATAACACTGGAACATCATGTGAGCTTATGAAATGTTTGCTGAAAGAATGAATGAATGAATGAGTTTAAAGTCTGTCTTTAATAGATGCAGGTTATTTGAAGACCCAACAATGTCCTATTTTGTGAGCTACCATTCACTGTGGGACATGGAATTCTGGACATATATTATATAGGTAAATGAACTAGTGTGAATGTCCTAAATACAAAATTCAAGAAATAAACATCTCTCCTAAGACCCGGACATGCTGAACAAAAGACTGATGCATTTTTGACATCCTTATATGACATATATGATAGAATGATATAAAATGACATCAAAAAGAGAGAGATGGCTTTTTACTTTCTGGCAAAACCAACACTTTATCCTAATGTGTGTCTTCTTATAAGCAGATGACTCCTAAATGGTTTTCTCTCGGATTCACATAATTATCTAAACTAAATTAACACCCTGAACTTGGGCATGATTGCCAAATCTGAAGGTCTTCCTTTTTTTTGTTGAGAAAGTTTCAACTAATTTATTCCCTCACAAGGCTTGGATCTGTAATCACTTTCTAATTTGAGTAAACAGTTTGGCCCACCCAACTCTGCAGAGAGCCCAATGGAGCTCAACTCAGTCGTTCCCAGAGCAAGCCAAAGCAAATGTTGACAGAGGACACATTGTTTGCTTATGGCTAACCTTCACATCTGATTTATCTATTAATGCCACAAAGGCAGCTCAACAAAGATTCCTTCTCAAATAGCTACAAGATGGCCCTGGGCTTAGGCAACCTACATCATCGGGGCTGGGCAGAATGGAAAGGGTTTTGGCTTGGAAGAGAGAAGATGGTTTGGGAGGGAAAATAAGGGGAAAGATGGGAACAGGAGCACCACCTGAAGGGACACAGGGAGGGAAAAATGAATGTTTTGAGAGAACAGATTTTCTTGTCTCTGTTTCTGACATTTCCTTAAATTATGTCAGGGACTAAATAAGTGAAATGAAGGCAAGAATGTTTTTAGGAGAAAAACAGCATGTAGTGTCTGAGAGCCTAAATTAAAATCCTGTTTTGGCTATTTCAATTTTTGTTGTTGCTTGATAGTTTCAGTTGTGTCTGATTCTTTGTGACTCCTTTTGGGGTTTTCAAGGCAAAGATACTGGAGTGGTTTGTCATTTCATTTTCCAGCTCATTTTATAGATGAGGAAAGTGAGGTCAACAGGGTTAAGTGAGTTGAGGTCATATAACTAGTAAGTGTCTGAGGTCATATTTGAACCTGGGATGATGAGTCTTCCTGACTCCTGGAACTCTATCCCTGTGCCATCTACTTGTCTGAAGCTATTTAAATACCTGTGCTATTTGGTAGCTTGGTGGGGTTTCACTGGGTTCTGAATCAGAAGAAGAAAGCTCGGGGGTTGGCTTTGAAACATACTCTCTTTGTCATATTGGGGAGGTCACTACCCTTCACAATTTCCTCACTTATAAAACGAGGGGATTTCACTAGATGGTGCCCAGGGTCCTTCCTGGCTCTACATCTGTGATACTCTGTGACCTTGGGTAAGTGTTTTCACTTCTTGGTCCTTAGCTGCCTCTAAAACACAGTTCCTACATTAATGGATACAATCAATGTGCCATTTTCCAATTTGATTCAGGAAATGAACCTGGGTCCTATGAACTTTAAAATATATATTTTGTAAACCACTTCAATACAATTGCTTTTCTTTATAATCCTTTTAATTTTAATATATTTGAAAATGCTATAAATGTTATTCGGGAAGGGTTTCATAGGCTTTACCAACTTGCCAAAGGGTCTGGGACTTGGGAAAGTTTGAACCCTTAGACTAGGTCATTGCTGCCCTCCCTTCTCCCTCGAAATCTGGTGATTTCCTTTGGCTGAGCATATATTCAAAATATTTTTGTGTCAAAACACTGATTAAAACCAAAAGTTAACTTCAGTGCCACACACACACACACACACACACACACACACACACACACACACACACACACACCCTTACAATTTGAGTTATCTCCAAATGGAGGAAGTGCGATGCCCCTCACTAAAGATCTAGCTTGGGCCAGAAGGCCACTGTTAGGGAAGTAAGGAGGACTTTCTTCTTGAGGGATGGTTTAGATTAGATGGTAGCTGAAGCCTCTTGCAAGCTGGAAATTCTGATTCATTGACATGACAGAAATATTGAACTACATTTTCAGAAAGAGGAATGAGGGTGCCCAGTCGTACCTTTGTAAAGAAAGATGTTTATGGAAAATGAAAATTCGCCTTTCTTGCTGACTCTTGATCATACAATCATATATCTCAGCTGAATTCATCTCTGGTCATATTTTCTGTAAGGCTGTTTTATGTGTCAGGCAGTAGAGTGTAGCTATAGAGACTGCAGAACAAATGGAGGGGAGCTTTTGAACTTGAATTAGGGTATAATCACTGCAGAGAGAGGGAAAAACACCCGCTCAATCTACCCAACATCCTCCAACCTTCTGCCCTTTGTTCCAGTTGACCTTGGAATAAGAAGCTTTGCATTTCTCCATGAGGATGGATTGCAAACTCCTTGAGGGGAGACTCTATTTTTTCTTGTACTTGCATCCTCAGAACCTAGCAGAATGTCTGGAACAAAGTAGGGGCTTAATAAATGTGTGTTAAGTTGAGTTGAATAGAATAATTTATCAATCAATGCATATTTATTAAGTCCCTTCTATATGCTCTTTATTTGTTAGCCTCCCCTGAAGAAATATCTAAATATTGACATGAATATTGATTTATTATCCATTTTGTCACTACACACACATTTTCATATATATATATATTTACAAATCAATGTCCATGTGCAGTAATGAAAAAAAAATCTACTAAGAGCTTATCCTCTACTTTTCCCTGGATTTCCATTTTTGCATCACACCAATAAAGACACTGGTCAAGGCCATTGACTGCTAAGCCCAGGATAGCTCCAGGATTCTCTGAGAGATGTTGGTTATCAACCAAGAACTATCTGTTAGGTGCTTCCTGGGCTCCAGGCATTGTGTCAGACTCTAGAGATACCAAGAGAGAAAGGAATCTGTGTCTGCCCTCGGGGAGCTTGCATTCTACTAGGAGAATCCAACCAGTTTATGTAAAGTACCCTAGAGGGATAAGGTTTGGATGGAGCTTGAAGGGGTCTAGCAAAATCTGGAGGGAGGGAACTCCATTGAAGGTAGGTCTACTCCTTTCCTGCTGTAGCCTCAGAGTATTACCTAGATGTCTAGGAAGTTAAGTGAGTTCTGTAGGGTGGCCCAACCAGTTTTTACCAGACGGAAGACTTGAATCTAGGCCTTCTTAGCTTTGAGTCCAATTGTCCATTCATTATTTTATACTGCCTTTAATTGTACAGGAGATATGTAAAATGAATATATAATCACTTGTGGAAATGGTCAGTGATAGCTGGGGAAGGGAACAGAAATGAAAGACCTCTGGGACAAGGGTCCTTAACCATCTTGTATGTCATGGACATGTTTGGAAGACTTGAATCCTATGGACCCTTTCTAAGAGTTGTGTTTTTATTTTTAATTTAAAAAATTTTTTAATTTTTTGCAAAGTCCATTTCCACATTGGTCATTGTTGTAAGAGCATCCTCAAAAATAACTAAAACCACAAGGTAAAACTGTAAGTACACCGATGGAAAATGACTGACTGTTATGTTTCCTTCCTGCATGCCTTGGACATTCTGTCTCAAATCACTGACCTTTTCCACAAGCATCACCCCGCTAGTAAGTGTTAGGGGCCACATTTGAACCCAGGACCTTCTAATTCTAAGCCTGACTCTCAGTTCATTGAGTTACCCACGTTCCCCCACAATTAGAAATTAGATGTTCAAATAGGGATTGCTGGTCCACATTTTGGAGAGGATTGTCTATCTTTGGAATGGACGTGTTGGCCATAAATTAGCTTCAGCATTTAGAATTAGTGTTGTTTATGTCATCACCAATTTGGACAGTGATCCAAGGGAGCAAAATCCTTGAGGATATCAAGACTGGCTGAAGGCCAAACCACTTGGACCAACGTAAGGATTCTGACTGGTTCAGTGACAAGCAGGTCCTAGAGGACTCTGAAGAGAGCATGTTGCCCGCCTCTTGACAGAGCTGCCATGGACTAAAGCTGCCGAATGAAATATACAATTTTTTCACTTTGCCAGGAGGAGGATCTGCTTTGCTTGATTGTGCATAATTTGTGCTAAAAGGGTTGTGATTTTGGTTTAAAGAAATTTAAATGGAGATAGATGGAAAGTAGAGAAATAGAAATGCTTTTTAACTGAAAAAATAATTTCTAATGTTGATAGAAGGGCTTCCATATACTGATGTTAGAGAAGAGAAGAATCAGTGTGTATAGGATGGCTGTCATCATGTCTTTGAAAATCTGTCATCAAGAAGAGTTGTTCAAATGGTTCTGTTTGGCCCCAGAAGTTACAACTAGGAGGAAAGAGTTGTAAAGTGGCAGCTTTGGACGTTTTGTCAGGGGAAGAGCAACTTAAAACAATTGACTCTATTTCCAAATGGAATGGGTTGCTTTGGGAAATGGGAGGTTCTTTTCTCTTTGGAGGTTTTCAGCAAGTCTTTGGGTGGCTATTTGTCAGGTTTGTTTTAGAATCCTTTTTAGGGATAGGTTGAGATATATCTCTTCCAATTCTAAAATTTTCTGATCCTCTGATTTTGTGATCTCAAGCTTCTTTGGCCATAGTAAGTATACCTAATAAATGATTTTTCATTCATTTGTTCACTTACTTATTCATTCATTCACCAGAAAAAGTATGATTGCTAGAGTATGGCCATGAATAACAAACTAGTGACCAAATCCAAGATTCATGGAGACTTTGCCATGGCTGTTATTACAACAATACTTGCTTTAATTTGCTCTTATTTACTTTTTGACCCTTGGCAATTGGACTTCTGATCTCATCAGTATTTCAAACTATTCTTTTCAAAATTTCCAGTCATCTCTTCATTGCAAGTCCTCACTCTTCTTAACATCTCTGCAGTATGTCACATTATTTATCACTCTTTCCTTCTTGAGATTCTCTTAACTCTTGGTTTTCTGCCTGCGTGCATTTCTGATCCCTTCTTCTCAGGCTCCTTTGCTGGGATGCCATCCAAATCACACCCTCCTCTATCAGCAAATATTCCCCAAGGATCCTCTTCCCTTTTCTCTATATGGTTTCTCTCATTTGGCAACATCCTAAATTCATGTAAGTTTAATTTCAATTAATTAATTTTATATTTTATATTTATATAAGCCTCCAAGGAGAAAAGGACCTCCCACTTCCCAAGGCAACCCAGTCCATTTGGGAATAGTTTCAACTGCTTGCAAATGGTTTTGTTCCCTCTGACAAAAACTCTGAAGTTGCTACTTTACTACTCTTCCCTAATTGCTCCTAGTGTGAACTTCTGGGGCCAAAAAGAATGTGTGTGTGTGTGTGTGTGTATGTGTGTATACTTTATATTTAATGTATAATTTAAATGTAATTAATTAAGTTTAGTTCATTTCATGTTTCTACAGATACCCCATAGATCTATATATTCAGTGCTGGTCTCTTTTCTGAAATCTACTCCCACCTCACCAGTGACCATTGCACATTCCAAACTGGATTATACCATCAGCAATGCACCTCAACATTTCCAAAGCAGAACTCCGATGGGTGGCATTTATTCTCTTTGCTCCCACCTCCATCCCTCTTTCAAATGTCCTTATTACTCTTTATGACATGATTATTCTGCCCACATGACGTTTGAAAATTGTTTTATCCTTAAATCTCTCGTCTCCCTTATCCCATAACTCCAACCAAGAGACAAATCTTGCCATTTCTACTTCCACAACACTTCATGGATGAGTTTCTTTCTCTCCATCTGTGGCTGTTACCTTAATTCATGGATTCGTCACATCTTACCCGGACTGTTACAATAGATTTCTTATTGATCTTCTGACTTCAAACCTCTTCCCACTACAACAGCAGCTTCTTTCAGCTGCCAAGTGATTTCGCCTTAAGTCTATGCCTCCGTAGATTGCTTCCATGCTCCATAACACCTAGTGGCTCACTGTTACCCATTGGAACAAATGTACACTTCTCAGTTTGGAATTTAAGCCATTTCACACCAGGTCCTAGCCTACGTCTCCAGCTCATTATACAGTCACACATCCTATGGTCCAAACACTCTGACTTCTTGCTGCTCCCCAAGCACCGAGTTCCATGTCCAGTCCTGTGTTCTATGCCTGGAATGTTCTTTGCCCCTCCACTCACTTCAGCCTCTGAAAAGGTCTGCCTACCTGCAAGGACTCGGCCTCATATTGCCATTTAGATGGAGCCTGTTGCATATGCTCCTCAGCTGCTAACACTTCATCACCCAAAGAAGGGTGCATGTATCTGTATATGTACATATAGATGGAATTTATATTATGTAGCACACACATGTACATATTTTTGTTGTTGTTCAATCATTTCAGTCCTGTCCGACTCTTTGTAACCCCATTTTGTGGTTTCTCTGGCAAAGATATTGGAGTGGTTTGCTATTTCCTTTTCTACTTCATTTTACAGATGAGAAAACTGAAGCAAACAGGGTGAATTGACTCATCCAGGGTCATACAGGTAGTAAGAAGCTGAGGCTGGATTTGAACTCAGGTCTTCCTGACTCCAGCCCACTAGACCCATTCACTGCCTCTCCCTTTTGTCATGATACTAGATTTGGGTGACTGGGAGACAGAGTAAGGTTGACAACTTTGTACAACTCTGCCTTGCTCGAGTCAGGATGTTTTGGCTGTAGTCGGAACTTTAGAGAGTGTCCCACAAGCATGATGCCTTTTGAAAGTTAGCCAGGATTACCTGCACCGAGGTAAAGGGGACCTCTGAGCCCAATCCCCTCATTTTATAGATGAGCAAACTGAGAAAGGTCAACGGTCTTCCTCAAGGTAACACAGATTTTAATATCGGAAACAGAATTTTAACTCAAGGCTTCCTGGTCCTAACTCAACATCTCATCTACTGTACCATCTAGATACACAAAGCATTTAGTAAGTGCTTCATTTGTGCCAGACATTGTGCTAAATTCTGGAGATACCAACTCAAGCAAGAAAAAATAGCCCTTGCTTTCAAGGGTCTGACATGCTAGTGGGGGAAGACAAAAAATGAAGGGAAATTTGAGGTAGGTCATGAAGGGATCTGTGGGTGCCCTGGTTAGGATGGCCCAGGACCTGGGAAGTGAGATGCAAGCCATAGGGAGAGAGCTCCTATTTCAGGGCCCACAGTGGGCTCAAGCCACTGGTCAGGTCACGGACATGGACACAGCAAGGAGGAGAGAGCCGTATGGACCTCCCAAACTGAGACTCCTGTGACCACCAGTGGCAGTGGTGAGGAACTAGCAGGAAGCCTGAAGAGTTGGAGAGCTGGCTCTGGAAGGAGCCCTCAGTGGCTCAGTAATCTGTGACCATTTTAACAAAGAGATGGAAGCAGCTTCCACTGAGGACCAGCAACTGTGGCTGACCCAGAGGACAGCACTGCTCAGGAAGTTTCACTCTGGGCACTCCAAGAAGGCCAGGCATGCTGGAACACATTAGAATTGCCCCCATTGTCACCTTCCGGAAAGCTTCTGTGCACACAGAGTTGGCCCCGAGGGCTTCATCCTGTCTCTTCCAGCAATCCCTAGGCTCAGCCATTCCCCATCATGAAGCAAGATCTGCAGCACTCAGCTAGTGATCCGTTCCAGCATGGTTTTGTTCCTCTGACCTCCACTGAATGGAAGAGGAGAATAAAGGGGAACCATGATGATCATGAGGATGCCCCTCCCAGCAAGAACTCACCCCCGTTGGCACTTTAAGGTTCATGGAGCCCTTTGTGGCCATCCTCTTGGGTTCAGGATTATTCCTCTAGAATGGAAAAGGATGTCCAATGTCTATTTGGTCCTCCTAAAAGGGAGAGAGAGGCTGGTGATGGTGGAACATCTGCTTAAGAGCCACATGGCTCGTTTAAAAGTAGAGGCACAGCATGGCGGCACAGTGTTGGGGTGCCACAGCCCACTGCTGCTTCATGGGCTCAGAGGCCACTGACGTATCCGGGTCTTTTCCAGACAAAATCTCATCACATTGACATCTCAAGTTCATCCTCTCGCGTTCACTCCCGCGGTTCCCGTGCCTTTGCCAAAGAAGATCCTGCAGCCTTTCCTGGGAGAAACAAAAGGACTTCTCCAATCAGCAAGCGGCTACCAGACACACATCAGTGAACACAATAGCCTATCACGCTGGACTCCATAGAGGGGTGATGAATTCAGCACGGGGGCGCCATGATTAATGTCTGTATTTGCTTCCGCCAGCAGTTCTTGGTCTCTAAAATCTTGTTGTGGTCCTGGAGGCTATTTTCTAGGAGGCAGGTTTACTCCCTACAGGAAACAAGCCATTAGAGCAGCTGTGCTGAACGGGACATAAAACAGGGAATGGTGCTCTGGGTAAGTACAGGCAGTTCCCTCTTCTCAGCTCTTTGCACTCCACTGGCCGCTCGCTGGACTCCGTCTAATCAACATCTACCCCGCTGCCCTTGGAGCTGGCTCCAGCTACTCTACTCGGGTTTTGGTGGCGGGCCTCCCTCCACTCTGGCACAAGGACAGGCGCTGGGAAGCGGCCACTCTCCCCAGGCAGGAAAGGGCCCTTCCCAAGGCCCATGATGATGTCACTGTGGAAACAGAATCTTCACGTAATGAAGCCTCGTCTCACAAGGAGCTTTGACGTTTTTACTCCTTACCCGCTTCTGAAGGATTGATGCTCCCTTTCCTGCATGTCCATTGTAACAAAGGGGGCTTTAATGAAGGAGGAAGAATGAGCTCTTCAGGACCAAAAATGTTTTTAACTCATTCTGACAGAGTAAGCAGCATCCCACCCTCACGGTCCCCACCTCTGAAATGAAAGGAGGCAGGAGGCAGGGACTTCTATCAGATATTTGAAGATAGAAAGTTCACTTACTATAATCAGCCAGTGTTCGTGTTTTTCCTTACTTCTTTGGTCGCTTCTTCTGAACTAGCTAGGTGGCCAAGGACCTAATGAGTTGAACTTAGAATCAAATCCTGCTTCAGATGCATACTTGCTGTGAGACCATGAGACCATGGACAAGTCAACTAACCTCTCTCCATCTTAGTTTATTCCTCTATAAAATGGGGACAACATTGTACTGACCTCATGGAATTGTGCTAAAGTTGAAACATGAGAATCTATGTAAAGTGTTTTGTAAACTGTAAGTTAGTTGTTATATAGATACTAGTTACTATTAGCACCCTTTAAGTACGCATTACTATTAGTTCCTCCTGTGTGAGGACTTGCTCAGCCCTTTTCAGTGCTGTTTGTCTTTCTTGGTGTCCACTTGTCACCCAGCTTTTTCACCTTTGGCTCCAAGAAGTGACTAGACCCTGGCAAACCATCTTGGCAGGTGGCTCAACCAGGTGAAGAGTAACTGAGCAGGGCTTATACCCAGAGTGTTAGGAGGATGCCTGCCTCAAGCATGTGAAGGCTCCCACTGGTGGATTGGTCAGATGAGGCCAATTTGTTCCAGTGGCCATCTGGAAGTGGCAGCTGAAGAAGACATTGGGGAGTGCTTAGAGCTTGGTAAGACATCAAAGAAGCCATTCACTGCAACCTGGGCCATAACCAGTCTTGCCACTGGACTTGGAAGATGGAAATAGAGAGTGTAGCTGATAAATTTGCGTAACTCTGCCTCACTTAAATCTCAAGAGTTGAAAGACATTACCAGAAATGTTATTTTGGTCCTCTTTGAGGATGAAGGATACTGACCAACCAGCCAACCAACCAACCAACCAGCCAACCAGCCAACCAACCAACCAACCAGTGAACCAACCAACCAACCAGCCAACCAACCAACCAGCCAACCAACCAGCTAACCAACCAACCAGCCAACCAGCTAATCATTATTGACACAGTTGTGATCTTTGTAGAGATTATTTTCCTAATTCTCTTTATAAGACTCTGAGTCATTTCACAACAAACTCATGTTTCTTTGAATCCTTCAAAACCATAATTTCTTTAAATACTGCAGTAGTCTCATTAAATTCCTATATCACAATCATTTCACCATTCCCCTTGATATACAGTTATTTATTTTTACTTCCCTGCCACCATAAAATCCCCCAACTTTCTAGGACTTTTTTGGTGAATATCAGACTTTTCTTTTTGAACAATACTTCCTAAGAACTAAAACCTAATGAGCCTTTTCAGTCCTTATCCACTTTGACTTTTTGTCAGCTCTTGGGACTGTTGACCACTCCTTCCTTCTGGATACTTCTTTCTTACTAAATTTCTGAGAGTGATTTTCCTTTAAATTTTTTGTCCAGTACTTCTCTTTGTTTTCCTCTGGTTCCTTCTCATCTTCCTAAATCCTTAATGTAGGGTACTTTGGTACTTTAAACTTCCCCTTTGTCTTCCCACACATAGTGATTTCCTTCAAATCTAAGTATTCAGATATGACTTCTCTTTTGATGACTTACTTCCAAGCCTAGATTTTCAGTCCAAACTTTTCTTCTGAGCTTTGAACCCACATCTCTAACCACCTATAGGTCATCTCTTGCTGGATGGATGAATGAATATACTTGAATGCAAATTCTCTGGAATATTGTAATTGATAGTTGTTTTCTCCTAAACTTACAGCTCTCTTTGCTTTCCCTATTTTCTAAAATTTCTATTTTCTAAAATTTTCTAATTTTCTAATATCATCATTGGAGAGGTTGTCTACTCATGTCTGTATCTCTTTTTTTTTTCCTCTCACCTCTTATGTCTACTCATTTATCAAGTCTTATCAATTCTCTCCCTGAGCCATCTCTTAAATACATTCCTTTATCCATATTTTCATTTCTATCATCTTAATACAAGCCCTTCATGCCTGTGACTTCTATTATAATACTTTTCATTCCTATCTTCTCCCTTCTTCTGTTTCTCTCCCTCAACACAAGCTTGATATATCTATATCTGTATCTATATCCATATCTATTCACACATCTGTTTCTATACCTATATCTATCTATCCAATCTATCTTCATATCATCCATTCTCTCCTCAGAAAAACAAAACTGAAAACACTTTAGCAACTTTTCTTGCCTTTTCAACAAAGTTGCCATAGCCTTGCTTGACATTCAAAGCCCTTCAGTCTGGCACAATTCAAGTTTCCATCTTTATCTCATATCCTGCCCTTATTCTTTATTATGAATGAAGTGCTCACCATACGCCAACCCCTTTGCCAAGCCCCAGAAGTACATATCCAAAAGCATTGCCAGTCCTTAACCTCAAGGAGCTTATCTTCTAATTGGGAGTAGAGTGCAAAAGAAGAGTTTGCTAGGAAGGATCATTTGATCCAGACATTTACAATAATGGTGACTGGGACTGTAGGAGAGTAGGGTGACATATAGCCATCTAAGAACAATGGCAGAACTGACTAGTTTGTGAGGCTGAAAAAATATCCAGAGAGCAGGGATTGATGTGCATTCTGGCTAGAACTTTCCTGAAATAGTTACCATGGACAGCAGTCACCAATCAGGGAAAAGGGGAACTCCATATACCACTGCCTAACTCTCAATGCACTTCCAACTCTATGATTTACTCAAATTATCTGTTCCTGAAATTCTTCCACATTCTTTGTCTATTGAATACTGAATACTTGCTCATTCTTCAGTGGACCTTTCCCGACTCTCCTGATCAGATCTCATGAAGCACTTTATTTTATAACCTTCTGATATATTTATTATACAATATTGTGCATAATGGAGTCACTAGATTGCTCAGGAGATAAAGCTCTGAGTGTGGATCAGGAAGACCTGAGTTCAAATCTGACCTCAGATACTTACTAGTTGTGCGAACCTGGGCAAGCCACTTAATCTCTGCCATAATCCACTGGGGAAGGAAATGGAAAACCACTCCAGTATCTTTGCCATGGACAGTATTGGCATGAAAAGATAAATTGTCACAAAGAGTCAGACTTAAGAACAGCAGCAAGAGGCCATTATAGCTTTCTGGCTATTGTCTTATGTCCTGGTGGATAACATGCTACATTGGGAATAAGAAAGAATTGGTAGATTAACATGTGTTTTCCAACATTTATTAACTGCATGAACCTGAGCAAATCACTTAATTTCTCTGACTAAATGTACATTTAAGGATGAAGATATACCCTTTCCTCCTCTACCAAGTAATCAACCACTCAATCAATTGAATAAAGAAGATACTCAATAATTTTCCTATAACCTCATCTCTGCCATCTAAATGTGGATTACTATTTAAATTAAAATGTTTATAGGGCTTTTGGTCACTTGATGAAAGACAGATGACTATACAAAGGAAGCTCCTTGTGATTGGTTGAAAAGATCAGTGATATTTTTGTGATACCTACAAAAAGAACATTTAATTAAGTAATTAATTCAAAATAGGTAAGTGTAGCAGGCACAGCCTGAGACACTCAAGCACAGCTCTGGGACACAGAGCAGAAGATCCCAAACCACACTCCCCCTCCCTTCTCGCCTTTCTCCTACTAGGTCATGCTTGTGTTTGAAGCTCCTAACCCTAACCCTTGATGATGTATGCATCATGTAAACCAGAAAAACTTTTGTGTATGTATCAGATGGAAACTGCCCCTGATTCTCAAACTCCTGCACAAGATGTTTCCTATAAAATCATTGATGTATGGTGCATCACACTGTGATCACTTAAGGTTTTTTGATTAATCATTATCTTTTACTATGTATGTGGAAAGCTTGTGCTGGAGACTCAGCTAGTTTTTCTCCCCTTATAAAAGAAGAGGTAACTTTCAATAAAGTTGCCTTGGTCGCCATCAACATCTTGGCCCTTCTGATCCCTCTGTGTTTGCACCATTCTTCTTACCACCTTTATCATTCTTCTTACCACCTTTGAGGACCCCCAATCATGAGCAGGCCAATTCCTGTCAAGTAAGTCCATCTATAACAATGGTAGCTAACATTTATATAGTGCTTACTCTGTGCTAGGAACTGTATTAAACGCTTTATAATGATTAACTCATTTGATCATCACAACAACCCTAGGAGATAGGTGTTATTACTATTGCTATTTTCCAAACTGAGGCAGAGGTTGAGTGACTTGCCTAGCATCACACAGCTTGTGTCTGAAAACAAATTTGAACTCAGGTCTTCCTGACCCCAGACCCACTGCTTTATTCACTATGCAACCTATGTACTCTTTCTCTAGTAGTAGTAGAGTTCTAGCCAAGACCCTGAGAGGGATTCTTGAAGAGAAGACAGAGTTTTTTTCTTTCCCCTCCATGTTCCTCATTGACCATGTTATCTATGAGATTGGATCATTAGCAGACAAAGCATCCAAAAGATACACTGAGGATGAGCATAGGCAACAAGATATTCTGAAAGAAAGTTTTCCAAGAGAACACATTCTCAAGAATTTGTCCCTCATACAAAAAAGAAGTAAAAAGTATGTATTCTACAGTCATGAATCTCAGTTCAAAAGAGATCCATCCTTAAGAGCAAGTCCACAAAGTTCTCTGAAAGAAGAGGAAAAGAAGGACTTCCTCTAAGCAGAAGTTGTGAACTACTCCTTTGCTATCTGAGTACCATATATGTAGACCTTATTAACTTTATGCTTTATGTTTAAGCCCACTCTTTCTGGAGACCATGAAGATGGAGGGGAAAATATCCCCCTGGCCAATTCAGAAGCAATAATTTATGCAAATTGTTCCTACTTTACCATTTTCAGAAATACTTTTTCCAAAAATCAGTTGAGGATTCTGTATGATGATAAATGTGGAGCTTGCTAGTAGGGGCTAAAAATTAAAAATATAATAAATTCAGCCTCTCAAGGTTACCTTTGGATCCAAGACTGGAAAGAGTAGTTAACTTTTGGGATCTCAGTTTTTAGGAGCTAGGGAAGTAGCTTCAGAGGATATATTACATGCATAACCAAGTCTACCTAGGATTAACACAAGGGAATTGAAAGAGAGAGTGCTACCATTTGGGCAGATTATAAAAGTCTTCTTGCAGAAGATGTTGCTTGATCTGCATCCTGAAGAAATGATGGGGTACAGGAGGTAGAAGTGAGGAAGAAGTGAATTCCAGGTGAGTGCAAGGATGACAGAATTGAAGATGAAGTACCATACAGTAGCCACTTATGAGCTACCAGTTGCATCTTGGTTCTACCTGGCTATTTGTTTTTTAAAGGCTGATTTCCTTATCTATATCATCCGCTAATAAATATCCACTTCCAAAACTAAGACAAAGGAGGAGTTCTGCCCTTTTTTCAACTCTTTTCAAAAACAGATGCTGAGGCTGCCCTTACATTCTTCTTTTGCTCTTCAGTATTGCACTTAAAAAAATACCTTCCATCTTAGCATCAATACTGTGTTTTGTTTGAAGGCAGAAGATCGATAAGGGGTAGGCAGTGGGGACTAAGTGACTTGCCCAGGGTCATATAGCTAGGAAGTATCTGAGTTCAGATTTGAACCCAGGACCTTCCATATCTAGGCTTGAATCTCAATCCACTGAGCCACCTAACCATCTCTCCTCCTCCCCCAGATAGTTCTGCATATGGAATGTCATGGTTTGTGAAGAAAGGGATAAAGGCTAAAGAAGAGAGGAAAACAAAGAGCAATGCTCTTCAAACCTTATTACATCGAGCCTCACAAAAATCAGAGTTGGCAAAGAAATCAAAGGCCATCTTGTCCAGGCCAAACACTCTTCAGAGTCTCTAACGCCATTACATTTGACTTATTGTCATTTTGCCTTTATATCAATTTTCAGATGCTGCCTATTTGCTCTCATGATTTCTTATCTCCATCCCTCTTTGTCCTCTGACTTTGCTGTTATCTGGGTTCCAGATTTCCTCATTCCTGCCTTCTGGTGAGTCTCCATGCCTCAAGTCTGTCCCTCATTGCTGTTCCTGTCCCTCGTTGTCGGGGCTTATTAATCAGCTAATATATGGTGTTAGATCCTGAGGACATGAGTCAACACGTGTGCATGGACCGGACTTTGGGGATACAGGAAAGATGAACCGTCTCCACCTTGATGGAGCTCACTGAACAAAGGCGGATGAAACACGCCAATGAGTTGCCAAGGACGAGATATCTACAGATGAACTGAAGGTGATCTGAAAGGGGAGGAAGCCTCACATGAAGAGCAACTGGGAAAGGCTTTGATTTTGGCTGAGACTTGACGAAGTCAGGAGGTGGGGAGCAGGAGGCATCCCGGACAGCCAGCGAGGGTGGGCTGAGTGGGGAGATGGAACCTCTCCCTGGAAGAATGGTAAGGAGACCCATGTGATTGGATTCCAGAGTTTCTAGGGGGAGAAAGACTGATGTTCAAGTCTCACTTCTGACACATATCGTCAGAGCACAACATACATGTCCCTGGGCAATCCACTTTCCCTCTAAGGATGCGTCTGCAGACTATCAGTTGCAGACAAGTTCGTGACTTGCTTTGGATGAACGAGTTTGCTCACCTGCGAGTTAATTAAAATAAGACTATCACAGGCCCAGTCAATACTCCTTCACATGTCATTTTAGGACAGCTTTTTAGTGGATACAACAAATTTAATTGGCTTCCTATAAAGATGAAGAAGTAGAACGGACAGACGTAAAGTACTTTTCAAAAACCCTTAAAGTCCTACATGAATACTAGCAATTATTTCTTCTCATTATTTTGATAACTTCCTACCGAGTTGTTACAGTGACTTGATTACTGTCAGGATTCACATGAGTCCTCAGATAACTTTAAGTGGGGCCTGTGAAAAGTCTGCTCATGACTGGCTAAATTGTTTTATCTACTGAATGTTATCAATATTTGTCGGATCAAGCAATTAACCATCTTATGAGGTCCCCCTCTATTACCTCATCCTGACATGGAAGTGACTGAATTTTCTAAGGCTCTGTGAATGGGGAAACAAGCCTGGGTGGATACTACCAAGCCAACGAGGAGCTTGTGTTCCAACCCCCCAAAGTCATTTCCCAACGTCTTCCTAACCAAAGGTGTGACCAGGCTCTTTACCAAGAAGCCTATTCTCAAGCGGTTAATTTTTTTCAGCGAAACAGCTCGTTGGGAAGCCTCTCTCCATTTTTGAGGAGAGAATTTCCAATAAAACGAAAGTGAGCTCTTTCAAGGTAATGTTGGTGATAAACACCAATAAAATCTAACCTGGCAATTTATCTGAGATGGTTAAAAGAGAGAAAGAGGTGATGAATTTGAACACAAACCATGCTCACACACTCAAATGGATGTGTAATCATATTGATTTGGAAATTACCTGCAACAATGCAGATTGGGACCTATCTCTGCTTGCTGGTCCTAAGTAGCACTCATATACATCCTTCCTAAAAATCCCTCCCAGGCTAGAGGGGGAGGTTGTTATGTCAGGAAGCTTCTTTCCTGGCCCTAATAGTAGGATAGGAGAATACCAGCAAAGGGCAGAGGATGGCGAATGATTATTATTCCTCCTCATCCTATCGAGTGTTTCTCAGACACTTGCCCAATGGCATCATTTACCCTCATGCCTCAAAGGAAGGCTAGAGGACTCCTTATCTTAGTCACATTCAGATGACATGGTATAGACTCTGAGCTCCCTTCCAATTCTAAAATTTGGTGTTTCTAATTCTATGTGCAGTGGCCAGAGTAAGGAAACTATATTTTAGGGTGGTTAATTTTCTTAACAGAATGTCAGGGTCTAAGAAGGAAAACAAGGTGATGAATGAATGCCCAGAAAATTCTATAATTGGTATTACCCCTGTTATCTGTCATCCCTACATGTATCCCAGATCTACATGGGAGCACTGCCTCTGTTGCAATGTGTTAAAGGATTCCTTCATTTTTCAGTGTCATATTTGAGGAAGTAAGAGGATTTTAATGCAAGAGGAAATTTTAACTGGAGAACTAATTATTTTAATTTGAT
The DNA here is from genome assembly GCF_027887165.1 of Monodelphis domestica. Lineage (NCBI taxonomy): Eukaryota > Metazoa > Chordata > Mammalia > Didelphimorphia > Didelphidae > Monodelphis > Monodelphis domestica. Next base: position 5,779,883 of record NC_077228.1, on the reverse strand, counting down.
AGACTATTTCTCATTTGCATTCCTGACAATTATTTATGACTGCTATAGGTAATGAGGGGTTGTGTGTTTTCCAGAATATTGTAAATAGCATTACAGGCATTAGTTGAGCCATTAATTTGGACAGAGAATGTAAAAACTTTATACTTTTGACCTTTTGTAAAATATCCTCATTTTAAAAAAATGACTTTTCAATTTCACAGTTATCCATCCAATTGATGCCTAGCATTGGAAACAAATGCTTGACTTATATAGCATATTCAATCTATGTGGTGGCAAGTAACCTTTGATAGTTGTGCTCATAAATCAACTCAGTTTCTCTGGCTTTGAACATCTCAAGTGGAGTCATATAGCACATTGTAAATAATGAATTATTATTAAGTTTCAACAGAAAACTTGGTACATCTCAGCCTATTTAACTCTTGCTACCCTAAAACTAAGAAAGGGAAGGAAAACATTTCTTTTTTGGGGGTGAGGGTGCAAAGATGTCTTTCATAATAGGGAAAATGAAAAGTCATTAAAAACAAATGAGACTATTTCACAAAAGGTCAATGTGGCCATTTTATATGGGGTTGTATTTTGTATTTAGTGCCTCCCCCCCACCCTGATCAGGAAAATTTTTCTTTTTCTCTGTTAATTTCAGAATAGCAAGAGTTAAATAGACTGAGATGTACTAAGTTTTGAATTAAAGCCTAACGGTGACTCAGTATTTATGATTTCACTGGAAATTAACAATGTCTATGCAAACAGATTTATCATATATTCACATATATATATAGTATATATAGAGATATTTAGAGCTACCTCTATACATATGTATATATCTAGAAAGACAGATGGACAGATGATAGATTGATGGATAGATGGATGGATGGATAGGTAGGTAGATAGACAGACAGCTAGACAGATGGACAGACAGATGGTTGGATAGATGGATAGACAGATAGACTAGACAGACAGACAGATAGACAGGTAGATAGATAGATAGATAGATAGATAGATAGATAGATAGATAGATAGATAGATAGATAGATAGATAGATAGATGATGGATAGATAGATGATAGATAGATAGATGGATAGATAGATGATAGATAGATAGATGGATAGATAAATAGATATTTTCAGTGTCTGAGTAATTGGATTCCAATTCTGGTTCTTCCAGTTATAACCTTAGTTTTTGGAGCAAATCCTTTCAGATCTCTGGGTATGAATCTGGTTGTACAATAACATGACCACTGACTCAGGTGTTGTGTTAGAGGACCTCAGTTCAAATTCCCCTTCTGACACATTCCTTCTAAAGCCCTGCTGATGTTCTCTAGGGGTTCTTGGGCAATTCACTCAATAACCTTTAGCCTTAGTTTTCATATGTATAAAAAAGATATGGTTGGACTGGATGACTTCTGGGGTACCTTCTAGCATTAAGATTATTAAGGATCAAGGCTCTTATGCTAGAGGGTACAATGGATAGAGTGGGGTGGATAGAATGGGTCTGGAGACAGAAAGAATATAGTTCAAACATGACCTCAGATATGTACTAGCTGTATGATTCTGGGTAAGTTACTCAATCCTTTTCTTCCTTAGTTACCACTACTATAAAATATATATATTTCTATATATATATATAGACATATAGATAGATAGATAGATAGATAGATAAGTATATCTATATAGGTATATAGATATAGATATATAATCTACCTCTCAGGGTTATTGTGAAGAGTGCTTGGCACACAGTAGGTGCTTATTACATTCTTATCTCCTTCCTTCCTTCATCCCTTCAAATTCTAAATCTATATTTGCCTGTTATAGTATTTTGTTGAAAACTTCATGGCTCTCCATCCAATCCTGCAACCATGTCCTACACAGGAGAGTCATTCCTATTTTAGGGGTTCTTACTATGAAAATCAATTCTATCCTTTCTAAAGACCATCTCACCTGGTCCAGGGAGAATGAATGCCTAAAATAGCAAGTGGCTAACAAGATCGACCCAGATCATTAACTAATGATGGATCTTGTGAAGTAGACTATCTCCCAGGAAAACAACCTGCTTGCCATTCATGTCTCATATTTTAATCTACATTTCCATATGCTTAAATATGTGTCATTACTAGTCATGACAGAAATGGAAGGGCATGGGATAAGTCATAGGAATAAAACAGATCGATGGCCTACTGGCATGGGAAATTTCTCTAATTTATATTTTTTATGGAACTATCCTCCTATTACGTGGTTGGTGGCATAAATAATAAAGCATGTTACTTGGGTAATTTTACATTTACTGTATTAGTAAGTAAATGCAGCGGCCACCCTTCTCCTCAAACAATAAAAACTATCCAGCCTTTTCATGAAAGATGATTGCAATTTCCAGTGGCCTGTATATGCAATAAAAAACCATAACTCATCAAAATTTGAGCTATTTCCTCTTAAGATTCAGGAGCATTTTACTTGAACATGGAACGTGACATTAAGTATTCATGAAAGCAGAGAGAGTTCAAATGCTGCCCAAAGTAACGCCTCAACTTCTTTTGAACTTGGATGATGGCAACCCTGGCAGATTCCAACAGACACCTCATGTGACTCAGAGAGGCCCTTCTAGAAGGTTGGCGAGAGAAGTCCACTCTAGCCAAATATGGTAGCTGGTTAGGATCGATGTCTCTGAAAAGCCGGATTCCTCCCCTGAAATTGATTCATGATAACAGCCTCTATTCGGGTCAACCAGTATTTAACCGCTTGTAAATTTTAATTAAATGATTTGTCACTTTGAACACATAGTTTGTCATCTTGCAGCTCAGCAATGTGTCTTTAACAGAAAATGACTCAGGGGGAAGGCATTCATCTAATTTGTCATTCCTCTGCCCATTAAGATAATTTGGTTGTTGCAAAGGAATAAAGTTGTGGATTTGTAAAATGGAGAGCACCACTTTTAGTAAGCAGGATCACATTGTAAACTATTCTAAAACATAATTTGCTCCTTAATTAAATTCTAATAACCACCTTACTTCTGGTCATTTTTCATTAACTGATGCTTAACTCTCAGAGAAGAGGAAACGTTCCCATTCTCTTTAGCGACTGCTGGTAAAGCACAAGCTTAACAGTGAAGAGTTGAAAGCTATTTCAAGGAGTCAAAGACTTTCAGAGTAGGAAGGGTCCTCCAGGATGACTCTTTTGGAAAAAATCTACATTATAAGTTACCCAATAAGTGGTCATTTAAACTATCCTTGATGGCCACACTGTAGGTGTGGGAGGGAGTGGGTCAGACCCCCTGCCTCCCAAGCATCCCTTAGTAGGAACTTCAGTCCTTTACATCAAGCCTAATTATTCCTCCCTAAAATTCCTACCTTCTTCCAATGGACAGCCCTTCAAAAGTTTGAAGAAAACTGTTATGTCTACCTGCTTGCTTTCAGTTCACTTTCTTCAGGGATTTCCAGCTAATCAACACCATTTCTTCCAATTGGTCATCAGATTTACATCATTACACGACTAATTGCAATCCTTTATGCATTATGTTTACGGCATTCTGAGATGTCCAGGGGACCAGAGAAAGGAGAACGCTGATAAATTAGGTGGAAACCATCAGTTATTATGGAATATGATTGTGAAGGAATGCTACTGCACCATAAAACATGGCAGACAAGTTTATATTGGAACAACAGGCAACGACTTTCATGAAATTAGGAAGAACAAAATAAGCAGAACCAAGAGGACAGAAATATGCTGTAGAGAAGGATGGTTATGTCTACTTCCAGAGAAAAAGCCTGATAAATAGAAAGAAGCCATGCGCTGTTTCATCCCTACTTGTGTATCTTTTTGTTAAACAAAGTCTTCTCTAATGGCAGGAAGGGGGAACTCAGTATCTCAGTATTTTGAAAGTTACGAACAATGAAATGAATTAATATTTCAAAAAATATGCTAATGGCCTTAAAGAGACCAGGAAGAACCTGGGACTTGTGCTAAATCAAAGGCATTGGAAATGACTGACATCTAAGTGCTTCCTGCTTTAAGGTCCCATAATCTTGTGTTTGTTACCTTAAGAAAGAAGGAAAGATTTGTTCAACATCAAAGAGTTCATAAGTATCTAAAGTAGGACCCATGTTCTTCCCAGTTATGAAACTGTTATCTTCAAAAGCACACTGGATTTGGAATTGGGAGATCTCCCTTTGAATACCTAATAGGTATTGGGGTTCTGAGAGCTTCTGGCTAAGTAATCTTGGGCAAGTCACTTCCACTCTGCTGTTCTACTCCTTCTTCTTTGAAGTGAGGATGACAGGAAGTGGAGTGGCCTCTGAGGACTCTTCCACATGATCTCACATGCAGATCTCTCTGCCTCTTTCCTTTCTCTTTTTCCATCCTATTTCCCTCTCTCTCTCTGCCAGGCACATATAAATCTAGGTACAGAGTGACTATGAGAAGTATACATGTGTCTGTAAACATGACCAGTGCTTCCATCTATAGACACATTGGGATGAGGGTCCGTTTGGGTGCCTCCGACATACTTACCCATGTATCAGCGAGAACAGGCTGTAGGATTCTGGGCTTGACGATGGCCTTTAATGCATGTTTTAGACTTAATGTAACAGTGGGGTGAATGGATCTCAACACTCTGCAATTCCTTTTCATGGCCATTTTTGGCAAAAAATCATATTCGCCTTGTTATGCTTTTTGCTTGCACAGGACCTTCTCTGAAGCCTTAGCCAATGTGTTGTGTATTCACCCACCAAGAGGGCAGAAAGACCCAGTTAAAGGTTCCCTACAATGGCGGGCAGGGGGAAAGGCTCACTGGCAATTTCCCTCTCCCAAAGCCACCTATTTCTTCATCCAGTTGGCAGCTGTTTTTTGTTTCTCAACAGCACATTTAAGAGGAAATTGTGTTCTGCCTCACAGGATGGAGGCACGTTGGAGAATAATCACCAGAGCAGGGAGAAAGAGCCCGTCCTGAAGCGTCCTACTTACATAATCCCGTCATTTACGGTTATAAAAGTTCATGTGATTGTTGACTGTCTCAGGCATAACTTGGTATATTAAAGAAGAGTGAAAGGCAGGGGTGGGGGTGGGGCGATGGTGGGCTTGGAATGAGGAAGACGCGGGTTCACATCTTGCCACTCCTACTCAGGAGTTGTGCATTCAGGGTTAATGACATGACTAGGCTGTGGGCCACTCCAGGGCACTTTATTAAGCCAACAGAGACAGAGGCATGGGAGCAGCAGCAGCCCCACATGGATGGCCCGGCCAGTCCTTTCCCCGGTGCTTCCCAGAGCCATAGAACCACCTAACCCCAGGCTGCCCCAGAGGAAAGCAGGGCTTGAGAAGTTGAATTTTCGTGACTAGGAGGAAGCGCATCTCAACGTCCAGAGACAAGCAGGATTCTCCTTAAATGAAGGACTTTCTAACAGGTCCAGGGGGCCACAAGTGGACCGGCGCTGAGTGAGGCGGCGGCATCTCAGACCTGGAAGAGAACTTGGGCCCGCGTTGACCTGCGCCTGCCGGAGCCTGGGCTCCTCCCACGACAGGACAGCGGTTCTCCCTGCGATGTCTAACTCGCGTGCCTACCGTCGCCATCTAGGACGAAGGGGAACTGATTGCATTTCTCTCCTGGGCTATCCTTGGAGGACCCATTGGCGCAGCAGCTGCTCTACCAATGCTGGCTATCGTGAATATAGTTACAAGAGGAGTGGTTTAGTCGGCCTCTCCCTCGTCAGTCTAAGTTCACGGGGCAGGGCTTCTGCCCTTCTTTTTGTCCCCAGTGCTTAGCCGAGTGCCAGGCACACAGTAAGCACACGAAAGATCTCCTTTCTTTGTAAACGTAGCACTTAGAACGGTGCCTGGCACGTAGTAGGTGCTGCCTCTTCCATTTGACTTTGCCTTGTATTTCCTTGTCTATTTACGAAGAAGCTCCTTCGGGTCAGGGGTTACTTTGCTTTTCTGCTCACATCCACTTTAATGGGTCCCATGGTAGTTTGTTTAATGGGATCCCCACTTAGCAGTCCTTTTTTTGTACTAACTCCAGAAGAGATTCCAGGAGAGCTTGGCTGGTCCCGACTAGCCACTCTATTGCCGTCCATTCTGGGATGGAGACGAGGATTTGTGTTGGGCCTCCAGGGCCCAAAGCAGGGAAAGTGGGGAACATTTTGTCACATAAGGGAGATGCACCAGGAAGAACTCTTATGGGAGAGGGGAAAGTGGGGAAGTGGGCAATACTTGAATCTCACTCTCACAGACATTGTTTCAAGGAGGAAAGCCCACACACTTCCATCTGTCTTACTCAATAGGGAAATAAAGGTGGGAAGGGAGAATGAGATAAAAAGGATCCTAGGAGGGAGGGCAAATTGGGGAAGGCAGTGGTTGGAAGCAAGATAGACTTTTAAGGAGGGGCAGAATAAAAAAAGGCAGAAAGAAAGATAAAGGAAGGGAAATACAGTTAGAGATGGTAACTGTGAACGGAAATGGGATGAGCTAAATGGAAGGGGGTAGTCAAATGGACTTGAAACCAGAATCCAACCACATGTTGTGTATAAGAAATATGCTTAAGATAGAAGGATACACACAGAGTTGGAATGCAGGAATGGAGAAGGGTTTATTATGATTCAGATGAAATGAAAGTGGTAGGGGTGGCAATTTGGGTCTCAGACACAACAAAGGCAAAAATAAATCTAATTGAAAGAGAAAATCAGGGAAACTGAATTTTGCGAGAAGGTGCCATAAACAAAGTAATTAAAAAAATTTCTCAAATTTCTCTGTCAAAAGCCTCATTTCTAAAATATAGAGAGAATTGTGTTAAATTTGTAAAAATAAGACTCATTCCCCAGTTGACAAATGGTCAAAGGATATGAAATGTAAGTTTGCAGAACAAATGAAAACCATTTCTTGTCATATGAAAAAGTTCTCTAAATTACTATGGATTAGAGAAAGGCAAATTAAAATAACCGGCAGGTACCACATCACACATGAGGAATTAGAAATGTTGGGGGGTTGAAGGAAAATTGGTATATTTATGAATTGTTAGTGGAGTAGTGAACTATTTCAACCTTTCTGGAGAACAACCTGCCCAGATGGCTATAAAACTGTATTAAATTTCATACCCTTTGATCCAGCAATACCTCTAGTAGGTCTGTACCCCAAAGAAATCATGTGACTATAAATGCTCTTTTGTGGCAGCAAAAAGTTGGAAATTGAGGATATGCTCACACATCGGGGAATGGCTGAACAAGTTGGGGCACATGATTACAAAAGAGGACTTTTTGGCCCTAAGAAATAATGAGGTGGTGGTGTTGGGGTGGGGGATTGGCAAGACCTTTATGAAGTGAAGCAAAAGTAAAGTGAGAAGAACTGGGAAATCATTGCGCACAGTCAGAGCAATGTTCTAATGATCACTTTTGAAAGATTTGGCTATTCTGATCAACACAATGATCCAAGAAAATTCCAAAGGACTCATGACGAAACAATGCTCCCCACCTCCAGAGAGAGAACTGATAAATTCTGAATGCAAATTGAAATATAATTTTCTCAGCTTTTAAAATTTTTTTGCATTTTGTTATATGGTTAATATAGAAATGTTTTGCATGATTTCACATATATAATTGAAATCATATTGTTTGTCTTCTCAGTGGGTGGGGGAAAGGTGGGAGAGAGGAAAATAATTTGGAATTCAAATTAAAAATGTTAAAAATGAATTAAAAATTAATATGGAAAAATTACCTCATTATTGTTATTTAGTCATTAAAATATGGCCTAAAGTCTTTTTGTTACTAGGAGGATGTTTTAAAAAGTAGTATTTTAAAATTAATGTCATTAATCTCAAATCCTGGGATTCCACAGACTGGGTCAACCTTGAGGGTAATCCAATTTTCCAAAACCCATTCTATAAGGAGGCACTCAAGGGGCAGTTCCAAACCAGCCATCTTGGACACAACCTCATTCTCTAAGGCTGTATCACAAAGCTGTTGGCCCTTTTAACAGAGTGTCAATAGGCAAGCCCAGGCTCTCTAGGAAGGAGGGTCTTCAAAAGTCCCAGAAGTAAGTCTCTTTGAGTCCCAGTTTCCTGACATGTAAAATGAATGTTTTGGATTAGGGGAACCAAAGGACTTTTCAGCTCTCTATTAACTTATGATCCTATGAATCAATGAACTAAGCATATTTAGTTTGGAAAAGAGGACTTTGAAGACATATGACAGTTGACTTCCAATATTTGAAGACTTGTATGGTTTTTTCCTGCTGGCTCTCACATGAGAGCTTGGAACAGTGAGCATGAGCTACAGAGATGAAGCACCCCACTTTTTTCCCACATCTACCACCCTGACATCTAATATCCACAGTTTGGAATGGCATTGCCTCAAAAGATAGTGCATTTTCCATTGCTGCAGTCTTCAAATACCGAATGACCACAAATGGAGGTGTGAAAGAAGGGATTCCTATTCAGGAATAGATTCCCCCAGATGCCTGCTGAGGGGCATCCCTTTCCCCTCTAACACTTTGTGACTTGCAATCAAAGAGAAAATAGGCAACGGCATCAATGGTCCATAATGGGAGATTCGGAAGGCATTTAACATTCAACGTGTTAAAAAGGTGTAATTTTTATTCACGGATAGCAAATTAAGCTCATAATGTCCTTCCACGCACAACCTATGAAATGGAAAAGAACTTGAAAAGGATTCTTTAACAGCATAGGTTAATTTTCAAAGATTCATCACAGAGCTCTTCTCTTTTACACAGCTCAGTGTTTATTGGAAAGTTCAGTAGCGGCTGGGGAGAGTCCAGATTTCTTTGCTTTGGGCAAGGATAGTAAAGGTCACAGCATCAACTGTTTTTCTTTATTTTTAGATTGGGGAAACAAATCCTTTCCAATGTTTAAAATCCAAGCTGTTACCATAGAGCAACATTAAACATTAATATTCATTCTTCCATTTAAATGTCACTTTAATATTCCATCAAATCCATATTTCATTGATTTCGTAAGGAGTGTGTTCTCATTTTCTATCCTATTTCAATCATGTTTTTCTTGAGCATTTCAATATAAGTATATCCAATTGCTCTCCTTTGTTTCATAAAATCATAGAGTCAGAGCAGCAAAGATCTTACTGGTCATCCAGCATAATTGTACTGAGATTTAAGAGAGTCATCCAATGTTACACAAATTGTAAGCGGGAGAGCTAGAATTCAAGCACAGGTGCTCTGAGTTCAAATCCAACATTCTTCCTATTATAATACTCTCCTTTCTCATTAAAGTCTCTTAAAATAAATAATTTCTACTTATCAAAAGCTCCTAAATCTGCAAAGTATTTTACATTCAAGATTCCCTCTGTTACTTATAACAACTGAAAGAATCAGTATTAAGGATAATATTATACCCATTTTGTAGTAGAGGAAACTGAGGCTTAGTGTTTTAGTGACTTTTACATGGTCAGTGTGAAGTTAATAGGGGGGGATTTGAAATCAGACCCTAAGTTCAAGAGTACTTTCACCATCCCACCCTCTTCTTTAGATTATCCAATGACTCTGACCTCCCCCAACCCACTGCCATGCAGGAATCATCTCTGCAAGCACCCTGAAAGATCCCCGAGTATTTCTAATCTTTTATAGTAATTTAGCTCTCATCTAGGCTATATTTTCAGGCTCACTGAATGAATCTCCCCTTTGCATCCTCAACATTGAAGCCAGACTAAGTTGCTTGCTATTGGTTTTCCATCTCCAATTGCCTTGTCCTTGCAACGGTGTATCTGCTGTCTAGAAGATTACTTGGAATGACTTGGAATCCCTAGTGACCTTCAGATCTTGACTCAAGTTCCCCCTCCCAAATGGAGGCTTTACTCCATGTGACTAGTGCCACAGGACCCCAATTACTATATATGTCTTTTAGATTGTCTCATCTATGTACATATTGTTCATCTAACAAAATATCAGTTCCTTGGATGTAGGTATTTTTGCTTTTTGCCTTTTTTAAGCCCCAGAGAAGAGTACAGGGCTTAATACATGCTAGTTAAAGGACTGAGTAATAGATGCTTCCTTAACAGAGAAATATTAGTGAAGTGAATTTTTGAGTCATGAAGACCTGTGCTTGAATTCAGGGCTCACACATTTATTAGCTATATGATCCAAGACTCTCTGGTCCCACATTTTAGCACCTGGAAAACTGGAAGAACGGACTTTTAGGATCCCTTCCATCTCTAAATCTTTGATTCAATGAATGCATGCATGAATGCATTCATGAATGAATGAATGTCTGGTGAGGGGTTCAAGTTTGTCCAAATCCTGAAGTCTAGGTCTTTGTTGGAATTATCTAAATGTATCCATAAAGTCTCTCTTTATTCTGGACTTCTAAAAAGGAGGTGCAGTGAAGGCTTTGGCCATTGACATTGAAATTCCTAGGATTTCCTTTTCCAATATTCTTGAATATGCAGTTCTTTAATGAATAGCTAAAGACCTTGAAACATTTTCTGCTTTATTTACAGTTACCTCCTAGGAGCTCAGTCTGGTTTTGTGAAGAGCATGAACTTCTCTACTGACTCATAAGTGCAAAGTGGAATGGGGAAAAAAATGAAGCTGCTAACTGGGGTCAAAAACATGGCATTGCCATTACACTTCTGGGTGCAGAACTTTCATTTCTTCTCTCTAACTGACAACATGAGTTGGAAAGACAATCTAGCTCTGAGTGTCCATGAGTACTCTATCATAGCTTGGTCATCAAGGAAGTTATTGAAAAGAGAACAAAAGAAATGCTCAAGGTCAAGGAGTCTAGAACTCTTCCTGCCACAGGGATGACTTCTAGCAATTTGAGTTGGAATCTGTCATTTCATTGTGATAAACAATATGCAGAGAGGACATTCCCTCTGTCAATGCAGATGAGCATGACCTCTGAAATGCACCCCACTAGTGAATCATCTGGTGCATCAAGTCTGAGGTCACAAAGCCCATGTGCATCACAGGAAGGACCTGAACCCAGGTTTTCTGGTTTCCTGGTTAACTCTCTAACTATTATGCTTTGTTGATTTCTTGCTTCAACTTTGGAATAGCCTCCAAAACATGTTCATTTTTCCCCTTCCATTGATCTAGGATGTCATTTTTTATGAAACTTACACATGGAGTGAAGAACCACCTTCCACTTATTCTCATCCAGCACAATTCTCACCAACAACTTTCCACGTACAATTTCACTTTATAGATGGGGAACCGAGGACCAGGGAAGTTAAGTAATTAGTTCTAAGTCCGATGTACCAATCCTCCCCAAAAGACATACTCAATGAACTCTGTCTGTCTGTCTTTCTTTTTTTCTTCTGTCTCTCTGTCCCTCTCACTTCTCTTTCTGCCTCTCTGACCATCAGCCTTGGTCTCTCTCCTTCCAGTTTTATTTTAAACAAACTGTTGATATCAGTGCATTATCTGTGGAATTTATTATATTTTTGGCATGGCGTTAGTCACCAAATCCCACTCTCTTAATTATAGTGCCTACCCTCCATTAATTATTTCCCATTTATCCCATATAACACCTGCTATGTGTATCTCTGCTTGCATGTTATCATCTCTATTAGATTGGAAGATCCTTGAGAGCAAGAACCATCTTTTGCCCTCTTTTCTGACCCCAGTACTTGGCACATGGCCTGACACATATCAGATACCTAATAAATGTTTATATAATTGGATTGAATCCCTTTTCCCAATCATGTACCTCATTAATAATTCCTTGTAGATTTAGAGCTGGAAGGGAGTTTGGAGTCAACAAGTCCAACACCCTCATTTTGGAGATGAGGAAACTAAGTCACAGGGAAGCTAGGTGGCTTGTCCCAGGTCACAGAGCTAATACATGTATGAAGTTCTTCCGATTCCAGTATTCATTACTTCACACTGGCCAAGTCTTCACTTCTTTGCTCCTATCTGAATACCTGGCATCTCCGGAGTGCTAAAATAAGTGCTTGTTGCCTTGCTGCATGGATGCCAGGAACCTTTTCTTTAGAGTCCTCACTTCCTTAGGTTCAGTCCTAACTTTTAGCGACTGTAATATTTTTGGAAACCCTCATGTGGGGTTAATTGCCTGGCATTTCAAGGACTGAATGCTGTTCCTTGTTTGGTAGAGGCATCTTTTGTTTATCTTCCTTGCAAACTCTCTTTAGGGCAGGGCATTCGTGCCATCTTTTGCCGGGCAGGTTTCTTGACATGTATGTTAAGAACATTTCCCCCATCTCTCCCTGGGAACACTCAGAGGACTAGGCCTGCTTTCTGTGACACTGCATTAATTGTCTCCCAGGTGGCTGCTTCAGCTCTGCAAACTGGTTCTCCCGCTCCATCTGTTCTCTTTTCTCCCCCCTCCCTCCAGCCCTGGCCCCAGTCTAGACAGTTGCCGTCCTAGCCAACAGCAAGGCTAGATTTTCCCCTCACGGATCTGGGGCTGCTCAGTATGGCCACATCTCCTTCACCTTTTTTCCTGAGGCAGTTCTAGCAACTTGCTTCCATCTTGCTTTAGGAGATGATGAACAGACAGGGGCCGGATGCCATGACCTTCTTCCTGGGCAAGATGACTTGGGCTTCCTACTAGTTATTCCAACATCCAGGATCAGTGCTTGCAAACAATGCCAGGGAGGTGCGGAGAATGAAACTGGCAGACTGTACCTGGAAGGATCCTGTTTCCTAACCCAGGAAGAAAGCTGCTCAGAGTTCCTAGGCGATCCCCATCAGACTGCCTCTGTGATTTACCAACTGTCTGATATCAGGAAAGCCCCTTTACTATCGGGAATCTCAGGCTCTTCATCTGCAAACGTAGGGGTCCAGACTGGATGACTTCTGAAGGCTTCTCTAGCTCGATAGTCCAAGCCAACTATGATACCATGGCATTGTTGTTAGACATCAGAACTCAGAGGCAATGAGAGGAGGATGCCTGCCCCAAAGAGTTTCACAGGGATTCCTTCTTATTTTGTTTCTATTATTCCTTGATTTCCTTCTCTATGAGTCAGGAAAACTCGAGTAGGCTTCTCATCAGAACAGATTGGGACTCTCCCTCTACCTCATTCTATCTTGCTCTCAAGCAATTACTCCCCCCCCCCCTTCAGCATGGTGTGATGGGCATTAGTCAATCAATCAATTAACCAATAAATATTAATGAATATAAGAGAGCCCATTGGCATTTTGGAAATTATAGTTCAGAAAGACAAATGTTCCCTTCTATGTCTTGAGAGTTACATGGGACTACTTTGATCTTTGAGCCCAAAGGCAGACTTCTCTCATACTCAGTAGCTCTCAAAGTGAAAAACACATGGTTTTCAGGATTCAAACTAAGAAGAAGGATTGGGGACATCAAAAACTGTGCCAGCATGGAGAGAGAATCCCTAACCCTGTGTAGGACTCAATGAGAGGAGCTAGAAAGAACTGACAACAAAAGAGTCAGAGCCTTTAGGCCAGTTGTTGGGGATGGAAACAAAAATGTAAACATTCAAGTAGCTTACATTTTAGTTTGGGAAACATATATAATGCGCAAAATAAAAACAGTGTGGTTTGGAGGGAGGCCACTAGAAGTTGGAACAATTAGGAAAAGCTTTGTGTGGATCTGTTGTCAAAGGATTGGATTTGAGTTCCGATTCTGCCATTTACTTCCTGGGTGACCTTGGACATATTGTTTAAAACCTCTATGCCTCAGTTTCCTCATCTGGGCCTACTACACCATGTTGAAGAGGTGAGGGAACAATTGCTTGAGAACAAAATAAAGTATATGGAAAAGTTCCAAACTGTTTCTGATAAGAAAGAACCTTATTTGAGTTTTCCTGACTCATAGAGAAATCAAACCATATTTGAGACAAAACTGCCTCTGAGTTCTGATATTGAACGATCATGCTATGGAATCATAGTTGAATTAGAAATGAGGTAGTTGGGCTAGCTCTAAATCTATGATCCTATGATGTCAACGGAAGTCTGAATGGGGGGAATTGGATTAAAATCAAAGGTGGGGCAAACTTAACTCTTTTAACTTTAATCAAGTACCTACCACGTGCCAGACAATGTGCCAAGCACTTTACCAATATCATTTCAAAATTTAAAAAATATGTGAATGGAAAATAGTCATCATTATATGTTAGGAAAATGAATGGAAATTTGGAATAATTAATTAATCAATAAATAAGGGAAAAATTGAAAGTTTCTGTCTTCAAGCTACCTATACTTTAACAAAGAAGAAAATAAACATGCATTCAATTCCAAGACATATAGAAAATATACAAAATGAATACTAAGTAGTTTTGAGAGCAAGTATACTAGCAACTGAAAGTTGAAAGAGGGTAAATCAGTATTATATCAAGCACAGATGCAAATAAATTAAAAATAGTACTTAAAGGTGTTATTTTTCCTCCCCACCACACTATCCCACAAGCAACACCTTGTTTTCCTCATAAATATATCACAGAAGAATAAAATGACTATTGTTTAGCAGAATTATTTCATGTTAACTAAATTTTCCTCTGTAGAATCAAAAGTGTTACCAAAAAAATGATGGCAGAAACACTTAAATCCTTAAAAGGTTGTGGCATGTCATCTAAATTGGGTGAGAAAGTGAGACAGTCCCTCAAGAAGAGCAAGATTCTAAATTGAATACTTTTCCTACCACCTTCCAGTGACACTGTGGGACCTGAATGTGCTGGACAGCTCCCACAGGGGATCACCTGGATAAGACTGATTTCTGATAACAAGATTTGGAGTGGTCTTGTTGTGACTCAGAGGAAAGATGACTCATAGATTATATAATGAAGTAATGGAATGGATAAATACAAATAGAATAAAAGGTTAGAGTTGGAAAGGACCTTGAAATTCACCGAGTTTCTCAATTTTAAAAAATGTAATAAGAACCTAAGCTGAGTAAGCTTAATTGACTGGGGGGCAGCTAGGAGGCTCAGTTGATTGACAGCCAAACCTAGAGAAAGGAGGCCTTAGACCCTTCCTCACTGGGAGACCCTGGGCAAGTCACTTAACCCCCATTGCCTAGCCCTTACTGCTCTTCTATCTTGGAACCAATACACGGTATTGATTCTAAGAGGGAATGTAAAGGTTTATAAAAAATATTGAGTGACTGCCTTATGGTCATATAGTTAGCACACAGAAGGGCCAGGCTTTCTGGCTCCTGAGTTATTTCTACCTTTACTTTCCTAGGACATTCTAAATAAAGCCATTGTCTTTTTGAAAGTTTTCCCCTCCACAAAATATATCCTTGGTCCCATTATAATCTGCCCTGGCAAGGTCACATGGAGACACACTTCTGGTTGCCAAATTTTACATAAGGCTATTGATAGGCTGGATAATATTCAGAAGAGGACAACAAAGATGGAGTCTTGAGATCATATTATACAAGGGTCAATGAAAGGAACTGGTAATATTTAGCCTGGAGAAGATAATTATAATGATGATAATGATAATAATATAACTAGCATTGATTTATCACTTTAAGAAGGACTTTACATAAGTGAACTCATTTGATCTTAACAACTCTGAGAACTAGGCACTATTTTTATCTTCATTTTACAGATAAGGAAACTGAGGTACAAAAGTGATATGATTGGCCCATGGATAAGATTGAGGCATGAGGGGGAAATGGGTGATTGTTGGTCTTAAGAATTTAGAAGTTTGGGGGCAGCTGGGTAGCTCAGTGAACTGAGAGCCAGGCCTAGAGATGGAAGGTCCTGAGTTCAAATCTCAATATTTCCTAGCTGTGTAACCCTGGGCAAGTCACTTGACCACCACTGCCTATCCCTTACCACTCTTCTGTCTTGGAACCAATACATTGATTCCAAGATGGAGGGTAAATATTTAAATAAAATTTAAAAATAGAAAAAATAATTTTGAGGTTTTCATTGAGAAAAAGTTATTAGAATTATTTTTCATAGTCTGAGAGGGCAGAACTTGGGGCAATGAGAGGAATTTTCAAGGAGACAAAACCATTATCAAATGAATTTCTTCCTTAAAGCTGTCTCCTTTACTCTTTCCTTTATTCCCTTTGAGGTATGCCTGCATGGTCCTTGCATATGCTGAACCATTTAAGAGGACTGCGTGATTCCTCCATTTGTGAAGGATCCATAGGATCTTTCCATACTTATCCTGTCTCATTCCAGTAAAATATAAGTTCCTCCAAGGTAGACATTGTTTTGATTTTGTATTTGTATTCCCTGTGTGTAGCACAGGGCTGGAGACACTGGAGATGCTGAAGAAATACCTGTTGAACCCAATTGGATCATTCTTCCTTATCATGATTCTTCCTTGCTCCATTCTTTCTGCTTGCTTAAGCCCTCTGACAGTGACCCCTGCCATGGGGTTAACATAGCAATCACAGAAATGCCTTTCCACCTAAGTAGATTGGATATAATTCAGGTAGACCCACTACCTATTGGAAATCACTCAGCAGAAGGGGAAAGGAAACATTTTGAAAGAATGTCTCACTTTCTGCCTCTCTTTTCTGGGCATGTTAAATATCTAACAGAGCAGCAGATGTTATTTATTATTGGTTTATTAAGCCCTGCTGATGCCCAGTCCTACATGTTGATGGACAATTAAGTTAAGTACACACATTCAAAAGGATAGTCACTTCTGGGAAAATGTTTCCATGCCAACACTAACCCACTTGAGTTATCATTGAAATCCCCTTTGTGTAGAATATTTATAGGTACTAGGTAAACTTTCAACCCTTTGTGCTCCTCATTTTTTGATAAAAGCTGGTGGAAAGTTTTCTTGGCTTGCCAACAGACAGTTACTTCTGTCATTGATTTTGTGATCTCTTCATGCCAGTGGGGAATAATCCTGCCAATGGGCAAGTATTCATGAAGGATGGAACTATGAAGCAAGGATGAAACCCAGAAACATGGCACACCCGTATGTGGAAATTTCCCAGTCAATCCAAATCATGATTACTATTAAACATCGTAGCCCACTTGAGCTCACTCAATTCATCAAGTTCACAATTCCAAAGAATTTAATTGTTACCTCTAGGCAGATGACTTATAATCTGCATTTAACCCATCTCTTCCCTGACCTTCACCAACTGCTCAGTGGATGTTTCAAACTGGATGTCCCAGATATATCTCAAATTCATAATGTCCAACACTGAATTCATTACCTGAGCTTAGCCCATCTCTATTAAATGTTTGCAAAAGCCTTCTAATTGTTCTGACTCAAGTTACTCCTCTGTTCAGTCCATTCTACCTACTGGTGCTAAAGTTATTCCTTCAATGAATATCTGATCATGTCATTCCTCTACTCATTCAATTTTGGTGACTCCCCATTATTTCAACCTTGTGTTTCAATGTGTGATCAGTATAGTGGAAATATTGCTCTAACAGCGACGATAATAAAAACATGGATCTTACAGTAAGCAAAATTGTATACCATTCCATTACAAAGATATACAGGGGAAGATGAGTGTGTTTGACCTTAAGAAATTGATAGTAAAGTGGGGGGAAAAGGTTAAACATTGGTAGGATATAGACCTGAATTAATCAACACAATGAGAGAATTTTTTTAAACCTTTACATTCTGCCTTAGAATCAATCCTGGGTAATGGTTCTAAGGGAGAATAGCAGTAAAGGCTAGGCAATGGAGGTTGTGACTTACCCAGGGTCACATAGCTAAGAAGTGTCTGAGGCCAAATTTGAACCCAGGACCTCCCATCTCTGAGTCTGACTCTCAATCTACTGAGCTACCTAGCTGCCCCTGGGAGTATTTTTTTTGTAACTGGAAAAGACATGAGGGTTATAATTGTATCTTATGAAATGACATATGAATATGCATTAGTAATACTTCTAACAATAATAATATCTAGCATTTTTATCCTTGTTTAAGGTCTATAAAACACTTTACATATTTTATCTTTTTATATCTTTAACTCTTAGCATAGTGCTTTGAAAACAGCAGATCAATGGGAATTTCCCATGCTGATGTTGAGAATGAATGGCCATGCTTTTAAATAGTTAATTTTCTCAGTAACACAACATGCATATTTGACCCACATCGGACAAATGATGATGGGTTGTTCTGTCTTGGCCCTTCTTCAGTAACTTGTTGGCACATGCAGACCCTCATTTTCTTCACCCTTTCTAGGTGCATTGGGAAACTGGTCCAATGGTCCACCATTTGCATTCCATAATGACACATTTTCCAGTGAAGGTTCCTATGTTCTCAAATGCACTTTCTTCTGTTGTGTTCTATTTGGGGCTCTCATGGACCTTTGTGAGATTTAAAATGGTTGAGGTCTTAAACTGTAGTGAGTTAAAATGGTGGAAGATATAAATTGTGATAGATATAAGAGAGGGTGAGTAAATTTGACTGCAGAAATATGTTTCGCTACAGTGTCTTGGTTTTTAAATCAAATATAAGTTGGTCGCCAGGGAAATATTCCCAATTATTCAAATACCCAAGTCAATTGGGTTTTATAGAAATTTTAATTAATTAATTAATTTTATTTTTTATTTATTTTTTATTATTATTATTAATTTATTATTATTATTAATTTAATATAATATAATTATTATTAATTTAATTAACAATACATACATTAAATAACAATACAATGAGTAATCAAAGAAAGAGAGAGAGAGTAAGAAAGGAATAAGTATGAAGGGCCTCAAGCCAATATGGCCTAGACCTGAGTCTTAAGAGAGAAATCAGTCAGTTTTTTATCACTCACCACAAGGTCTGACTAAACAAGGATTCTAGTGACAACCAGGCCAGCTCCATCTCAGCTGACTTCACCAGAGAGCCTTTCCAGCCAGAGACTGTTCCAAAAGGCCTCTCTCAAGAGATTCTTCCCAAGCGGTCCTCATCAGAGATCCTCCAAAAGGCTTTCTCCAAAAGGATATATATCTCCTCAAGAGATTCTGCTTTTTCTTATATAGGGGTTTTTCTCCCATGTCACCTCCCCTAACTCCCTACATCTACCAATCACTGTAGATGCTTTCCAAAGGACTGCCCATCTGAATTCCTGCTAAGTCGACAAATCTCCTCAGTAAGTCTGAACCAGTGAAAACCCAGCTGAGTCAACTAATCTCATTAAGACAAAACTTGCCTGACTCTTTTAGCTACCTAGCATCTCATTGTATTAATTCTAAAAACAGGTCTGGCTCAAAGAACTCCTTGACCCACCATAAGCATGGATCCAAGTACTTTCTTTGTTTAGCAAGGAATTTTCTGCCCTAAAGCAGTCTTAAGTATGGGTGGAATAGAGGTCCTCCCATTTCTGATCCTGGCGAGTTCTCACATCAAAATGGGGAATGTTTATCACTAGGGAATTTGTTCCAATTAAGAATTCCCCGATGGGAAAATTTTTAATATTCCCCATTTTGATGCTTTAGGGCAGAAAATTCCTTTTGGAGAAAGCCTTTTGGAGGATCTCTGATGAGGACCACATGGGAAGAATCTCTTGACTTGGGTATTTGAATAATTGGGAATATTTCCCTGGCGACCACCTTATATTTGATTTAAAAACCAAGACACTGTAATGAAACATATTTCTGCGGTCAAATTTACTCACCCTCTCTTATATCTATCACAATTTATATCTGCCACAATTTTAACTCACTACAGTTTAAGACCTTAACCATTATAAATCTCACACCTTGTAGGATAGAACATTTGGAGACATTCATTTTCCCTTGGTGGGTATTTACACTGACCTCTTACTTTGCCAATGCTCCACTGGTGGCATTCAAAATGGGATCTGTCATGCCACAGATCATTGTATTGCAACTTGGTCATTCTTGGAATTGAGCTTTGGAATTGCAGATGATGGTACCATGTCCTTCAGCACAAAGGACAGCTCATGCATGGCTAATGACATGTAACTGTCAGTGAGTTTTCTGACAGAAGCAATAGGCTACCTGTGGCCATCACTCCCCAGGTATAAAACAGCCCTCATTCCCTCTAGGCAAGTGTCTGTGAAGATACGCTTGTGTAAAAGCCTGAGGTTGGGCTAGGGGCTAAGAGAAATTGCTGAAAACCTTGTCTGATTTGGATAATCCTGCCCAATTGTTTAAGCAAAGTTAAGTGAGGGAGTAATTAAGTTACTCCATTGGCTTCTGAGCAAATTGAGAGCACCTATTACTGATTTCAGAAGAGGAACAGTCTCCAGGGGTTTATCTATGTCCTCAGTGCCTAGCAGAATACCTGAAACATAGGTAAGGCACTAAAATACTTAATGATGGATTAATTGAATATAACAGTGTGACATGGGAGCCAACAAAGCAATGTATTCTTTGGGAAATTAAGAGAGGCACGATGTCCAGGGCTGATGAGGTGATGGGGCCATTTAACAAATGGTTGTTGATTGATTTTTACCTTTTTGCTACTCAATAGTTGAGTTTTAGCCTGATTTAACTGAGTGATTTCAACTTTTATTCTGGTTCATAAATGTAGAACTAGTAGGTCATTGTATCCAACCTATTATTTTACCAATGAGGAAAATAAAGCTCACATGGGTGAAGTGACTGGTACAAGGTCATATTTATACGTTGGCCCATATCAAATGAAAAGACAAATCTTAAAGCCTCCTCTAAATGTTAGCTATGACTGGAGTTGAAGAAGTTCATTTCATCTCTGGTTTTCTTTCTCCTTTTATAAAAGGTAAATAATAAAAGGAAACTATCTTAGAAGAATGTTGAAATTACATAGAGACTTCAAGAAGATTGGAGTTCCAGTGAGCATGACTTTACAGGAAAGGTCAGTAGTTAATACTAACAATGATATCTTTTCTAACAAATATACCTGTGTGCTGAGCCGAGGCTTAACCTTCTTTAGAGACATGAAGGGGAAGTCTGATGCCAGCAAAGATGAAGCCCACTTTTATTGCTTCTTTGTTTTTCTTTTACCATTTATATTAAAGCCTCTTTAAAAGTGATCATTTCTGCTTCAACTGTTTACCCCCGAGACAATGACAGTCTGGCTTAGTGAAAAGGACTGTGGTCTCAGAGTCAGGGAAGCTCTGGATTGGAATCTAGCTAGGGGAAATTCTGAGCTGTATCACTATGGGTCATTCCCTACCTTCCCGAGCCTCAATTCTCTTAACTATAAAATAAAGGTAATGATAACTTCAAATGAGAGAATATATTTAAAACATTTTGCCAGCCTTTAAGCATTATTATTGCAATGTCTATTATTGTTCTGTAAGGACTTAGGGAAGCTCCTGGACCAGGCATTCAAGGCCTTCCAATATCTTCCTATACTATGCCTATCTGGCCATATCTCTTGGTCTTCTTGCTGATCACTGTCCCCTTCAACTTCCCATAGCACTTGGCTTCATATCTCTCCAATAGCCTCACTATGCAATGTTTTATATTCTAGTTGTATATATTCTCTATAAATATATTTGTGTATGGGTCTAGGCTACTCCCCAGCCCCAAGGAGACATTTCAATAATATCCTGATATGAATTGTAAGTTTCACAAGGCAGGGACTGGGTTTTATCTAAATTGTCTATTGTTCCCAACACCCATGGCAGTAGTATGAATATAGTAGGCACTTAACAAATGTCCAATGATTGATAATAAAAACCTAAAGTCACAGAGTTAGAGTCTGAAGCTGGATTTGAACTCAGGTTTTCCTTACTCGGGGCCTTCTACTTTATTTACTCATTATAATTTCTTTGAGGAGAGGGTTATTTTAGCTTGATATTCTCAGTACCTAGCATAATAATTTATACATAGGTGCTGAATAAAAATAAAACAAACTTGAATTGAATGTCCTGAGTCTTATTTTCTTCATCTGTAAAATGTGGTGATTGGACTAGTTGTCTATGAACTGATCATATAATCTAAGATGAATTGAACTGAATTCTGAAGCCTTCTTGGTTTACCATTGTTCCACTCAAATTTATTCCCTCTTCCATATGTTCTACTCATTTTTTCATCTACTCAGAACCATAGACTTAAGATAGAAAAGACCTTAGAGATTATTTTGTCCAATGCTCTCATTTTATAGATATTGAAACATAATCCTGGAGAGGACAGAGAACCAAAAAGTCATAGATTGAGAGTTTGGAAATAAATTTAGAAGTCCAATACCCTCATTTTAGAGATTAGGAAACTGAGGCAAAGAGAGATAAAATGACTTGCTGAGGGACACACATCCAACACATGTCTAAGATAGAATCTTAATCTAGATATTTTTAAACTCTTATTTTCCATTTTAGAATCAATATTGTGTATTGGTTCTAAGGCAGAAGAGTGGTAAGGGCTAGGCAATGGGGGTTAAGTGATTTGCCCAGAGTCACACAGGTAGGAAGTGTCTAAGGCTAGATTTGTAATCTAGTTATTTCTGACCACAGTACATCATCTCCTTGACATGTCCAAGGTCATACTAGTAGAAAGAGGCAGTATTGGGATTAAAATTTTGCTGTTGTGATTCCAAGTTCAATACATCTTTCACTGAATTGTGTTGATTCTTGATTACTCTTTGCTCCTTTTTTTTTTTGGAGTAGATGATTAATATCTGAGAATTGGAACCTTGTTTTTTAATGGTTCATGAATAATGGAGTTCTTTATCTATTTTGCCAGCTTTAGGTCTTAGACTACTGATGAGACTCTATAGTTGTAGCCATGAAGATTAAACCTTGCTTTCTTTTTTCAAGGCCAGATTTGAACTCTGGAAGATGAATCTTCCTGACTTCAGGCATTCTATCTACTCTGCCACCAAACTGCACAGGGGAAATCCCTTTGACATGGTCCAGAGATGGACAAAAAATGAGGTGAAAACTTAACTATTGAAGCCAAGATCATTTCTAGGAGTTTAGTCCAAGTATCTAGTGGGGAGGTGGTGGGAAGGAAAGCTAGAGTGGAGATGACATGATCTGGAGATGGCTGGGAAATAAGTGTAAATTATTAGGGAAAGCTGAAGATAAGTAGATTTCTTTTGGATGTGGAAAAAAAAACCCTCACAAATAACTTGAGCTATCTCAAAGTGCCATGGGGGAGTGAAATCTTCATCAATAAAGGTGTTCAATCAGCTGTTGGAGGACCACCTATTGGGAACATCACTTTGGAAATTCCTATTTAAGAATACTTTGAACCAAACGGTCTCTGAGGTTCTTTTTAACTTTCACAGCCTGAGATTGTTTGGAATATAGAAATGGTTCCCTTCTTTCCCCTTGGACAGCTCAGGATTCAGACTTTTTTTCTTTTTAAGAATGAGATTTGCCTTCATCAGCTTTTGATTTCAACTACAGATTTTGGATCAGGCTTTATGACATATTTCTCATGTGGTGATTAAATATTCAAAGTAAACTTCAACTGGGGTAGATGGACAAGAAGCTATGGAAAGTTTTTCCTAATAAATAACTGGCAATTTCCCATAAGTACTGATTTTTAAAGTCTATTATTTTCTCTTTTTTGTTATGGTGAGTTATTTTTTCCTTTGTTATTTTCACAAACTCTCAGATAAACTTTGAAGAACAGAAGTTATGGATGTTGACAATAAAGTATATGTCAAGTTTAGGTGTGCTGTTCCTGAAACTAGAACCCAGGATCCCAGGGCCAGGTGGACAACTTACCTCCTCCATTGGCCCCTTCTCATATTTAGGAGGTGAGAACAGCCTCCAGAGTGTTGATTATATACCTTGTAGTTAAAAATAGGGATTGGACGCTTTTGGGGGGAGTGAATTGGAAAGAGTTGTACAGTATGAATTGATGTGGATGGATTTTAATTTGCATCATGGGTAGGAACTGAATTGATGAGATCTTAGATCCATTTGAACATCTGAAGACCTATCAGCTCCCAAAGCACCTTCACATATACTTATACCTAGCACTTTGTTAGCTCAAAAAAATCAATGATATCATGGATATGGGTACTTCTCCACTGGTATAAGCTACGATACCTCAACACTTAAAGAGAATGTTCTGTGATCAAAACAAAAACAAAAATTACAATTGATTTTTTTGTGACCAGGTAAGATGGACTTTGGTTGAGAGTCCATTTAAGGACCTAAGAAACCTATCTTGTAATGGATTTGGAGTCAAAGGACCTTGGTTCAAAATTCATCTCTTCCCCTTGTTGCTTTGGGCAAATTACTTAACTTCTCTAGGCCTCAGTTTGCTCATTTGTAAAATGAGGGGGTTGGACCTAATTGCCATGAAGTTCCCTTCCTGCTCTAGAGCTAAAGCCATACTACTATGATCTTGCTAGAAAAGTAGGACACAGTAATGTCTTAAAATGCTTGAATGATATTAGCAAATTCCAAACACTATCTTTCTACCACAGGGCAGTGGTTTCCTATACTCTGACTACTGTCTAGTGGACAATTTTAGCATAATGTCTGTTATTGCTCAGAATCTATATTCTGGGCTCCACTGTATTCTGTGAACCCTTTTAAGCTGTAGCCCCTTTGATTATTTTAGTTCCTGATTTTCATGCCTTTTACACATTGTTATTCTAAATTCCATGAGCCACTTATTGGCTCATAATCCAAGTCTCTTCTATCCACCCACAGTTTGCATGATCTGTTCCACACTATTTGCCACCATTTCCGTAACATTAGCCAAATTGGTGACTCTGAGAGATGCCCCAAATGGTCCAAAGTGAAGATAATGAGCCAGAATGCTAGTGATGAGTAAATAATACTGATTTATGTATGACAGAGTTTTGCCCAGACAATCCTTCAAAATATATTCTGAGGCTGATGGTACAAGATGATGTGAAGCGTGCACAGCCAGTTTGGATTTAAAAAATAAAATCTATCTTGCGTACTCATGAACTATGAGGATTCTTTGTAAGAGGGGAAAATCTGCCTCTCTTTAAATTTGTAGAACTCAGTTTGCTCTTTCTTTTACTATAGAATATTTATAACACAACAGGCAAATCTATGTATGCAAAAGCACAGATCCGACAGTGTTATATGCCTATACAACAAACTTTGAAGCTTAACTCTCAACTGCCAGTCTAGTTCTCTGCCTTGAATCAATGTTTGACTCTCTGCTTTGTGCCATGAAGTCATATCTGCCCCAAGTCCTTGTACCTTTGTGTCTGATTATGTTTAGAGACTGTCTCTCACTTGACTGTTGGTTCATTCCCAAACTCTCTTAAAATGAAAACTCGTGAAGCTTTAGAAAGAGGTGACTCCTACTGGCTAAGGAGCTCTACTTGAATGTACCATGGCCAATGATTAGGAGAAAGAAACAAACTCTTCTTCCACATCTCTTACCTCCTGGATTTAGATATACATGTAAAAGCATATTCGACATGGCTGATGCTGGCCTATGCCTGTAGAAATTGGAGAGCTCATCCTTTAAAGGACACCAGGAGTGGAGCCAATCATTTCAAAGGAGATGACACCACCCTTTCCATCTAAAATATGGGGAAAATACTCAAATTTTGAACAAAGATTATATGGTGAATGCTTCCCTAGAGTTTATAAGTTACAATTTGTCAGTTACTTTCTATTAATACATCACTGGGGAGGAATCAGTTAGACAAAGACCAACTACTCCCTTATTTATATTAAAGTTAGGGAGATAATTTAATTAAAGAGCCAATTTGAACCTCCTGTTTAAATATATAACTTGTCTCCCCTACTAGATTGTAAGCATTTTTAGGGCAGGGAATATATTTTAGTGTATTTATTTGTAAATATTAAAAACAATATAAATAGTAGTCATGGTTGTTATTGTCATCATTTTCAAGCTTTACTAGCACCTCATCATCTGTTATTGTGCCATAAATATAATATATAGATAATAAAATCTTGTAGGATTTCATAAATATTCTTTATCTAGAAGTCACTTAGATTACTCTATGTTCCTGCATAAAAGAGATTTTCTCTGACCAATTTCCATTCTCTAAGCAAAAGGTCTGGTTCAAAAAGTAGAGGGCTTACTTTCATCAATCACAATTTCAAATCACAGTTTTGAAATTCTGAAATGTCACAGGTTCAAAATGGCAATTTACTCTGCTTGTGACCTATTTAAAAATACTAATGATCTAATTTAAACATATAGTTTAACAGTTGTAAGTTGATGATTTTGATAATCAAATTAACAGGAGGTTGTAGGTGTTTTCTGAGTCTCTTCCTGCTCTAATTCAGTAATCCTATGACTCCATGTTGCCTTCAGGATAAAAATAAAATCTCTTATCATCATCAGGCTAATACATTTTGGACATTTTTCAATGTTTATAGGTTTTAGAGAACTTAGAGGCCATCTACATCAATTTTCTCATTTTATAAATGAGGAAATTGAAGCTCAGAGAAATTTTTCAACTTAGGAGATCATAGAAATTAAAGATTGATGGGTCCCCAAAAAGTCATCTAACCCTCCCTTCTCCAGAAGTTCAGAGAGGTCTAAGTTGACTTACATTATAGTCAATCATTGGCAGGACTTCGATTTACATGTAAGGCTTCTGACTTCAAATTCAGCACTCTTTTCACTTCTCCACATTGATGATTCCATGTGGTTACAACTTAGAAAAGTGTATCTGTCCTTATTGTGTTAAGATGACTCATAGAAGAACATGCTAAAAATCTTATCTCATATATGTTTTACCTGCCATGTAATAAAATCAACCCTATCTAGGTACTTACCAAATGGGTCAATCCTCCTCAGTCTTCCTCATGGCTCTTAGTTCTGTACCATCAACTGTCTATTAATAATCTTCAACTGAATTGCTCATAACTGTATAAAAGTCAACATATCCCCAAAAGAGCCATCCTGTGTTTACCCATCTCCCAAAAAGATAAAAAGAAAATAAAACCTCCTTCTTCCTTTCTGTTAAGTTCATTATCATCCTTCTAGTCATGTGGGCTAATAATCTCAGTGATCCATTACTCTTCTCTCTCTCTCTCTCTCTCTCTCTCTCTCTCTCTCTCTCTCTCTCTCTCTCTCTCTCTCTCTCTCTCTCTCTCTCTGTCCAACCAGTTGCCAATTATATTGATTTATCCATATATCTTCATTTCATTTACAAAGCTTCCACTATAGCACTTGTCCTTGGAACAAGAAGACCTGAGTTCAAATCCTAGCTTAGATTCTTACTAGCTGTATGATCCTCCTTGCCTGTTTTCTCATCTATAATATGGAGATAATAATAGTACCAACCCATCAGGTTGTTGTGAGGCTCAAATGAGATAACTGTAAAGCATTTAGCATAGTCGACTGGCACATAGCAAATGTCATATAAATGCTGGTTATCCTTATTGTTATTACTATTCAGTAACCTCCAAATTGGGCTCCCTTTCAAAAATCTCCCTTCACTTCAGTCCATTGTGCACTTAGCTACCAAAGTGATTTTCTTAAACCATAGATCTGAGCATGTCACTTCCCTCCTTAAGAAGCAACTTTGGCTCCCTATAACCTCCAAGATCCATACAGTGTTCTCTGCTTTAAAGCTGCCTTTGTAGGCTCTATCAATATTTCTACCCTTTACACAATCTGCTCTAGTCAGAAGCTTCAAATTGTGATTGTCCATTTATGTCCCTATAGCTTTGCACATGATGTCCTTCATGCCCAAGATACACCATTTCCTCACTCCCATCTCACTTAGGTGCTAAGCAATTGCTTCCTTCTCTAGAAAACTGACCTTTCTTCCTCCTCCTCCTCCTCCTCCTCCTCCCCCTCCTCCTCCTCCTCCTCCTCCTCCTCCTCATCATCATCATCATCATCATCATCATCATCTTCCTCCTCCTCCTCTTCTAAGTTGGTAGATCTCCTCCCATAGGGTTATGTACTTTGTATACATTCTCTATTCAATTTTCTTTATACAGGTTGCTTTCTTCTTCATCATTTAAACTTTAAAGCAGGAACTTTTGTTTGTTTTTCTTTTGTTCTGAAATACATGTAGTAGGGGCTTAATCAGTGCTTGAGGAATTGAATATTTGCATTTGGTTGTCTGCTGCCCTAATTAAGTAATGAAATTATGAACTGTGACCAACTGAATGGTGGATATATCTTCAGTGAACAGTCTTCCAAAACACTGTTTGACCTCACAGCATCCCAAATACCACTTAATGGTTAAACAATTATCTATTACCCAGTTAATGACTAAGGATTAAGTTAGGACACCAGTATGTCCATCAGGGACATTTGAGATAGATGGACGATTCTTGGGCCCAGAACTGAATAGGAGAAAGAGACCTGGCTATATCATATTGGGGAAGCTGTGCAGTGCTCTCAATGCTCCCAGACCGCTTCCTGATAGACTCGTTTTTCAATACTTGTATGCTCCAGAATGATTTTTGCTCAGAAATCACGGACTGCCATAGTCTAAAGAATCAAAATTTCAGTTGGCCCAAAGGGCATGGAGTGACCCATTGTGGTCCTAAGCTCCCGTATATTACCAATAATTACCAATAATGACTAGAACATCAAATCCTTGAGGGCAGAGAGCGGTTTCATTTTTCCCTTGTATCTCCCGAGCCAGTCACTGTGCCTAGGCCAGGGAAAAGGCTTCATACATTCTGTTTTAAGGTTTGCTTATTGTTTGACTTACTCAGGTGCTGTTACCAGGCTCTCATATGAGCAGTGTAGGAGGCAGGTTGTTGGCTTAGAAAAATAAGCTGCTGAACACTCAGCTCATGGAATAGAAAAAGACCCCGAGAGAGGCAGAAGATTGTCACCAGGGAATTCTTTTCTAGTTATGGAAAAATGGCTACCCATCAAGCTTTTGTCCATCACTAAAATTCTGGGAGTCTGTGTGTGCCTCTGAGATTATACACTGGACACATTTTCTATGGGGTATTGGCAGAGGACCTCGGACAAGAGCCATGCAGGAGAAGACCTGGAGGAGAGAAATCTGCGCTGGCAAAGCTCATCTCCATCCAGTTCATGTCATGGGTCCATTGAAGTCTGGAAACAGAAAGATCCAGTTATTGACTTTAGTGAATTCAGTGAATGGCAATCGTTCTTGCTGGATTTTTCTTCCTTTTATTTTTCTGGTATGGACTCTACATTTCTACTGAAGTGGCCAACACCCAATGCAGGGCTGCTGATGTGCACTGGCAGCTCCTCTGTACCAGATAGCCATAGAGCATCGCCTCGGGCCACTCAGCATAAACAGGACCAGACATCAGATGGTCATGAATGCTGGTGTCCATCCACCCTAGCATGCTGCCTCCCTTGCTGGAAATGCAGTGAGCCCCGCATCCTGCTACACCATGGCCTGAGAAGCAGGCTTGACCTTAGAAAACCATGAATTCCCATCCTGACCATGGGACCTTGGGTAAGTCATTAGGTGTCTCACTGCTCTAGGGAACATAAGGAGGAGAGAGTGCTTATCTGTGCATGCGTGTGCATGTGTGTGTCTCCCACAGAATACCTTTGGCAGTCTGCTGAAGCCTATGGAGCCTTTTTTTTTTTTTGGAATTATGCTTTTTTAAAAGATCCACCAAATGAAACCAACTAGATGATGAAAGAAAACAAATATCTTGGAGCAGTTACCAGAATGCTAAGACACAAATCAGATCGAGGTCCTTTAGCCTGGCTCTAAAGCTCCCCTCTGTAGAGAAGGTACAGAGAAGTCAAGGGTCCATCCCCAGGCCAACCCCTGTTGAATTCACCTTATATTTGCCGGTGTTTCCTCCTCACTGCTGCTTGTGGGTCTTGCCCTGCAGCACGGGTCCATCCACAGCTGTCCTTGCACAGTGATTTTCTAATTAACCCTTTCCAGGCCATGCATGTGTTTATTCCTCATGGGAAGATATCACTGCATTTGGCCCGAGGCTCTGTTGCATATAGTTCTTGAAACTAACTATTTAAAGCTAAAACAAATGTGAGATCTGCTTGACAGAGTTGAATACAAGCAAAGACCTCATTATTGTGCTTCTGACAATAGGGTGCTGGGGAGGAACCCATTTTCCCTAAGTGTGGGTAATGACAGGCTTTAAATCACCAACATTCAGAAATATGACGTCATCACAGTGCTTGTTCCTGAAAATTTAGCTCTTTATGCAATTTGGGGGAGCAGCGAATGGGGAGCCCAACTGCTGCGGAGGCAGAAAGATGATCTACGGCTTTAGGACTAAAACTAAAAGAAAAGGCATCTGCTCCTCTGCTTGTCTCATTTTACAGAAGAGGAGGGAAAGAAGCCATTTCCCCAACCTGGTCCCTGTGGCCGAGAGTGAAACTGGGATGGGAAGCCAGGTCCTTCCCTTCCATCACTGCATTCACAGCTGCCATTTTGGCCTTGATTTTTAGATCTGAAAAGACCTCAGAGATCACTCAGCCCAACTTCATCATCTTACAGTTATGGAAACGGAGGCCCGCTGGGATGTGACTTGTTCAAGGTCATTTAGGTAGACTAGGGTTTTGAGCCATTCATTAACAAGCCTTGACTGTGTGATAGGGATGTGTTAGTTTCTAGGAAAGAAGAGAAAAATAAAATGGTTGTATTCTGTGGGGGCATACAAAAAAGAATGTGAACAAAAAATCATAATAAAGAAATGACCAGAGCAATGGAGTTTAACAAGTGAAGGGACTAGAATGAATTTTTCTACCTTCTCACTTTCTCTGGTCTGCCCAGATTTCCTGTCTCTGGTGAGAAGAAGGGAGACTTCCCAATAGCCTCTGGTTCATAAGAAGGGTAACTGTAGCCTAGTGGTTGATGTAGGAGAAAACGTAAAATTTGGGTGTCTTAGTGATACCTTAAAGGGTCTAACAGGAACATAAAGGAAGTTTGTTTTTTCTTTACTTAGGTTCCTGTTAATACCAAGTTATTCATCCCAGTCTTGGGCCCATTTTCTCCCTCATAACTCTAGAAGTGAACTAAAATAGACCAAAGATCCTTTATTCCAAAGGTGAAAAGATTTTCCAAATGGAAATTCAATATAAATCAAAAAGTTTCCTAGGAGAAGAAGAGGTCTGTTTTTTTTTAATCAGAGTTCAAATGTGATCTCATATTCTTATTATCCAGGTGATTGCACAAGTCCCTTAATCACTGCTTTTCTTCAAATGGTACACTTCACAAATGAGTTCAAACACTTAGAATTTCGATTATTTGAATCATAATTTATAAATAAAAGAGAGAAATAAAGAATCCACCAGCTGGGACAGAATTCCCTAATGGAAAAATGTGTCAGTTTGACATTAAGAGACAGCTTATATACTTTACAGGTTTTTATCTGACAATAAAACAAACCTTAATACAGGAATCTGGGGTCCGAGATGAGGAGGCAATCTTTAGATTTATGAGGGGGCTGTTATCCAAGGAGTGTTTATCTTTACTTAGTCAAATGTTAGTTTGCTGACCCTTTGATATTCTTGAAATTCCTCTTTGTCTCCTGCCACCCAAGCTAAGCAGAAACTAGTTTGTTATCTGCATAAACAGCTTGATCTCCTGGGGGAGGGAAGCCAGGTCCATTTCCTAAAAATGCTGACAGGGGTCTATCTGCTTCTTTTTAATTTTTCCATCTTTGGTCTTTTTGGGGCTACTTCAGTCTCAATTTACCCAATTGTAAAATGAAGATAATAATATAAAGATTTATTGAGAGGATAAAATGAAATAATTTTTGTAAAGTGCTTTTTAAGTGTTAAAGAACTATAGAAATACTAGCTTCAAAATTAATATTACCAGAACTCAATGAAATGTGCCAAGTAAATATAAATTATTATATTATTGCTTTTATTCAATTTTCCTGTTTTCAAATTCAATTACATTTTTTCTTGCCTTGGGAGTAATACTCAGATTAGAACTACTATTATTTCCAGAAAGGATTTTCCAAAAGATAACCCTAAGGATCATGTCAACATCTCTCATTGAAACAGAAAAAGAGTATAATGAATAGAACACTGGACTTGGCCTCAGTAAAATCCACCTCCAATATCTGCTAGCAGCATACCACTGGTCCCATCACTCACTCTTTCTTTTCTTCAATATCCTCACTGCAAAATAGGGGCTTGGCCCTGATGGCTCTAAAATAACTTTCCCCTCTAAATTTATGATAAAGCCTCAGATCTCTTTGATCATATCAAAAGCTACCTTGCTTTTATTGGACTGTATTTCTTGTCTCTCTCAGTAAAGGTGAGCCCTTTGAAAATGGCAAGCATCTGGGACATAATTGTATGTACTAAATAGATGTTTTCATTCATTCATGTGAAAGTTCTTTTTCATATTTGCCCTTGCTGACTAACCATGTCACCTCTTTTCGCTTCTACAACTTCATACTATGTTGATCCCCTTACTACCTCTGCCTTAGTCTGCCCTGTTTCCTTTCATGATTTTTTCTTTCTCACCAGCCCTTTAATTATGGATACTCCTCACTGTTCAGCTCTGGACCAGCAGTCTTCTCTCTTTACCGACTCTCGCTTGGAGAGCTTATCCACTCTCACGATTTTAATGAACAAATCCTTCATCTAGTCCTAAATCTCTCTCAAATCCTGCTCTTTCACCTGAGCTCTAACTGCCTAATTGACATTTCTTGATGGAACTCTTCCCATCATCTCAAATTGAATATGTCTAAAGTAAACTCATGGTTACATTCTTCTCTGCAAATCAAACCACTCCTCCCTGACTTCTTTCTCTATAATTGCTATCAAGTCACAGACCCAAACCTATAGATTCATTATATTTGATGAACTATAATAAGGGTAAAAATAAATGCAAATTGAAGGAACTGAATTTAGATTTAGGTGAACATTTATGACCTGTGTGGCCTGGGAAAGTCACTCTTACTCTCTCTTCATTGGTTTCCTCATTTGTAAAATTAAGAACTGGATTCCATGACATTTTAGGTCTCTTCTATTTCTACATACTAAATTTTATGATGCTCCAGAATGTGCCTGAAATCTGCCAGCCATCTCTATCCTCTTTTGGAGGGAGGCAAGGTCATTTGTTGACTTCAAGCTTTTCATGATTGCCTTAACAACCTATCAGTTACCCCTGCCATGGCCTGACTGTCAAGTATTTCTGTCTTCCTCCAATTTCTTTTTCTATACTCCATACCAACATAACATATGGATGTCTGGCCTCAGGGCAGGTGGAGTATAGGCAGCAGAGAAGACAGTGGATAGATATTTACCTCTTTTTCCTCACCACAAAAGTAAACGCTGAGTTGGACTGATATTTTGCCTAAGAATTCCTCCAATGGATTCATAAACTTTTAAGACTTAGAGAGGACCTCGAAGATAATCTTGTTCAACCCAAAGCTGAACAAGAATTTCATCATCATGAATGACTGTCTAGTGTTTCCTTGAACACTTCTAATGAGGAGAAAACTATTACTCTCCTTCACAGGGCACAAATCTTAGATAGTTCAAATTGTTAAGACATTTCCCCTAACCGAGAATCAACATTTGTCTCTGTCATTCCTAGTGTTTCCCTCTGGAGCCCAGCAGAACAATTCTATATTACTTCCTCTCTTTCTCCCCCCCCCCAAAAAAAAGAACATTACTTCATATCAATTTCATACTTCTGAAGAGAACTCTCACATTCCTCCTTGGTCTTGATTATAACATTTTCAGTCACTCTTTGATCTTAATATGGTGTGATCTGGGGGTCCTTTGTCATTTCTCTTCACCTCTCTGGACACCCTCCAGTTAATCAATGTCTACTCTAAATTCTTCTCCAAACTCAGAACTGTTAGGTGAAATAATGATGAACTTAAGAACTCTCCAGGTCTGAGTCTGAATCTTGCCATGGTCACTTACTACTTGTATAATCCCTTAATGACTCTGGGCCTCAATTTAATTATCTGTAAAATAATAGTGTTGGATGAGATAGCTTCTCCAGTGTTTTCCTATTCTATTAATATCTTGGAATCAACAAATCCAGGAACATCTCTAGGTCTCAGTTTTCTCATCTGAAAAATTAGGGCATCAGACTCAATAAGCTTTTAGTTCTAGCAATGCATCAAGAATTGAGATCCATGGACATTTTTTTAAAATCTGTTAGGAACATTTTGGTACTAACTCTTAGCAAAATATAAAATGTGTTTTCTCTTCAGTGTGATTTGATTTGGGCAGATTCTTTAGGCTTGGGGGAAGCTCAGTGAAATTGAAATCCCAACATGCAGGTAATATGACCATTCTCACATGTGCTTATCTTCCACGTAGCAGGCTGGCGAATGCTGATCAATGGACAGATGGTGACCTGTGTCTGTTTCTTTTCTTCAGAGAAAGAAACTACCTGTCCAGATCATAAGTGATGCATTATTCAGCTAGCAGTGAATAATTTCCTTATGATGTTGCTGTATTTGAACAAGCTTCTGAAATAATGCCACCTTTATATAGGAATGGAAATGATCACTGATTTCACACTGTGAGTTCCTTGAAACAAGCATTTCTCTTTTAAGCAGAAACATTTACTCTAATTCCCTAGATTTTATTTTTCAAATGTGCTTTTCCCAAGACAATTTGAGAACTCCTTTGAAACTGAGTTTCTGTCTCTTTTGTGGGATCAGATGAATAAATTACTTTCAAGGTAGCTGATTCCCTGATGTCGAATGAGTTTGTTATTCCTCTAAATTGTAGTGGTTTAAGAACTCATGATCTTTTTTGAAAAAAATTACAATATGTAATGCCTAGTTCTTTTAGAAGTTAGGCAATCTCTACAGTACCTTGTAGTGTGAAAATTCTATTGTTCTATAATTCTGAGCGAAGCAGCAAAGATGCAGAAAAGTTATGCACATTTTTAGCATGCCTATTTGAACATATTTTCTAGAGAGGGAGTTGAAAGCATAGATATCAAATAAATTGTGTAGTCTTGATGGGAAGTTAGTTTAATACCATTAGTTCCTAGGGTTTTGATACTAAGATATGTTGAGTTTTTTAAGGCTTATTTCCTATCCAAGCAATTGTAATGTGGCAGGCAAATGCTGGGTTCAGACTTAACCTTGTGTTTAAATCTTTGATTCTACTCATCATGTGATCAGTCTCAGTTTCCTTTTGTGGAAATAAATTATGATATTGGATTTATTGACTCCTAAAGGCCCCTCCAACCCTAACCCCTATATCCCTGTGCTTTTGTATTAGCTATACTTCTTGTCTCTTCTCCAGTACCTCATAGAATTCCTCTCTACTTTCAAGACACAAATTGAGCATCATCTTCTGTCTGAATTCTAACTGGAATTCTTGTCTGTGGCCATTTTCTCCCTTTCACCCAACCAAACTACTTCATACTTAATTGTTTATTTTCCTTTTAGATAACATATCTATATCTCTACATGCATGAATAAATACATTTATGAATATGTTTGTTGTCTCCCCGTTAGAATATAAAGTCCTTGAGAACAGGATTTTTTCTTTTATTTTGGTCATATTTCCAGTGGCACATAGTAAGAGTGTTACAAATGCTCATATGTGGCTATGATCTCTAAAGCCCCTTCTAACTCTAAGTCTATTGTCATCCATTGAGCTGTTTTCAATACTTATTATTGTGGAGCCTCAAGCAAGTCACTTAAATCCACCAGAACTTAGTTTCTCAGTTTTGACATGTGGATCCTAGCATGGGGACTCCTGATCTCTTTTAGTTATGTCATGTGCCTTTTTTCTCTACAATATCTAGTTATTAATATATTGGATTCCTGTTCGAGTATGCAGTCATTAAAGGAAAATACTATTTTGTTCTCTTTTCTTCTTATCCCC
This sequence comes from Monodelphis domestica, assembly GCF_027887165.1. Taxonomy (NCBI): domain Eukaryota; kingdom Metazoa; phylum Chordata; class Mammalia; order Didelphimorphia; family Didelphidae; genus Monodelphis; species Monodelphis domestica. The sequence continues at coordinate 5,744,389 of NC_077228.1, read as the reverse complement.
AGCACTTAGTACAATGCCTACCACATAGTAAACCCCTAATAAAAAAGTTTGCTGACTGACTTGTTTGGATTATGTAGTAGGCACACAATGCAAGCTTCCTGATTAATTCAGCATCACCAATGCTATCATCAGTCTACGACAGAGACAGACTCTATGTTGTATTAAAAATAATTCACAAGATTTCGTTCATCTGTTTTCCCCCATGTAAGTTAGTGAAACTCCAGGACCATGGCTAGCGCCCTTTCTCAACTACTTGGCTGTTGTTGAGTTAGAGACTATATTCAAACTGGCCCAAGTCAACCCAAGACTTTATTAGATCTTGACCTTTTGTCCTGAAGTTATTTTAGCAAGCCTTCACTTTTGGTCCCACCTCACTAGTTCATTGTATAGGGCATAGGAAGTTAAGTGTAGTGAGTTCCAGATTCTAGTGTCCGAGTCTTTTTGAAGAAGACTTAGGACCAGAAGAGATCATGCCAGGGATCTAGGTCAGTGCCTGAGCCATTTATGGTCCAGAGAGTGATCTGTGCAAGGTCCCAGGGCATGAAGTGGAGGAGCTTACCTTGGAACTCGAGTCCCAGGACCCCCAATCCCAGTACTTTTCTCACTTTGTTACATTTCCCCCCACATAGAGGAGGTTGATCCTTCCATATAGTCTTTTGAAAGCACAGAAACAATGGAATCTAAGCACTTGCTTATCAAGAAGTTGGATAAAATAGGAGGCTACCAGAGAGCAAAGTTCTCTTCTGTCTTGCCTCCCACATTCAGGGTGCCAAGTGGGAAAGCTCCTTCCCACCATGCCTTGCCTCTTCCTCTTCATTCCTCTTACTAGGTTCCATAACTGTGGTGTGAGCCAGCATTCCCTGGTCTTTATCTACCCTCCCAGATGGCCTTCGCCCTGTCCACACTCCCCCAACAGCATCCATCCTTTGCCCTGCACGTGGTTTGTAGCAGTTTCTAAAGACTTTCGAGGTCCTACTTAAATCTGTGATCCAGGACTCTCCACTGCAACGTCCTTTATGGGATACAATTTCAAAGCAAAATCTGCCTCTCTTTGCCCTCCCCAAGCCAAGGGGATGGACAAGAGGACCTCTGCAGGCCTCTTCAGATCCAGTGCTGACAAGAAGCGGAAGCCTGGGCTGTTACTGGACCGGATTTTACCCAGTTATCCTCAGAGCAGTTGGCACTGAGCTCCTCTACAGACAGAAAGGGAGCTCAGCTGCCTAGCGTGCTGCTTAGTACCCTTCCAATGTGGGCGGCCATGGCTTGCACTGCCTCACAGATAGCCTGGCACACAGCCACACTGTGCCCCGTGTGCCTTCTCCCTCCCACTTCTGCCATTTCCCCCAAACAGGCAGGGAAGGTGTCACAAGAAAAGACCCAGAAACAGGCCTTCTTTGGACACTGGGTTCGGGCACCAGCTCTTGTGTGCCAGGCTGCCTCCCTGCCACCTCCCCGCCTGGAGGTGGCACTCAGTCGCTTCCAAAGCCCATTGGCCCTCCATTAGGGAGGCTGCTGAGAGTGATCAGTGATCAAAGTGATCTCCCTCCTAAGTGCGTCCCCTCCATGATGGGCGACCTCTGGGTCTTCCTCCGGCAGAGCACATCCACGTGGGAGCCATGCTGGAGGGTGCCCAGCCCAGCCTCTGGCACCTGCCATGGTTGTCTGTGCCTCCAGCCAGCTCCTGGCCTGGCCCTCCCCTCTGGCGGGAGGAGACCTTCTCTGCCCTTGCTGATGAGACCAGTGCAAAGGCCTTGAGGGAGTCCCACCTGGGACAAGAATGCAGGGCAATGGCTGAAAAGCGGAGGGGAGCCGTGCAGGGCTCAGGCCACAGTCTGCCATGGGGACCCTCCATAGGGAATACTTGCTCTGCTCTGGCTAGTTCTGATGCAGGGCCCAGGGAGCTGGCCATGGGGTAGAAATATCTGGTTTCAGGTCCTTCCTTCCATGACACATACTGGCATCACTTGAACTCATGGCACCCACCGGGGGCGACTCTCTAATCCTGTAAATCGCAGAGAAGGGGCTGAGAATGTTGGTCACAAGAAGCTTCCTTCATCCAAAGAAGTCTGAGGCCTGGGCAGACAAAGGCCACCTCCCTGATGCTCTTGGGGGCAACACAATGGCCCTGTCATTTCAGCTCTTTGGGCTTCACTGCCCTTTGCTGTAAAAGGAGACGCCGAGGCTTCTGGAGTCCTTTCCAGTTCCGATTTAGGTTCCTCCTTTGGCAAAATGGCAGCTCTGTCATCTGCCCCAACATCATCTGGGGAGTGTCCAGAGTTGTGAAAAGCCCAAGAAGGCACATTAATTTAGAGGCAAGGAAGAAATATCGGCCTTTTTCCAGGCAGAGATCTGTGATGGACCTGCTAGGGAAGCTCTCTACGCTGATGCAGAGACGGAAGCTCCCTGTCATACCACCAGCCTCAGAGCTCCTCCAAGGTAACTCCATGTCTAAGAATTGCCTGGCCTCTGAGAGATGAAATCCTTTGGCTCATACTAGCACAGCTAGTACCTGTCAGCAGCAAAGACTGAACTTGGGTCTTCCGACTCCAGTGCTGGTCCTCCATCCCCTGACCATTGCTGACCTCTCTACCCAAAATTCCAATAGGCAGCATCTGGAGAAAGTAGGCGTGTGTAGAAGTTGTAGCACTGTTTGTCTGGCATGCTATAAAGGAGATTCTTCATCGAGTACAGGCTGGATTGCAGCTGAGATTCCTCCCAAGGAAGATTTTCAAATTCACTTTCATGATTTTACTCCGCCATTTTACATTTTTAAGCCATAGTGTCTGCTTCTCCAGCCTGTATTCTCATCTACAGTGAGGAAGGAAGAGGGCTAGCATGCAGTTGTGTTAAAATGAGTCTAAAGTATCCCAGAATGGAAGCAAATCAAAATTGCTTTCATGTTAGTGGTCATTGTGAAGCTGTGAAAGCTGGTTGTTTTTGAAGATCATCAACTATTTCTGAAGAAAACATTCAAATACGAGAGTGAAACGTATCATTCACAAATGATCATGTGCTAACATTCTTCCTTGAATTTTAAAATTGAGGGAAAGAAGGACTGAAGGGGAAAAAAAGAGGTTATTTGATATCTGAAAGGAATTGCCCAGGCTGGAATTCCTTACTATGTAAATCACAAAGCTGATCAGTTAAAAAACAAACAAACAAATAAAACCTTTATCAAGCACTAACTATATTCACTATGCTAAGTAACAGGGAGAATAGAAAATGTCAATAACTTAGATTCTCTTCCTCCAAAGACCTCATGGTCCCAAGGGAATATTTTAATGTTTTCAAAAGCAAAAATGCAATATTGATCATCACAGTGTTATGGTCATGGCATTCCTATTTACACTCATGTTCTTAAAGGTAAATCCCAGTGGAATAATTAAGTTCAGTTTAATTCAGTGGAGAAAGATATCATCCACGTTGATGATATCACAGATCAAGTCATTCCTACCTTCATCACCAAAAAAAAAAATGAAATATGCAAAGCTCTGAGATATGCCCTGCAGATACAGAGGGAGAGATTAGTTAACCCAACCTTAATTAATATAACAGAGCCAAGGAAAGGCAGAGGGTTGTGATTGCTCCTCTAATCTATAGCATAGGGTTCTGGTTGACTTTTATAGCCTGAAGTATTTAGATTCATTTCCACCAACCAAAAGAGTAAAATGCCCACCAATATCTAACCTTGGGTGTCATAATAAAGTGTTTTATTTAGGTAATTCCTTTCCCAGAGATTCAGCTACTAAAAGGGAAAATAGTTTGGCCTCTATTGGCTTCAAAGGCCTTATTAAAGCAGTGTTTATGCTTATTGACTTTTAGATGAATGCTGGGTATCATAAAATAAATCATCTGATTGGCTAATTCATTCCTTTGCCTTTGATTTGCATGTAGGAAGCTATATTATCAGGAGAGATGGTCACCTGTTTACACAGAACTGCTGTCAGGAGACCAGTATCTGCATTTGCAATGAGATGATCAAATTCCTTCTTTATCTAAGTCATTGATTAACATACAAATATCAGCTTTCAGAGAGCTCAGATAAATGACTTGATAATAAGCAAACCTGATGGCTCACATAAAGACCCATCCATCTTATTTTACATTTTTATTTTTAATGTTGTGGAAGCAGCAAGTTCCACTTCAGGTTTTAAGGAATTAAACCCACCCATCCATCCATACACAAAAAATCAAATGGTGCTGTTTTGAAGAAGGCATGCAAATTGGAAGCCCTTATAATAACACCGAAAGTATAATTATGTTCTGAAATCAAGGTAAATTTATTGGAAAAATGTGAAAGAAAGAGTTGGAAGGAAAGAAATTTGAGATGCCAACAGATTTTATACTGTCATGCCAATGGAATAGCAATCCAGTTTCTTAATTAAAGTCCTTTTTATCATTCTTTATTGTTAACCCCCAAACAATATTATTCCTTCACAAAAGAAATATCTCTCCTTCCCCTATAGAACTTTAAAGCATTCCCTCTTAAAAAAGAATTGTCAGTTACCTAATATGGAATTTTCCTGATTATGAAATATTTTTTTGTTCAGAACATCAAATGTAGAAATATTTTCCATAATTTATTCACAAAATGCTTTGGAAGTGTGCCAACACACAAGCATTTTAGAGATAATGTTCTATTACCAAAAAGTGAAGACAAGAACAGATTTGCATGCAGTAACTAGACTGCATTTGATAAAAATAAGCTGATTGCTTTATTGTCTTGGTATTTTCCTAACACTTTCATTGTTGCAGAGCTTTGATTGAGTTTACTGTGTGTGAAAGCATTAAAGCTCAGTAGAGAGACACTAGTTTTGCACATCACCTGTTGAGAAAGAAACTATTTATGATATTCTTAAACTAAATGGTTCTTAGGGGAAAACAACACATAAAAATCGGAGAAAGCTGCATATAAGGAAAACAAGCCCCAGGAATTAAGTGGAACCCAGGTTAATCCATTATTTTAATTGGCATCAAGTTGCTGATGGTTGTTGGACTGTTGGCAATACTCTGAGGCAGCATGGGAAATGGAGCTGAGCTTCAAGACTAGAGCCTAACAGATGTCCTGATTTTTCCCTAAATGAGAAGGATTTGAGAAACTCCATTCAGGTGAGTCTGATATTGACCTCAGGGGGAAGAATGATATCTAGGAGAGATTCTTAAGTGAATCATCAGCGATCGGTTAGTAAAAGCAGCAGGAGATCCCAAAAGTCTTAAGAAAAGTCATGTTAGATGTTCTCATTTGTTTTGTTTTTTTTCTGAAAAGCTCACTAGACTTGTAGATGACGAAAATGCTACAAACATCAAACATGTTTCTAGATTGCATCAGTGGAGAGTTTCCCCAGAGGAGGCTGGTGGGCCACCTGCTCATGATGGTGGAGAGTGGAATGGTCATTTCAGCTTTGGGTTGTAATAGAAAACCTCAAAGGCCACAATCAATTGGGAGATTCTATGATTCAATGACATCTTGAGGACAACACCTGCGCCAGGGAGAGCAGGAACAGGGAACGTGGATCTGTGTGTTGAGATAGGCAGGTGTGTGTTATTAGCAGGCCACTGGAGAGCTGGAGAGGAAGAAGAGTGCTAGATTAGGGGTTGACTTACTACAATAGTAGTTTTTTATTAGAATTACTCTAGACATTTCCTGTCACTCCTGTGCCTCTCTAGCTGTTGAAGATGAGATTTGGAATAGCCCATGTAAAAATAAGTAGCACAAAAGTCTATTCGAGTCCCTTAGGCTTTTGTATGCTTCTAGGGGAAGAGGAAGGAAATCAGTGGCTATAAGTGAATCAGCCACTCTTGGGACACTTCAGACCCTTTCACAGTTGCCTCTGTCTAGCTGATAAGCCACTTCCTTAGGCTGGCTGGGTCCTGCTGGTGTGGAGGCTGGACCTTGCTAGGGTCTGCTCAGGGTTTTCTAAGAAGGCAATAATTCTGCTCCTATTCTCCTAGAAGCTGAGGAGGGGGAAGGCTCCTAGAAACCCAGATCTAGAACACAGGGGCCCTCAGAAATCACCTCATTTTAGATGAAATGAAGTCTCATGGAGGTTAAATGCTTTGATTACCATCTCATAGAATTCAGGAATCAAAATCAGGAACTATGAATGGAAATCTGCTTTTCTTTTCAAGACACAATTCTAGAATAATAATCATAACAATAATAATTTCAATGGATATTTACAGAGTACATTAATATTTTAAATGTGCCTTGAACATATTCTTTCATTTATTCCTTACAGCCCAGTGAAACTGGGGCTATTGCTATCTCTAATTCATGATGGAGAAACCGAGGTTGAAATAAATCAAATGACTTGTAAAGGATTATAGAGCTAGGAAGTATCTGAGGCTTTCTGACTTCCAGTTTCAGAAAATCTCTTCCCTCCCTTAGTGGCTTCTGACTGATCAGTCAGTGAGCGTTGACTAAGAGATCACTGTGGGCTAGCACTGGGGAGACAGGAAAGGTCAACAGCTGTCCCTGTCCTAAAAAAGTACATTCTAAAAACACAAGGATAAACTGAGTCAATAGCTAGAAACATGCACAGTAGAGAGGAAATGTAATCTGAAAAGGGAAGGCATTAGAAGATGATGGGGGAGAGAGGCTTTCTGCAGAAGCTGGACCTCGAGCTGAGTCTTGTAGGAATCAAGGGAAACTGAAATATCTGTGAGAGGCACGAGGAGCTACCAGAACAAAGGCATGGGGATGGCTGAGTTCTAGAACTAGAAATATAAATACAGAGTTTTTGCTAACTGGAGGTATTTAAGCAAAAGGCAAATGGTTACTTGTAGAGGAGGGAGCTCTCTGACAACTATAAGTTAGACTAGTTGGCTACTTTGAAGGGTTTCAAGTCCTGAAATTCTCTATTCGGAGAAACGATGGTTTGATGAAATTTGCTTAAGCCCCCCAAAGGAAAACCCATCCACAAATGATATCTCTGCTTCAGCCAGTAGGGAGAAATGACTTAAGATTCTGCTGCCTGAACTATGGCATAGAGCTGCCATCTAGTGTCTGCTTTCTCATAGTTGTATACAAAACTGATTTCCAGAGAGAATCAACTGATTTGTCCCTACTCCAGAGCTAGAAGGGACCTTAGAGATCATCTAGTTGAATCTTCTTGCCTTAAACAGTGCTAAGAGATCTTAAGTGGCTTCCCTTAGGTCCTGGAGCAAGAAAGAAGTAGAGTTGGTAGGTGTAGATCCCATCATTTTGCTCAGACCACATTGCCAGGGAAATCTCTGACATTCTGTGGCTCCTTCTTTTTGGCTGGTTCCTTGGTAAGGAGCAGCATAATCAGAATGATCAGTGCCTTCCAAGGGGAAGATGTCCTTTATCTACATTCATGTTGTAGGAACATAGAACTGCACTGGCAGCTTGTGGAGAGACAATCATGCTGTAAGTGGAAGTGCCATGGGACCTTCACATGGCCCCTCAGTCACGGACCTGGTGCGGAGCCTCATTGGGCTTTCTTTTTCATTTGTGGTACAGAGTGCCTAGCCTGTGTCCTGAGCCCAAAGCCACCCAGATCCATGATTCCAGGCATCTAGGTTGTGGAAGGCAACTAGGCAAAAGTAACCTGCGGAGTAGGGGCTAGGAATTCTGCCCACTGGCTTTGGATGTGATGTTGATGGAACCAACTTGAGGTAGGAACTAAGCTAACCACTGAGCCTGATTTCAGCATTCCCAGAAACCAAGGTGGTGGAAATGTCCAAGACCCTGCTGATTTACTCCTTCTGTCTCTGATCCTGCAGTTATCCATGTTCTTCTGCCATGGAACTCTCAGTACCCCTTCCCACTCCAACATGCCAAGCTGAGTCCTGGGCCCTCTTCTCTCTTTACAGTCTCTCAGATTGTCAGTCAGTATACAAAAAGTACTCAAATGCTTATTAAGAGCTAGGCACCATGCTAAGCACTGAGCTACAAAGAAAGAGAAAAAAACATGGTCCCTGGTCTCTAGAGTTTTCATTCCAGTGGGAGAGTAACATGGCAAGAACTCCATCCTTCCAAGATTCTTATGGTGCAAATGGAAAGGAAGCTCAGTGGAAATCCACTAGTGATGGCAAGAGTAAATAGAGGAAAGGTGGAATTTGCCTTGAATCTCAGAGAATATTAGAGAAGCCAAGAATGGAAGCTAAGAAGCTCAAGCATTCCAGGGATGGGACCTGGCCAGGGAAAAAGTGTGGAGTGAGAGACAGATGTCATCTGTGTGGAAGAACAGAGACCAGTTCGGTTAGATCAGAGAATACATGGGGCATAATGAGTAAGGTGTAGGGAGATAGGAATGACTCTTGCACTTGGTAACATCATTCTTTCCATGGATTAAAATGCCAGGTTTTGACAATAGCCTCTCATATCTATATATCCAGCCCTGGATGTTCTTCTAAGAAGAGGAGCATAAAAATCCAAAATCCAGGGATTCAAAGCATAATTCTAAAGGGATCTGGTTGTGAGGAAGTGAAAAGGGGAAATAGGGAGAGGAAGGAGATGGGAAAGAGGAAAAGGGCTAGTGACATGGAGCGAGGTTCATTGTGGCTGTGGATAGATCTTCAGTTGAGAAGGGTGGCCCTTAACAGTGCTGCAGAGGATAAAGTCATCATGGGACCATCAGGAATCTAGTTTCAACAAATGCCTACTGTGTTCCAAAGTACTTCATTAACCTCTCCATGCCTAGCCAGTGTATTGTGGCTTAGGATGTATGCCAACAGGAAACTGGACTGTACTTTCCCAAATTGTGTTTAATCTCTCCCTTTGGTGTTACATCCATTTATAGAGCAGAAAGAAATATAAAGAAAGTAAACTTGGAAAAATACAAGTCAAGAAAATCAAAATAGACTTAGGAAAGTAAGTGTATCTTGATTGAAGATTCTGCTGTCTTTGGCATAAAGAGTGAGAGAGGTCTTCAAACCCCAACAAAAATGTGGGTCAGTTTGGGTTTATAAGGCTAGTAGTCCTTGCTACTGACCCAGGGTTGAAGTAAGCTCAGATATAGATCTAAGACATAGATGGCCATTCTTAAAAATAGATTGGAATCAATCAGAGTTCTGCCACATGATACTTCTCTGAGTCTCAGTTTCCTTGAGTGTAAATGGAGGGGCTGGACTAGATGCCCTCTAAGGTTGCCCCTAGAATTTACATTGTATGAAATCTATTATTCTGTCATGACATCTTTCTGAAGGAGCTAGGGGATTAAGTTCTTCTTCTGCAGGGATTAGTGGGAATGGTCTACTTCAAGGAACAGAAATGTAGTGGTGAAAAAGTAGTTAGGGACCATCTCTTACAACTTCCTATGCTGCTTGAACTATAACACCTCTAGCTACTTGCTGCTTTTAACTTCACCCATGCTTGGAATTTTACTCCTGTAGCCATTCAAATCACATTTCCCTCAGTATATCAGTAGAAAAATGTGTGAAAACGATTTTGATCATTGAGATGAACTCCCAGAATGGAAACTGCTTTCTATGACTCAGATTGCAACACATCTAAGTGTCAATAGATAAGAGCTAGGGAGCTTCTTGAGGTCCATAAGGGTTCGGTGATTTGTTCAAGATGGCAGATAGCAAGTGATAAAAGTAGGATTTTAACCTGATATGACCTGAATCCAAGTCCAAACTTTATTCACTATGACTCACTAATTCTATAGAAATATAAGTACTGATGTAGTTAACAAGTGGAAGTTAGTGCTTTGTTCTGCTCTTAGGATTAAAGATGCCAAATTCATCCACCCAAATGCTTCAGGAGCATGGTGAAGATTCCCTTTACTTAAACAAACAATTCTGTGAACAACTTGGGTAGAATTTTAAATATTATTGCCCTGGTACAACAGAATTCAAATTCTGTCAGGATACTGTTTGATTCTTTGTTTTTATACTGCCAATACCTAGCATTACACTGAGAACACAGGAAACCTAATATTTCCCTGTTGGTATGGAACTAGTTAGGAAAATATGTGGTTCAAAAATCATTCATACCTTAATGAGACACATAGTGGTTTTCCAAAGGAAAATGTTACAAGAGGACTGAATTGCCAGGAAACACAATTTCTAACAGCCAAAAATGATGCTGTAAAAAAGCATCACTGGTTGTCAAGCCATGATGAGCATATCCTATATAAAAACCCACTGGAAATCATTTCATATTTTTTAGCAATGCTGAGACAGAAAAGAAAGATAGCATTCCTATTATCAGGGAAGCAATCATTGACAATCATTCTGAAGAACCAAGATCCTCTTGATTCTGTTTTAGGTTAATGGATATTCAAAGCTGCCATTAAGTACTATTTCCAAAGAATAAACTCATTTTCTTGCCTTTTCTAAACCTACTGCTCCTTCAGCCTCTCTTCCTTCTTTTGAGGATATCATTGTCCTCTCAGTCACTTAGACTAGAAATCTCAAAACCTCTTTAATTGTTCTTTTTGCCTTACTCCCTCCAATCATTGTCAAGTCCTTCATAGTCTATCGCTACAATATTTATTGAATGCTTCCCTTTTCTTTTATTAAAATATTTTATTATCATGCAAAACACACTTCCATATTGGTCATTGTTGTAAGAGCACACTCATACAAAACCAAAACCCCCAAATAAAACCAAAGATACACTGATATGAAAGACAATAGTTCTTTCTCTGGTGGTAGATAGCATTCCCCATTAAAAGTCCTTCAGAATTGTCCCAGATCATTGCATTGCTGAGAGTAGCCAAGTTTTCACAGATGATAATTGTACAATATTGCCAATACTGTGTACAATGTTCTCCTAGTTCTGCTTATTTCTCTCTGTATCAGTTCCTGCAGATCTTCCCAGCTTTTTCTGAAATCATCTTGCTTATCATTCCTTATAGTATAGTAGTATTCCATTACTACCATGTATTACAATCTGTTTGGCCATTTACCAATTTATGGACATCCCCTCAATTTCCAATTCTTTGTCATTACAAAAAGAGATGCCATAAACATATTTGTACAAGTTAGTCCTTTCCTCTTTTTATTCATTAACTCTTTGGGATACAGTAGCTGTTTCCCTCTCCTTACTTCATGCCACTGTCTTCAACAATACCTCTTCATATCAACAAATGTGTAGGATTGACTTATCAAGAACGTGGTATATGATTAGCACATTGAAAGCATGAGGGATGCAAAAAGGAGGCAAAAGCATCATTCTCGACTTCAAGGAACTAATGGTCTAATGAGGGAGATACCATAGAAATAACTGCATACAAGGTATGTATATATAAATATGGATCTAGAGGGTATATATAGAGAAGGCCAGGGCTATTATAATAGCCTCATAGATGCCCTTTATGACTGGAGTCTCTTCCCTCTCCAATCTATCTTTCAATAGCTGCCACCAAAAGAAAACTTTCCATCGCACAATCTTAAGCATTTCAATTGCTTTCCCAACAACCTTCCATGGCTCTCTTAAAAACAGAATAACATCCAAACTCTTTAGTCCAACATTTAAGGTTTTCTACAGTTTGGAACCAAACAACCTAGCCAGTACAGTTTGAGTGGAATGAATACATTCTGTATATATGAGCCTTTCAGCTCTTCCCAAAGTTATCTCTTCATCCTCTACCTTGGAACATTTGTTCAAATCTTCTTTATTACATTGAAACATTCTTTCCTCCTCATCATAGGCTGGAATCTGTTTCTTAGAGTTGTAGCTAAGGTGTCATCCCCTCCAAAAAAGGCATTCCCAATCCTCTTGTCTTCTCTTATCCAATGCCATTATATCTCATCCTGCCCTATCCTATCCTGCATGGATCTGTGTATATGTGAAATTCATCATTCGATTATAAGCACCTTGGGTGCTGAGCTTCTGCCACTTTTCAGTTTTTGTGAATGTGGCACTTTGCACATAGTGGGCCCTTAATAGTTGTTTGTTGAATGGAACTTGAAAGCAGAGGGACCTCTTGCTTGGGGCAGACCATGTGCAGAGGCAAGATAGATGATTCCTTTATTGTCATCATTTAAAAAATACTTGGAAGGCTCTCCTACCCTGAAATATGTGCTGCTGAAATTGGTCATTCTCCTTGAAATTCCCCACTCTGAACTAAACTCCCTTAAAATATTCCTAACTCGTCTAACTATTTGTTACAGGCCTTCCTTGCATGTATTGAATTCTCTGATGGAATCCTAACTCCACAAACAGAGGGAACTGTCTAGCACATATATTATTGAAAGCCTAATCACTTACCAGACTGAAAGCCATTACTTTAAATGCTTCAAGCTTTACTCATATCTCTGGCTCTTTCCTGTATAGATTCCAGATCTAATCAACCAGGGGGGTCAATTGAGAGTTTATCTATTATATTAGGGACTTTTATATTCCTATTTCCATCTGTGTTTATCAAATAATTTTTATAGCTCAGCTCATTATGCCCCTACCCCCAAGTAGGATGCCTAATTAAAATACAGTTCGTTAGATTTTTTTCTTAGTCTTATTACGATAAATCAATTTGCCATAAAATTCAGTGCTGGTAGAAAATTACTGTTGGGATATCTGAAATTATTCATAATAATCTCCCCATGCCCATTAGCTTCTTGAGCAAAACAAGGGGACAAAGAAAGATATTAGAAGTAGAATGCTTAGAGGGAAGGTACTTTTGATTTAGGGTTAAAGAAATTGAGTTCATATCACATCTTTGAAACAATATCTATAAGTGTGATTTTGGGTAAGTTGTTTGACTTCTCTTGCCCATTTCCTCATCTATAAAATGAAAAGGTTAGATCATATGGGCTTTAAGGGTCTTTTAAATACTAAATTTATTATCCTATTATCTTCCTGGGTTATTACAATTGATGGAAAGGAAAAGAACTATTCCATCTTTAGAAGAAACAGATGCATCATAACAAGGAATCAACAGGAAAAAAACTGAGGGCCACCCAGACTTTTCTCCTACCCCTATCCTCTTTGTAAGGATTTAGAAATGACTGCAAGAGGGGGAGGATCTATTTTTAAATAAATGCTTTATTATAAACTTGATATTGAAGATCAATACAACTAATTAAACTTGCTCCATGATTATTTGCATTTAAATGCATAAATCCTTGAATTCTCAGAAGGAAATCTTTCTTCCAGTTCACCTCTTCTGCTCCATTGCATATAAGCACATTTTGAGGATTCTCTTCAAGGCTATCATGTGTGAAGAAGAGTTGACAGCAGGACTTGCACTAATGGCTTCTCATTTTCATTTTCATGTAAGATAAAATGGCCTGGACTTAGGATCTGGTCAACCTATCTTTAAGAGCTCTGCCTTCTGTCCCATGTTGTTGATCCATTTGGGAGGTCATATGGCAAATATCCTCACAATCATTGCACAAAGAATTATTATAATTACAAAAGAATGGTATCTTTTCCTTCATTCCATGTCTTATTATTCTCAGCCTTATCCAGAAATTAAAAGCTTTGGTTGTCCACCCTTGGCCAGTGGCCTCTTTTCCCTTTGTTGTATATTTATACAGGGTATCCTCTATGATTGAAATCCATCCCTAACTTATCTGTACTTCTTAGAATGGGGGGTTTCTTTCAGGGCTCTGCTGAATTTTCATATCCTACATCTGAGTTTTGTTTTTCCTCTTGTTATTACTGGAGCCCCAGTATTTTACATTTATTTCAAATATATTTTGTTTTAACTCATCTATTTGCACATTTTCCCTTGAACAATGATTTTGGGAAGCTTCATAGATCAGGGACTATTTCATTTTTGTCCCTTCTCCAGAGAGTAGTAAAGTTTCTCATACATAGAATGTACTTTATAAATTTTCATAACATTGAGTGTGCTAAAAGCAAAACAAAACAAAATAAGGTAGAGGTCTTTTGATTTCAAACAACAGATTCCAGTTTCTAATTCTCAACCAATTTTTTTACAATATCCAATATATATTTAATCCAGAACTAAAACAAGCAGCCAGTTTTCAAGGTGGATAGAAATTAAGCATCATCTGTGAAGTCTTGCTTGGCTAATTAATTTCTTCACACTCTAATCTATTAAAATGCATATTCCCATTTTATCCCTAGCCATTAAGCTTTGGAGTGTACCCTTTTGCTTCTGAGTTCTGCCAACAGTGTAAGTGTTTTCTTACTAACTATTTACCTAAAAGTCCTTAATGTGTTTATGCTTATCTGTAGCAATTGTTCTACCATAGTATAGCTTAAGATTTCTGGTTGAGAATGAGAATGCCAACAATTCTCCAATGGGTTACTGACCCAGACTCCTACATAGTGTCTGGTTCAAGTGTGTCCTCTCCACAGAATATCCAAACCAATATTCCTGGAGAACAAGCTTGAGCAGGTCAATATCTGTTTTAAGAAACCCGAGTGGTTCCTAATTTCCTCTGGGAACAAATAGCAATATCCAAATCTGTTTGGCATTCAAAGTCCTGTGTGATGTGGCTACCACCTATCTTTCCAGGCATTTCTCATATTATTTCCTTTCAGGAACTTTTCAGATCAGCTAAATTCTTCTTCTTAATGTTCCTCCCAAATGACATTCTATATCTTGTCTCCATTACTTTACAGTCACTATACTCTCAATGAAAGGAATGTACTCCCTTCTCATCTTGACTGCTTAGAACCTTCAGTTTCTTTCAGAGCTTATTCTTATTCCCACCTTATACAATCAAGTAACAGATATTTATTAAATTCCTACTATGTGCCCAATACAATGCTAGGAACTGGGGACTTGAATATAATGAATGAAATAATTTCTACACATAAGTATATATGTATATGTGTGTTCATATACATAACAAGCATAAAGTGAATAAATACAACTAAATGCAAAGTAGTTAAATAAAGGAGAGTTAGGGAGGGGGTCCCTAATGAAGAATGTTGGGGGTAACCAATAGAGACTACATGAAGAAGATTTTGATATACACTGAGAATGGAAAGCATGATTCTAGAAATACATCTCAGCCGTGGAGGAGAGGGTGTCATAATCAAGAAAGAGAGAAGTCCAGGTCAGTGGTTTGTAGGATGCAAGTGGGGGAGAAATTTTCAGTGAGGCTAGAATGATAGGTTGGCACAAGTTTGTGAAAGGCTTTAAAAGCTAAAGAGAGGAGTTTTTAATTTGATTCTAGGGATAGTACTAAGCCACTGGAGCTTTTTGAGCAAAGATTGGACATGGTCAGATATGCAGTTAAGAAAAATCCCTTTGACACCAGTATGGAGGACAGGCTAGAACAGAGAAAGGCTTGAGGGGGAGCACTAATGGGATGGCCATAGCAATAAAATTAGGAGTCAAAGAGGACCTGAACTAAGCTGTTAGTTGTCTTATTAGAGAGAAGAGCCAGATATACCATGGAAGAGCCAGAAATGTAAGATTTTTTCAACTGATTAGATGTGTGGGATGAGGAAGAATGGTCAGTTAAGGACAACCCCAAATTAGAAATAACAACAACTATGAACAGAAAGGACAGTGATGCTCTACCAAAACAGGGAAGTTTGGAAGAGAAATGGATTTTGGGGGCAAAGGTAATGAATTATCTTAGATATATTGGATTTGAGATGCCTACAGGTCATACAATTCTGAATGTCTAAAAGTCTTCCACAATTCAGGATTGAAATTCAGAGATAAGACTAGGTCTGGTTTTAAAATTATATGAGTCACTGGAATAGAGGACAGTATTAAATTCATGTAATTCAATAATGTTGCCAAAAGAAAGTTTAGAAATAGAAGAATAGGAGATAATTAATAGTGTCTTAGCTGAAACTCATGGGTAGGGGGCATGAAACAGTGATAAAATACTAAAAGAAATTCAGGAAAAATTAGACAGGTAGGAAATCAAGGAAATAAAAGTGTTAGAAAAACTCAAGGATGAGAAAATATGTATGAAGAAGAGGTGGTTGAATGTAACAAATCATTAGTGTTTTTTTTTAAAGACTGAAAAAGACCATCAACAAAGACCTCATCAGTACCTTCAGAGAGCTATATTTCAGTTGAATAATGTGATTGGTAGTCAAATTTCCAAGGGTTCAAAAGAGTGGAGAGGAAATTGAAGCAGGGAGTGTAGTTAATCCAAGAGTATAACTGAAAAGGGGAGAAAACATAAAGAAATATAGCTTGAATTAATGGCAGGGTCTGCTGAAGTTTTTTTTTCTTTTTCAAGAATTAGGGAGGTGAGCTTGTACAAAGTAATACTAAAAAGCCAAGATACAAAAGGAATGATAGAGGTTTCAATGTGATAACATAGGTGCATTGGCTTTGGAAAAGGACCATCTGATTTTCAGGCAGAGATATGGGAAGAGAGTGAGGGATAACTTTAATGGGTGTAAAAAGATGAAGAAGAGACAAGAGGGAAGTCACATTCAATCTCTTCAATTTTTTCAATTCCACAATAAGCAAGGTCACCAATTGAGCTTGAGAATGAAGTACATGGTGTGGGAATAATGAGAAGAAAAAAGACTCAAAAAAGCTTTAATGGGAAGTGAGATAGGAAATCAATTATGGAAAAAAAATAATTCCATTGTTGTGGTAAAGAGTGTAGATGGAATAGCTGTGTGACTTCAGTTCCACTCAGTTATAGGAAGACTTTGCTCATCACTCTGGCTGCTAGCATCTCCTTTCCCATCATAATAACACAGTATTTACTTTGTAAATTTACCCAACAAATGTATATTGACTGAATTAATTAAATGAAATAATCCACTCAAGTGGTTATTTCTCTACATAACACTACAAAAAAATGTTCCACTTATAAACCACTGAATTTACTGATTTGGGGACAGAGCAGATGTCATTTCTGTACTATGTGGACACAGTCAATGATCTAAAATGTAGAAAAGACAAAAACAAAGAAACAAACAAAACCTTTTGGGCTTATTACCAACACACATGACAACATTGATGGAATGCTTGAGCCTCTCACCCAGATTTCATCCTGTAAGTCTAATTTCCCTATCCTGGATATGGTGGGAAGTAATCATGGGTAACTGAACAAATGTCAAGAGGGATCCATGAAAACTTTAGTGCCTGAAGGGACAATGAGGTGAATGGGTGGAGGACTAGTTGCAAAAGTAGTCATTGGACTATTTCTTGGGGGAGGCAAGTCAGTAGAATGTGAGAGATGGAAGTCCAATAGATTATGGTGTCACAGCATTGGAGAAATAGATCCTTTTGGCAGTTGTGAGGGGCAAAGTGTTCCTAGCTTGTGGATGGTTTCTCTGAGTATCCATCCCAGCAGTACCATAATATGAGTCAGAATTCAGAAGGAGCAGTGTTTGGTTTGACCCCTTGAGTTCAGGGGAGGAAACATAAAAGTCAGGTATTATAACTAAGGAAAAAGAGCTCCAATTTATAGCTATGAGATTGGACTGGGCTATCGCTGGCTTAAAGTGTCAAAAGTGGTCTGATACGATCTGCTTTCCTCTCATCTTCTCACCATCTATAGAGAGGGTGACAGTGCATGGCTGTAGAGAAACCATTAGAGAAAGGCATGAGAGGGAGAAGCAATTCCACTCCATTTGTAGGGTCCTGGCATAAACAAGGAAATCAATGCTTAATAATGGTTGTCATCAAGAGGATTCATCAATGAGGAATAACCATGAAAGCCTCCATAAAAGACATACTAAGGAGTCACAGCAGTTGGAGACTACAGAATGGCCATTGGGGAGATCTGCTTATAGGCAGCTGCCCTTATTTTCCATGAGCTCTTGATTTTGTTTTAAAGGCAAATAATGAACCTCATGCTTTGCAATGTGCAAACCACTTGCTTGCAAAAGTCATAGATGATGAAACTGAGGCACCAAAGAACACAGTCCACATATTATCTTGGTAGGGATACTGATCAATGAAAATGAGAAACCCCTTCAAGTATGATTAGAACCTTCCTGCCATGTGAGCTTCCTTACCACAAGAAGAGAGTATCTCAATAGGACCAAGGATTGGAACTCTTTTTCTTTATCAATCTGAACATACCCAGCACATCACTGTGTAAATGGAAATGCAACAAACATCGTTAAGGATGATGATTGTGCCAATGAAAAGGACTCTGATAATCAATGTAGAATTAAAATCACTAATATGAATCCTGCTCTTCTGTAACTATTCCAATCATGCCTTGTTGCTTTAACATAATCCTTAGGTGGGAGGAGGGATATATTCTGAACTAGTACAAGCATTCCACTAAAATCAAGAAGTAAAAAGTGAATTCTGAGGCAGAGCAGAAGTTGTGTTGGAAAATCATGGACTGAATAACTACTAGGAAGCAGGGAAGAGAGAATTCTTTTTTTTTTTCATTTTTAATAAAGAACATTATATCCCAAATTGCATCATACTTTTTGCTATGCTTTTATCTGGAAAATTAATCAAGTAATTATGGATAATTATAATTAATATCTGAATTCATTATATGTGAGCATATTAATTAGGATTCTGAAATATATTCTGAACTTTCAAAAACAGTTATAATCTCACAATCAGAGAATAATGTGAGCTTGATTGTTTGAAGGTTTTTTTATTTTTACAAAAAACTCAGACCTTAAAATAAATTTGAAATTAATGCTATAAAACAGTTTGCTTTGCAGGATCTCATATCTCCACTCACAGATAAATGTTTATAATCCTAAACTTCCTATGACATGGGATCATGCCTGCTCTAAGATATTACACAGCTCTGCTTTTTGCTTACGGTTTTTCAGAGATGGAAAGTCAGTTCAGTTTGCTACCATAAGCGAAATTCAAGCATCTTCTACACTATGATATCCCAAAGAATAAAAATAGGAGTTTACAGAATGGAGTGATTGGGCAGGCCTTACTCACTTGACAACAGGATTTATGTCCTATTTACTTTAAATGACCTCCTCTGTTGAGTACATTTTAAAGGGGTTGATTCGGAAGGTAATGGCTTCTGCCTCATTGATTGTAGTCAAGGAAAGCCCAGATGTCCACTTGTCAGGTACTTTGTAGAGTGAATTCTTATTCAACTACATGTTGGACTCATTAAGTTCCATTTCACCAATATTGCAATTTATGTTCAACTCTTTAGGAAGGCACTTATTGCTTAAAGTGAGTCACAGCTGTAAAATGTTTGGAAAATATTCACCTTAACTTTGTCCTCCAACTTGCAGTATGACCTCTGGACATGTGACTTAATTTCTTTCTTTTTCCACACTTTCCTAAGCTCTACAAAGGAATCCTCAGTTCTGTGAAGATCTGGTGGCATTTTAGAGTTTGGGAAATCTAAAAAGTCTCATAAAGCCACAAGAACTGTAATCATAAATACCATTTACCAATTCATCAACCCCATCTCTATGACCTTCAAGAAATTTCATTTCCTGAACTGAGTCAATAATGAAAAAAGCTCCTTTCAGTGTTCTGAAAACGCAAGGAAGGAAGAATCTTTTAGTATAAACAGGGGTATACATTAGAAAACGGGATTATTTTCAAGATCACAATTCTCTTGGACCAATGAATGATGATTTCTAAGATTAAGAAGATAAATGCAAAATGGGATTTTTATAGTAAATTAGAAAGTACTGGTATTTTAAGTCTCTTTCTGGAGTCACCAGACAAATCTGTTTCACAAGACCACTTTATGTGTTACCTATGTAAGACTGTTCTTGATCCTCACAATTATCTAAGCCCTTCACCACTCCAAATAAGTGTATCTGTTTGTTAAAATGCTTCATATAGTCATTCCAATGTTCATCTAATTTCGACTGTTAGAATATAAGTCCTTTGAGGGCAACATTCTTGCTTTTTATCTGTATCCCCACATGCCCAGCATGGTGCCTACCACTTAGTAGGCATTCAATAAAATTTGGTTGTTTGAGTCAAACTGATCTTTTTGAAGTTACTTTATACATACTTTCCACTTGTCTATTTGTATGATTTATTCCTTCGAATGCAGTTCCTTGAATACTTGGGATTACTTCTCCTTCCTTCCTTTCCTTTCCTTCTTTCCCTTCTCTCCCTTCCTTCCTTCTTTCCTTCCTTCCTTCTTTCTTTCCTTCCTTCCTTTCCCTCCTTCCTTCCATCCCCTCCTTCCTTCCTTCCTTCCTTTCTTCCTTCCTTCCTTCCCTTCTTTCCTTCCTTCACCTCCTTCCTTCCCTTCTTTCTTTCCTTCACCTCCTTCCTTCCTTCCTTTCCCTCCCTCCTTCCTTCCTTCTCCTCCTTCCTTCCTTCCTTCCCCTCCTTCCTTCCTTCCTTGCTTCCTTCCTTCCTTGCTTCCTTCCTTCCTTCCTTCCTTCCTTCCTTCCTTCCTTCCTTCCTTCCTTCCTTCCTTCCTTCTTTCCTTCCTTCCTTCCTTCCTTCCTTTCCCTCCCTCCTTCCTTCCTTCTCCTCCTTCCTTGCTTCCTTGCTTCCTTGCTTCCTTGCTTCCTTGCTTCCTTCCTTCCTTCCTTCCTTCCTTCCTTCCTTCCTTCCTTCCTTCCTCCTCCTTCTTCATCTCCTCCCCCTCCTCCTTCTTCTTCTTCTTGGCCTTCCATCTCTCTCCTCAAAAGAGTGTCTTGTACACAGCAGGTGCTCAATAGATTCTTATTGAAATGAATGAGCTTTTATTTATATAATAGATTCTTTTAGACTATGCAACACAAAGCAATACTAGCCCAAGTAAAACATTTTCTTGTCATATAATTATTTTTATATTGTGTAGACAGAAGCAGGAGGAGTGACAGTACCAGATTCAGAATTGGTACGTCCTTTAGAGATAATCTTGTCCAATGCCTTTCTTTTAAAGAGGAAGAAAATGAAGTTCAAGAAGGGATTTGCCCAAGGTCACACAGGTAACAGTAGTTCTGGGATTCAAACTATAGCTGGGATTTGAACAAACATACTATATTTCCCATGTTAGTATCTTTTCTCCTGCACCAGGCTGCCTCCTTTAAATCTTGAGGCTAAATCAGTGAGCAGTGACCAACACAGGAACAAAAAAGTCATTTTGCTAAGGGTTGTATTAATATTACAGAATATGTGAAATTCTGTAGTTTAAATAGATAAGCTATGATAAAGATAATGGCTTCTATTTTTGGACTACTGACCTCTTTTTCTTACCAACCCTATCCTACATTACTGGACATTTCCCCCCAAACTGGACCATTATGAACACTAAAATCAACAGAAGTATGCATCATAAAAAGGCATTCACTTTTATCTTGGAAGATGGGAAGAAAATAAGATTTAGCCAGTACCGTTGTCATGATAGAAGTCACTATTAAAAATAGTGGTCATTACTGGAAGGATTAGAGAGGAGAAATAGCAATATCAATGACTTAAATTTTTAAATGCTCTATATGCTTCATTCAGATTGAAAAATGACTCTTACCTTTCAAACTTTGAGACTGTGGAGCTGATCAAAAGCAGAATTTTCTTTTAATCTCTCTACTTGTTATATTGCATGGGTTTTTTCTTGAATAATGATGTTAATAATTCAATTTTCCTTCCTGCCAATTGAAACAGATTCTGACTTGTCAGGAATGTATAAAAAATATAATTTCTGGACTCAGTGTATTCATTTGTTCAGAGTTTATGGATGTAATTTATATGAATAGAGTTCCATCCAACTCTTTTCTGTGTCTCCAATCTTTCCATTAAGGTCTCCACTTTATCTCTGCCCTAATTCTCCAGCCACAATATTTGGCTCTGAGAAGACCATCTGGAATCATGTTGCATTATCTTCATTTGCCCAAATAGAGATAGGAAATGAAATGATTACTAGAATATTTTAAAGAATCTGAATTATCGCCTCCATTAATGACAGAGCTATTGAAAATAACCTCACCCTTCCTTCTTGGAAATGATCCATAATTTTATATAACTGACATGTTGAAATTTAAGAATACCTAAGAGGTCATTTAATAGATAGGCCAGCTAGGCAGCACAGAGGATAGAGTATCAACTCAGAAGTCAGGAAGATTCATCTTCCTGAGTTCAAATCTGTTCTCAGACACTTACTATCTGAATGATTCTGGGCAAGCCACTTAACCCTGTTTACTTCAGTTAACTCATCTGAAAATGAGCTGGAGAAGGAAATGGCAAACAACTCCAATATGTTTGCCAAGAAAACCCCAAATGTGGTCATGAAGAGTTGGACATGTCTGAAATGATTGAACAACAACAACATTAAGTGGAGGATTCTTCCTTTAAAACCATTGCCTGATCTTTGCTTTACTTTTGGACAGGATCCTTTATTATCTAGACTAAAAGAAAAATGGACTTAGGTGATTTTTTCATTTGAAGCATTTGAACTCCATTGGCAGATCCCCTCAGTAACAAGAAAGACCATTGGTAAAGGAGGTTTACTGAAAAAGGAACTCCTTACCCTTTAGTTTAAGCCAGGTCATATATATAATATATATATATATACATATATATATATATATGTAAAGAATTAAAGCCCATTGTGACAGGTGCCAACTCGTTTCCTTTTTCCAACATTTTAAACTTATAGTTGTATTTAAATTCATTTGAATCTATCCTTGACATGAATTAAGTCAAAGCCTTATCAACTTGAAAATTACACTTAACAGAAAAAAATAGGTCCAAGATGACTTTTAAGCCAATTATCCAATCTCTATACTATTACAAGAGGGAGTTCGGTGTATTGCAAGTATATATTTGATTTATTTTCAATAAAGAAACTAGGGTCAAGAAGTTCCCTGATTTGTCAAAGGCTTCTTCAGAGTAATCAGAGGTAACAGGTTTTAATGAATTATAGGCTTAATGATGAAGAATCACACTCTAGTGCTCAAGAGTTCTAGTTTCGTTGACTTCCCATTTGACCTTGAAAAAGCATCATCTCCAGAAATGGCACTGGTTTTAATGATGCTCCCAGTTCCCCCTTCAGAATGCCCTGGGATAATCTAAAGGCAGCTGCCCTGGAAATTATTCCAAATTCTAGATAAAGCCTACATGAATTAAAAAATAACACACCACCAGATGATTCAAGTAACAACTGAGAGTAGGAACAATTTCCTTAAAAAAAAAAATCTGATTGATTCTAGTTAATGTATTTACTATCTCAGGTCTAAATTCTCCAGTTCTAGACTGATTTCCCACAGCCAGAAAACTGTCTTATTTGCTGGCCTTGTACATGACATCTCTGCCCACATTGCCTCTGAACAACCCATACATGTGCTTAGCATGTTCTCCTTCTCCCTTGACCTCTTAGCTCACTCTTGAGTCTTTGGGTTCAGCTACATGACATCTTATTTGATAATCTATCTCCCTTGGGGTTTTTTTTTTTCCTTTCTGCCTTGTCCCTTTGAAATGACTTTGCATTTAATTGGTATATCTTTCTATTGATTGAGCTGCATACATACTAAGTTCTTCCTCTCCCTTCCCCACCAGAATGTAAGACTCTCATTTTGGTTTATCTTTGTATTCCCAGCACCTAACAGGGTGCAGCGGTGAATTGATTTGAACCCCCCAATGCCAGCTTTCAGTCAAATCTCCTGCTTTCCCGAGTGGGGGATGTGCCCAGGCAGTTTGGCCCACACTTCTTCCTGGGTGAGTAGCATGTACAAACTCTTGGCTCAGCACTTACTGGAAATCCTTAAGGATTTTGACTGAACGAAATCGCTTCAGCATTTTGAGTTGTATTTGGGGGCTTTAAATAGCCAACAGCCCAAACGAACTGCCAAATGCTGGCACAACCAGATAAAAGACGTTGCTAATATCAAGAGCTTTTATCTTGGGCTTATTTCTATCACTTAAGGACAAAACATTTCACAGTTAAAAGAAGCCCTTTAAAATGCACTTGAGCAACAGCCTGGCTTTCCAGAGTGAGTGTTTGAGGTGGGATTCGAAAGCAGCGGAAAATAAAGCAGCAGCGAAAGAAGTGCGAGCACTCGATGGCTGAGAGAGCCCCTGGCCAGCGGGATAACACTCGGAGAGGGGAGGCTCGGGCTTTCCCCGGCTATTGTTCCTTTTAGAAACCCGAAATGCCTTCCGGTTTCGTAAGGCTTTTACAATAATGGAACATCGGGCCAAAGGCAATAGGGCTTTAATAGCGCCCAGAACCCCAGGGCTGCAAGGATGTCGAGGAAGCTCAGCACCTGGCTTGGGCCGCCTGAGGTGGCGCGGAGGGGCGCAGAGGGGCGCAGATGTTCACCTGCGAACACCAACCCTCCCAGCAGGGCCCGCGCGAACAAAGACACACAGCCAGGAAACTGGCACCCTCGCGGGGCTCAAGAACGAACGCCGCCGCCGCCGCCGCCGCGCTCTCGCGCTCTGCCTAGTGCTGCGACAGTGAAGCTGTTTGTTAAACGGAGAGAAGTACCCAGACATACTTTAGGCATGTATGCGGATACTGACCTGGACTTGTGCCTGGACTAGAGGTGGGAGCCTCAAAAATGTCTACAAAAGGGAAAAAGGAAAGAAAGAATAAAAAGAAACACACATTTTGGATATTAATCACATGTAAGAGACAAACACCCAGGAGACAACCAACAGTCATGCAACATGGACAAGAAAGGACTTTTATTTTGAAGACCGCAGACATGGCCACAGACTGACAACACGAAACAGGGCAAAACCGGAGATTCTTAAAACCAGAACCCTGAGAGGCAGTAGGGCATAAGGGATAGAGTGCTGGGCTGGGAGACCTAGAACCCCTCTGACAGTTACTCGCGGTGGGACCCTCGGGAATGCCTCAACCTCTCCTGTTCTAAAATGGGGGTCACCATCGCTCTCCGGGCGCTGAGAGGCTCGGATGAATACAATGTTCTGCAAACTTGAGGGCGAGGCTGGCACTAACAACCACAAGGCGCGATCTCCCCAGGCTCGTGGTTCTGACCCACTCGGCCAGGAGAAGATCCTTTCTTCCACTTCCTGGGCCAGAGTTACTAAGTCCCGGAACCCTGCAAAGGGCAGAGAGCTTGAGGGTGGATCTGGAGGGGAGATGCCATGATCTTAAGTTACTTGGAGGTATCCATCCGACAAACCGGTAACTTTCAGAAGAGAAGGCAGGTGTGATGCATTCCCTTCACTGCGGGCTACTTTCATGTTTCTAGGTGAAAAAACAAGCCAACCCTAACAAATCGCGGGATCTCAAGGGCTTTTGACTGGCAAACTGAGTGCATGCTCGGGATTCCCTGTATCCGGCCTAATTCCTGACCTTTTACATTGGGATGGGACTTCTTTTATAAAGATTTTAACTTGTACTTCGTTTCCTTTTTTGAATAGGATCGTTCTGTTTGTACATATTCAAACACCGGCTCTCTCTAGGTGAGCTTAGTGAGTGACTACAGATCTAAGGGCCTGCATTTCCTTATCTTTAAAACGACGGAGTTGGCCAAGAAGAAGCTTTCTGGCCTCCTCCAGCATCTTGTCTATTACCTGAAATAAGAATGAAACTATAACATCCTGACCAACAGCCAAACACGTAGTGTCTTTAGCAAAAGAGCCCTTGAGTCAATCTATTCTGAATAAAAAGCAAATGAGAGTTTTTAAAGTGAACCAAATAGAGGACTTGGAGGTCATGAACATATATATATATATATATATATATATATACATATATATATACATATATATATATACACATTCCATGTATTGTAGATAGATAAATATATTTTCACATAATTGAGTTCTCTTGAAATTTTATATATTTATTTGTGCATTTAGAAACCTCAGGCTGAGAGGTGAGTCCAAAAGCTTCAAAGAATTGCAAGGATATCTCTGATGCCAACATTTACAAGTCTTTGTCATAGATGCAGAGACAAGCTGGTTAATGTTTAACCCTCCAAAAATGTGTATGTGACTTTTAAAAATAATCTATTATTATTATTTTCTCTCAATTTTTTAACTAAAGGCAAGCAATAAAACAAGATCTCATTTGCAGCATTTGCCAAATTTGGGGATATAAATGTACATACTGAAAATTTAATAGTTGGCTTTCCTGAGCCTGTTTTAGCTGTTTGAGGCACATCCCTGGGCCATAAAGACATTTTTTTCTATCAACTTGCTTCTTTCCTTCAGTATAATGGATTGGAAAGCACAGTGGTCTCAAAAAGCAGGAATCATAAATCCATTGGATCATAAGAAAAATGGAAAGGAATTAGAAGGCATTGATCCCAGCCTATGTTTAAAGATGAGAAAACTAACTAAAGCCTAGAGAAGTAAATGACTTGCCCAGAGTCACACAGAACCTGTCTAAGCTAGGATTTAAACTCAGGTTTTCTTGACTGCAAATTTATTGCATATCAACTTTGAAAACTGGTTGGCTTTGCTACAAATATTCTGTGTGACCTTGGACAAGTCATTTAGTTTTTTTAGTCTTCATTTCCCCCCAGCAAAAAAATGATAGCATCAGATAAGATAGCCTCTAAGTTCCATTCTAGCTCTCAAATAAGCTGCAAGCCCCACAAATCACTGAATTATTCATCAGGTAGCTAACTAATCCTTCTTCCAGTTTATATAGAATTAGGGAATTTTTATCACCATATTTCATGAAAACAAACAAGGAAACATTTTCCCTCTTCAGTTAAAAAAGAAGCCTGAGATTTTATCTATTAAATCTGTTTCATGGGTCTCCCTAGCCAAAAGAAGTGATTATCTGGTTATTCTAATGGGTATTTGCCTGGGAATGTAGGTTCTTTCTGGACCAATTTAGAGACAGTATACTGTCAGATCGCTTAGCTGATATCTTTCCAGTCAGAACTTGTATCCCATTGGCACCATTTAAGAACTGAGAGTGCCCATCTCTTACAGCACGTGGGGCTTCTGATTATGTTCTGGAGATTGAGGAATAGAAGCTGGTGGCCAAAGTGTAGCACCAGGACTTCTGAGAGGTTGAAAAATTCAGAGGTGGTTTCCAATAAATTGGATGAATGATCTAAGGGGAGGGAAAGTCTCTCAAGTTCCCACCATTTTCTCAGGCATTATCCTAACACCACTCCTCCTTTCTCAAACTCTGAGAAATAGCTGCCTGCCCTTGCCACCTCCTTTTCCATTTCTCTCAAAGTTCAAGCATTTTTTGAGCTGGCTTCCAGCTTCCCCAAACTGAAAAAGCTTTCTTTTGCTTCTGGGCTGCAGTTGACACTAATGACCATATTCTTCTGGATAGTCTCTCTTTTCTGGCTTTTTATGACAAGATTGTCTCTTGGTTCCTTTCTAACTGCTTTTCCTCAGTCATTTTGGCTGCCCCAACATCTATTCTATCCTTCTCATTCCCCTTAATTGTGAGTATTCCCTTGAGAGTGTCCAATACCCTTTTCTCTCTACATTCTCTTTCTATTGATGTCATCAACTACCATGGGTTTCATTGTCATATTTATGTTGATGACTTACAAAACTCTATATGTAGGCCCAGTCTCTTCCCTGGGGGTCACACTCCCAGGAACAAACACCTATTGGATGTTTCAAACTAGAGGCCTCAGAAACATCTCTAACCAGCCATGTTTAAAGTGAAACTCATGCTTTCTCCATATGTTCTCTCTTCCAAATTTACCAATTTCTATGAAAGGCTCCATGACTCTGCCAGTCTCCCATGTTTGAAACTCTGAATTTTCCTTGACTCTCTACTCTCCCTCATGTAGTGCATCCAATCTGTTTTCAAATCTTGTTTATGCATACATGACAGTTTTCATGCCTGACCTCTTCTCTATCCACATATTAGATTGGTCTCTTCTCATCTAGACTATGGCTATGGCCTCTTAAATGGTCTCCCTTCTTTGAGCCTCTCCCCCTTCTGGTTCCTTTACTTCACCTCCCCCCATTCCAATCCATTCTGCATAGGCACTGCTGCTAAAATGCTTTTCTTTAGTCATGTATCTGACTAGGTCTCTCTCTTGGTATAAACTCCTCTGTCTAGTTTAACAAGCTAGCCCCAGCCTCATTGGGCACTACTCTGCCTCCTGTGCTATGCAATCCAGCCAAATTAGCATCCCTCAATCTGTGGGTCTATTATCATGATCTATTCATCATACAGAGCTTTCCTACTCCCATGGTGGTGCCTTTGCATTGGTTGTCTCTCATGCTTGGATTCTCCTCTACCCTCATCTATATTTTCTGGAATTTCTCTTCAAGGGAGCTTCAAGATGTACCTCAATAACCATTTTTGACTTGAAGCCCTTCCTGATCATCTCAGCAGCCAGTTCCTTCATACCAGACCACCTTGAATCTATCTGCTTTTGAATTATTCACATTTAGTCTCTTCAGTATATACTTCCAGATGGACCTATTGATTCACCCATTTGAATGTAAGCATCTTGAGAGTAGGAGCTGTTGTGTGATTTTATTGGGTATCCCCAGTATCTAGAGTGGGTCTCACAAGTTGTACTTGCTTAATAAATAATTGTTGAATGATTGATTAAAGGATTTATGGAAAACCAGAGAAAAGAGGAAGTCATTTCCATCATATTCAATGGGAAATTTTTGCTTTATATATGGAGAAGGAAAACAAACAAGAAGATAGAAGATTAGTCTAAACAAAAATGTTACTTTCTTCTGAATAGAGTTCAGGTAGGATGACATTATCAAGGTCTAACATTTTTGTTAGCTTTTGGTGTCCTTATATATACTTAGACACTGATAGAGAATTCTTCCATTAGAATTTAAGCTTCTTGAAGTGTGTGTGTATGGGGGTCATTTGAGTCTTTTTTAAAGATCTCCATTGCTTAAAATCACTGGTTTGCACTTAATAAGCATTCAATTTATGCTTGATGACTTAAATTTTTTTGGTCTGGCATCTAGATCTTTCTTAATACTGAAAAAAAAACCACAGAAAGAAAATAGAGAGAACAATGTCCTTTGACTTCAAGAAATCTCAAATTCAATGTGAACACGACATAGACATCTATCTAAACAATTTTATTTGTTATATTGGTATTTTTAGAACTGGATAAATTTTCCTGCAGATATACAGATCTCATCCTTTACTGAGCACATTCACCTTTCTCTCAGGTATGGCAAAGACCAAGGATTTGGTTCTTTGATCTGGATATCTTTATGTCTTGAAGGATTAAGGGCAAGTAGGTGGTACAGTGGACAGAGCTCTGGACCTGAAGTCAGGAAGACTTGAGTTCAAATTTGGCTTCAAACATTACTATCTGTGTGGCCCTGGGTAAGTCACTTAACTGTTGGTCTCAGTTTCCTCATCTGTAAAATGAGCTAGAGAGTGGGATGGGAAACCACTCCAGTCTCTTTTCCAAGAAAACTCCAAATGGAGTCAGGAAGAATCAGACAGGACTAAAAACAAAAATTAGGAGGATCATCATCGACCAGACCCAGTGAGGGTGACACACTTTTTCCTAGATGCCACTCCATAAGAATGCTGCTTTCGGCTATTTTGACAATGATTCCATGTGGAGGACAGTTCGTGAAAGGAGACCCATCATTGCTTATGTCCACTGTCGGCGCTGACTTCTTCCTACTATACTTTTTCTAGAATGACAGTCTCCTTTTCCTCCACTCTCTAGAGGTGAGGGAGAGAGCTGTCCCAGCATTAATAATCTCTTGAGGCTTTTCTAAGAATGGCTTCAGCAGAGAGAAAGGAGCTGATGGATTCTGATTTTCTCCTAGGAATTCTACTGTCCATTTCTGTCCCACTGGAAAGTATATCAGAACATCCAGGGACTGTGATTAAATGGCACACAAACTCCCAGTGTGGGAACTTCCTTCTCCAAAGCAAACTGCAGTATATTTGCAATTTGCCATTTTGGACAGATTCTTGAGGTTCAGATATGTTAGAGGCAAGCTGGGTGACAGGGAGACCTGAGTTCAAAGGCTGCCTCAGACAATTACTGGCTAGGTGACATTGGGCAAGTCACTTGACTTTGTTTCAGTCTCTTCATCTCTAAGATGGGGATAATAACAACATCAGGGCTGTTGTGAAGGTGAAATGAGAAAATAATTGTAAAGCTCTCAGCACAGCGCTTGGCACACAGCAAGTGCTCTATTGATTTTCTAATTGTTACATAGCTAGTTAAATTGTAGAAGCAGAATTTGAACCCAGTCATTCCTAATTCCAAGTCTAGCTCTCGATTACTGTGCCCGATCGACTCTCCTTGGCAGGTAGGTTAAGACAATTATAAATACTTCCATTTGCCCTTGAATTTCCTGTAAATAAATATCTTTGATGGTTTTTTAAAAATCTGCCTCTCTTTCCTTAGATTCTTTGCAGAATCAAATTCCAGGAGGAGATGGGGGGGGGGGAGATGAACTTTGCTAAAAATCCCTCTCTCCACAAAGCAGTTAAGTCAATAATCACTTAGCTTTTAAGACCCGCTTGTTTTATGTTGATCGGATTCCAGTTGTTTTTTGGTCATCTGAGGAATCATTTGTAGTGGGTGAAATTTCCCATATAAAGAGGCCAACTGTTAGCTCCTTATGTGTCTCATTATGTGCAGAATGAGGGAGAGCATCCCTGGGCTAATGGCTGAATAGATCATCCCGGGCTACTGCCTTGCCAGTAGGGAATGGCCTGAGTGAGGGTCAGCTTTAATTTTGTATAAAGCTGAGGTGAGGAGAAGTTCACTAAGACAGACAGCTTCATCTGTTGTCTGGGAAAAAAATGAGGTGTCGAGCAAAACAAGATTATGCTCCTTTAGGAAATGTGATTTTGGCCAGGAAAGAGGGAAATTCTATTAAAACAAGGTATCCAGGAAACGGTGCATGATGGGAAGGGGCAATTGGATCATCTGGTCTCATCTCCTGACTCCATTCATTACCATTTTAGCAGGCTGAGTGTGCTTTACGAGGCTGGCTCCTCCTGGGTTAAGCCCTTGCACACGTGTGGACTTGGGGAGACTGTGGGAGCTTTGCAGGGTGTTGTTTTCATTTGTACACTAAAGAATTCTGTAGCAGTGATGTGCATGAGGTATCTTTGGGGCGGCTGGGAGATAAGAAGATTGTGTTTTGGAGGCACTGCAGAAATTAATCCTTCTGGTTGCTATGGTTTCTTCAGAGCGCTCTGGCTTCTAATCACTGTGGAGCGAATGCAGTGTCATTCTCACAAAAGCATCAAGAGGGCCCTGCCTTGGGGTATCCAAGGTTAGTGCCGATGGACATCCCAGAGAACCTTGAGAGCCGTAGGTTGGCTATAGAAATTAGAAAGGGGAATGCTTGCTTACTGGTCCACATAACTTCTAGGCACTCAGGAGCCTAGCCCTGGAGCTGGAAGGCTCTTTAGAAGCCACCCAGGCCCACCCCACTGCATTCTATAAGTGAGGAAAGGGATGCCCAGAGAAATGGAATGGTTCCCCCAAAGGTCCTCGAGATAATTTGTGACAGAGAAAGGCTCTGGCCAAAGTCCTGGTCTCCAGGTCTAGGACTCTGGCTTTTACAATCTAATAGGGAAGTGAGGATGAATACTTTATGAGCTCAGTGATAGGAAATACTGGAGAGTCTGCAAAGTGCATATTCAGAAGCATCTATCCATTTCTAGAAAGAGAAATATAATTCTTGAGCCATCATGTGGCCACATGTGACACCACAGACCATGAAGCATGTGTGGTCCATTGGAGGAAGGGAGGAAATCAGAGCAGACAGCGAGGGGAGTAAAAAATAAACTGTCCAACAGAAGTAGTTTTGTGCTTTACTTCCTTTATATTTATTGTGCAGATCTGCCATTTCCCCCCTTAAGACCAAGCTCCTTAAGAAAAGAGGCCATTTCTCCGGATGTTTTCCCACCTCACTCAGGATCCAGAGTATGGCAGTTATTTGCAAACAGCTTTTTGATGGATGTACCATATATGCTCTTGCCAAGTCTTTTGGTGTCAGAATTAGTGACCTTCAGAGGTGGAGGAAACAGACCAGCTCAAGCACCCAGAAGAATCCCTTTGACAGTGGATGTCCAGTGGTCTTCTAGGCTCTGCCAAAAGCCCTGTGGTGAGGGGCAACGTCCTCTCCAAGCGTGGACCAGAGGGCTCGCAGAATTTCACGATTGGAAGGGAAACTCGCGTCTATGGTCCACCCCCAAATCGAACAAGAATCCCTCCTATAGCACATGCCACAAATTATCATCTAGCTTCTGCTCGAAGGCAACTATCGACTGGCAATCCAATATCCCTCAGGGAGGCCCACTTTCCTGGGGAATAGCTGCAATTGTTAGCCAGTGTTCTCTTACAGTAAGTCTCAATCCCACTCTTTGAAATTTCTACACAGGACTCCTGCTTTCTGTCCTCTGCAGCCAAAGAGTATGAGGTTAATTCATCCTCCATCGGATAGATCCCCAAACACATAAAGACAGCTCTCATATTCCTCCCGAAGTTCCAAAGGTTATTACAAAGATGAAAAGAGATGAGAAATGGGCAAGCCATTTAGAAAATTAAGAACACAAAAAAGCAAAGCATTCACAGCTGCACCAGTATCACATCATCAATACTTTGGTTCTTATCAAAATCATGTTTGTCGAATCTAAGACCCCAAACTGTTGGTAAAAGCAATGCTCCTATAATCCTCTCAAGAAGTCTATTTCCTGTTAATGAAAAAGCTGTAAACATGTCTTGAAATCTTTAAAGGGAAAGCTCACATTTCAAATTAACCTGCACCTACTCGAGGCCTCCAAGCTACCACAAAGATAAGACTGCTTTTACAGCCTGGATGCTGAGGAAGCTTATTTTTTTCAAAGAAATAAAATTGTTCTGAACATGTTTAGAAGGATATTGCATTTCACGGAGCCCAGCAGAATTGGTTTATTATTTAGAGTATGATCAGACTCTTTCAAATATTACTATAAGGGCAAAAACCCCCTGAAGTTGAAATAAATGAAAGCTGAATCTTTATAGTATAAATCTCATCCAATTCTAGTAATAATCTCCTTCTCCACTTGAGCCAAATCTACCCAACAAAATACTAGTGTCAACCCTCCTTCCTTCAACAAACACACAACTACCCTGTCCATATTCTGATACCCATCATCGATTGATAATTTGCTAATTCTGCATAGGACACTGCAAACATTTTTTTTGGCAATAAAAGAAATAGTGACAGAAGATCATTATACTTAAAGTAGTTTATAACATTTCTAATCTAACCCTAAGCCAGGAGAGAAGATTCTAACATTTGTTGTTTTCTTGGAGAATTTATGAGGAAACCTCACAAGATGCATTTTGGTACGTGACATGATTTTTTGAGAGAGTGAAATGTTCCTTCCCAACATAGTTTTCCTTATATTCTCTAAATACACTATAAATCAGAGTCACAAAGTGTGGAGGGGGTGCTGGATTTATAGATACTTAACTTAGGACAAAGGCCATGCAGCTTTCAGAGATGGATGATGGTTCCTAGAAAAGATCTTATGGCACCATGATTTTCCTTTGTGGATTTATCACTAACAAAAAGAGAAATGAAAATCAAAACAACACTGAGGCTTCACCTCTGATTGGACAAATTGGAAAAGACAAAGGAAGGGAATAGTCAGGGTTGGAGAAGTAGCAAAAAGACAGGACCACTAATGAATTGTTGGTGGACCTGTGGATTGTCTTTGTGGAAAACAATTGGATTTATGCAAATGAAGTGACTAAAATGTCCATTTTCTTTGACTCTATTTTTAGGATTATAAACCAAGCAGGTCAATGACAAAAAATCTCTGTGTATTCCAGAATGTTTAAAGCGGTATTGTTTTGCAGTTGTAAAATCAGAAACAAAATATCTCATCAATTGGGAATAGCTGAGCTTTAAGGAATGGGGGAAGCATGGAATGATATAAAGTGCAGTAAATTGAATTTGGAAAACTATATAGTCAATGTGTAGAAATGAAATTAACATCAATGGAGCAATAACATGTGATTGTTGGAAATTGTGATGTCCAGACTTGGTCAGAGCTTAATGACATGAGAAGAAAACTCCTCCCGCTCCTTCACAGAAGTGGAGGGTCCCAGCATGTGTGATTTTGTATATAATAACAGACTTCTTCAATGCATTCATTGATTTTTTCCAAACTTTTCCTTTTCATCCTACTTTTTATGCTTTATGATAAAGAATGCCTCTCAGGGAAGGATAGGGAGAAGAAATAGGGGAAATGTAGCTGAAATAAAAGCAAAAGACATTAATGAAATATTTTTTAAATGGGTAAGGTCTACAGGACATTGGGAAAATTTTCTGTGTAGGATTGATGGAAGGATAGTGCATCAACATAATCCAAAACAATATGAGACGAGCATTTTGTCTAGCTAGAAATTTGCATCAGTTAAAGGATTATCCATCTCAATTTTTTGTATTGAAGAATCACAGTGAATAAAAGCACTTCCTGTGCTTAAAATATGGTCCTTTGGACTCTGGTCTTCTCAAGGAATTGCAAAATAGACAGGCAATCCATGATCTGTTCTTCACTGTATACTCCCACTTACGTGAACTAGTTTCCCCATCCCCTTTGCTCAGAAAATCCAGTGGCTTTATTATCTCTTCAATTCTCACCTGTGTGTTTGTCACTGAAACTCCCATGTTCTTGCCTTCACATTTAACTTCACTCCACTTTCTATATGATCCTGAGATACTGACTTCCTTGTTATTTTGCCCCCACCCCCACCCCCTGCCCATGTCCCTTCTCCCTTTGCCATGGCTTTGTTTGACTACCAACTCCCCTGGAATGTACTCCCTTCTCCCTTGTCTCAAAGAAGGTGATTGAGAAGGAAGGATAAAAAATCATCCCTAAACTATGCATCTAGGCCAGCCAAGGGAGTCTGGTAAAAAAATTGGACCTTTGAAACCAGGTAACTCATTTCTGTAATGCTCTTTGTATTCAAATGACTATTACCAGCTACAAGAGACCATCTCATCCTAGACAAGATACACACTGTCTAGGACTTTAACTGGCGTGCTTGGGGACTGTCTCATTATGGCCTCCACCTCCCTCTGGGGAAAGTTCTTTTTGTCTAAGGGAAGTGGAGATTTGTAGATCAGATTCTATGCAAATCTGATTGGTAGCCTGGAGTTTAAAGATATAGAAAATCATTTAGGGAACAGGGGAGCAACGACTTCCAAGAGAAAGGTGTTTCCTTCCTTGAGAGGCTAGAACAGACCCTCAAAGCCCCAGAACTTGACCTTGGAGATTACCCTGAAACTCCCCCTGAAATCCCTCCAGTTCCACCACAACTGGAGCTATGTCTCCGCCTCAGCTTCCAGTCCTTTCCTCCTCAGATTACCTTCTCTTCCCATTGCAAACATCTGGAATATATTCCCAAGTGTGCGTGCTGTCTCCTGTTCTGTAGGTTTCTTGAGGGACTTTGAATGATCAGAATTTAGCACAGTGTCTGGCCAATGTATGGTGCAAATGCAGACTGACTGGCTTCAGTAAGTACTTGAGCTGGTTGACATCCGCCCTATTATGAATGTTCATTAGGATTTCTGGGTATTTTCCCATCATCCTATCCCTTAGAGTCTTTTTTTTTTCATGTAGGATAAAAACATCAGTGTGAAGGTCACATCCCGGGCTTTTGTCAACACAGGATTCACTCATTCTGCCAATTTGGCTGTCCATTTACACACAACTCATGGACAGGCAGGGGAATGGAAGGCCAAAAAAGAATGGCGTGTATTTCCAGTGACTGGCATCTTGGGATGCTTTAACCATGGGCATCAAAGTGGCTTTTCAAGGGTCAGTGCTTCCAACTTCTGTAGAGGCCTGCTGCAAAGTGTGAAATGATAAGTGCCAGCTTAATGGGAGATCTCCAAAGGGGAATGAATGGGTTCTAGAACCAGCCAACCCTTCAGAAAGGGAAGAATGCTTGTTGGAATGGTGCTATTGAATGAACTACAGATATGACTATTCAAATGATTCAAAGGCAGAGATGCCACTATGGTCTCCTCCTTAATGCTGGTCATCCCCTGTTGATTGTCTCTGATTTCTATTGACCCACTGTTGGTACACAGTGCTTTGTTCCTTGTTTCCCCACATCAGAGAAGGGACCAGTTTCTGTCTTTCTCCAGCACTTAGCATAGTGCCTCATATATGGTAGTAGGGGGTTACTAAGTGTCTGCTTTTTTTAAAACTTGAATGGGAAAGACATAGTAACTAGGAATAAGAGGGTGATCAGTCCTTGATTCTTTGGTCTGCTCAGATCCCTCTGGAATATTGTGATTCGTTCTTCACATTACCATTAAAGACGTTGATAAACTACAGCCTGTACATAAGTTGTTGAGAAGGATGAATAAAGGCTTCAAACT
The DNA here is from genome assembly GCF_027887165.1 of Monodelphis domestica. Lineage (NCBI taxonomy): Eukaryota > Metazoa > Chordata > Mammalia > Didelphimorphia > Didelphidae > Monodelphis > Monodelphis domestica. The sequence goes on along the minus strand of NC_077228.1, from coordinate 5,708,354 downwards.
CATGGAAATTTGGAAGGTTTGATCAGGAGAAGAGGAGACTTTAGGGGAACCTGGTGTCTGGTCACAGAAGAGGGATTAGACTTGTTCTACTTGGCCCTAAATGTTAAAATTGGGGAGAATGAATAGGAGTTGCAAAAAGGCAAATATAGACATAAGGGAAAAAAACCTTCCTAAGAATTAGAACTTCTATCTAGATGCAGAATAGGCTGCTTTAGAGTCAATGGTTTCTCCTTCACTGGAAGTCTCCAAACAGAATCTGACCATCCACTCATCAGCTAAGTGGTGGAAGAAATGCTTGTTCAGGTATAGTTTGGGTACATGGCACATAGTATAAGCTTAATAAATATTATGGGACTGCCATGGCATCTTCCACATAAAAATACTTAGTGGGTACTTATTGGACTGAATTGGATTGGATTGGAACAGTGGATTCGGGTATTAGAATGGAACCACCTTCAGGTTTTTAAGTCCAGGGCAATGAAGACAGTAAGGATCCCAGCAATTCTCTCTCTAATGCTATTGATTTAGAAAGCCCCAAAATGAGATTGTTGCCCTGAAATCTAATAATACAGTGCCTCATAGTGCCAGGATGGAAATGCTACCTGTGGAGATTGTGGCCACTCGTTTGTTTCACTTTGGCGCCCCATCCATCCCTCTCTTTGTGCCTCTGAGACCCAGTGATCCCTGTAGGAGTTGAGGAGTTTGGCTTGCCATGATGCTTCAAGTGTTTGGGGTTAGGCATCTTTAACCAAGGCACCCCCATACCAGTCAAACTATGCCTCAGTCATGAAAGGGTGGGTGTGGACAAGCATGCTTGTGCAAGCACAACCCAGAGGGGCCGGGTACTTTCCTCAGGGACTGGGTCCCAAAGATTCTGAATCACCCCCTAAATGAAGACAAAGAATGGAGAATTAGGGTGAAATGGGGCAAGGGTTTATTTAGTGAGAGCCTACTATGTGGTGGGTGCTATGTTAAGAACTTTATGAAGTGGGATTGTGGTCTGGTCTGGGCACATGCTTTTTCACTGCCCTTCCCTCTCCTTTCCCACTTCTCCCTTCCTATCCCCTTCTCTCTTTCTTCTCATGAGAACCCTGCTACATAGGTACCTTTGTTGGCCTTATTTTACAGTTGAAGCCTCGGGTTCTATCTGGTATTCCACCAGCTTCAGTGCATTCATAACTGCATCTTCCAGGGACAACTGAGTTAGAAGACACCGAATTTACCCAGTGTTTTGTCTAGACTTCTTCAAGGTCTTTGACAATACATTTGTGCTAGTGCAGTAAGTCCACTGGTTTTTCCTTATCTTTGATCCATGACAAGTCACCTTCTACTTCTGAGAGATGATATGGGGCAGCAATACTAAGAGCTGACATTTCTGTAGTGTGTCCCAAAAGTCCTGGTACAGCTGGAAGCTTTAGCATCTTAAAGCTCTACTAAAACTTAAAAATCCTTATTTCTAGTTCAAAGCTATAGCATCATTTTATTTTCTTCCACTATAAATGACCAAATTAGACTTGGCAACATCAAATGTCTGCCTAGGTGTAAGTCCTGTGGCCCACATTCAATCATCAGTTACATTAACAGGACTAGATTCAGAATCTTCCACAAACACATCTCAGACATTCACCATTTACGGACTCTGCTATTTTTTCCATTCTCTAAAGAATTGGGGGATTTTTATAGCCTCATCAATCTAGACCTATAGGAGAAGTCGGAGGACATCTAGCCTAACATTTTTACAAACAAGGAAACTATAGCTGAGCAAAGCTAGCTGACTTGCTAAGCACTTCAGGCAAAATTTGAAACCAGATCATCTGACTCCAGAATTGGACCTACTCCGACTGAGGACCTGAAAGCTGTAGTCCTCATTCCTCTACTTCATTTTAGTTTATTGGACCACATCTTCTTTCTATTCAAAAAACCTCCTCTTAGTCTCAAAAGCTTTTATTCTTTCATCTTTTAGAAAATAGATAGACAGTGGTTTAGATATCATTTTTTGGGAACAATTGATTGGAAATGAGAGCACATAGACTTTGCAATTTTATAGTTACCAGAGTGGGAAAAGGATCTATTGCTTCTTCCATTCCTACTCTATTTACATATCTTTTCTATTCTGGAGGAAGTCATCATAAACCAGGGTTTAACAATAATGAAACCACATCAATTTCTGGGAATTTCCATATTGATTGATTGATGTTTGTCCTCCATACTTGAAGAATACCAAAACGACATCAGCAGGAGCTTTGCCAATGAGGACGGTTAAACTAAGAACTTTTCCTTATAGAATGAAAAGGGCTACTGTTGACAGAGTGCTCTTTAACTTTTATAAAATATTTCCCAAATATTCTCTCAGTGATCCTCACAATAACTTTTTGAAGTAGATAACATGATACAAGAAAGAAGGAAGGAAAGAAAGAAGGAAAGAAGGAAAGAAAGAAGGAAAGAAAGAAGGAAAGAAAGAAAGAAAGAAAGAAAGAAAGAAAGAAAGAAAGAAAGAAAGAAAGAAAGAAAGAAAGAAAGAAAGAAAGAAAGAAAGAAAGAAAGAAAGAAAGAAAGAAAGAAAGAAAGAAAGAAAGAAAGAAAGAAAGAAAGAAAGAAAGAAAGAAGGAAGGAAGGAAGGAAGGAAGGAAGGAAGGAAGGAAGGAAGGAAGGAAGGAAGGAAGGAAGGAAGGAAGGAAGAAAGAAGGAAGGAAGGAAGGAAGGAAGGAAGGAAGGAAGGAAGGAAGGAAGGAAGGAAGGAAGGAAGAAAGAAGGAAGGAAGGAAGGAAGGAAGGAAGGAAGGAAGGAAGGAAGGAAGGAAGGAAGGAAGGAAGGAAGGAAGGAAGGAAGGAAGGAAGGAAGGAAGGAAGAAAGATAGAAAGAAAGAAAGAAAGAAAGAAAGAAAGAAAGAAAGAAAGAAAGAAAGAAGGAAAGAAGGAAAGAAAGAAGGAAAGAAAGAAGGAAAGAAGGAAAGAAAGAAGGAAAGAAAGAAGGAAAGAAGGAAAGAAAGAAGGAAAGAAAGAAAGAAAGAAAGAAAGAAAGAAAGAAAGAAAGAAAGAAAGAAAGAAAGAAAGAAAGAAAGAAAGAAAGAAGAAGCATTTATTGAGCACCATTTACGTGTCACACATTAATCTAAGCACTTGAAAAATATTACTAATCCTCACAACTCTGTGAGGGAGGTTGTATTATCATAATTTTATTGTTGAGGAAACGGAGGCTTATGGAGGTTAAGTGACTTGTCTAGGCTCAACGACTAAGGTCTGATTTGAACTCATATCTTCCTGACTCCAGACTCAATGGAGTGCTGTTTCCTATCACCTGGCTGCCCCCAGACCTTAAGGCATGTTCTCACATGTGTGTTCCCATGCCTTTCTCATCTGTCTTCTCAAACATCTTACTAGACAGATTAGGTGAAGGTTTTGAGGCAATGCTAGCTCCTGTACATAGGAAATGGAGGGATATTTTTCATTAACCGTTATTTTACCTGCCACTGTTTTTTCCTGAGTTTAACACCAGAGCCAACACGGAATTTAAAATAATCCTCAGTTAAATAAAGAAATCCACTTAAATTTGACAACATTTATCAAGCACATTTTATATTTTAGTCCCTATGTATTAGAGACAAAAATGTAGTTGGTTCCTGCCCTTAATGAGTTTATGTCCTATTGCCTATAGGTGAAAAACCTGTACAAAGATAGATAAACATTCTCTCTCTCTCCTCTCTCTCTCCCTCCCTCCTTCTCTCTCCCCCTCTCTCCCACCTCTCTCCTCCTTCTCTCTCTCTCTCTCTCTCTCTCTCTCTCTCTCTCTCTCTCTCTCTGTCTCTGTCTCTGTCTCTATCTCTGTCTCTGTCTCTCTCCCTATCTCTATCTCTCTGCCTTTCTCCCTCTCTCTTTTTTTTAAATACAGAAAAATGCCTCTGTTGATGCATGTTGACACATTCTCTCCAACCTTATGTCTTGATGACTTGCCTGGGGTGCCAAGAGACTGGATCACAGGCTAATATGTGTTAGAGGCAAGATGTGAGTCCAGGTGTTCCCGATTCCGACTCTATCCACTGTACAAGGCATACCACCCAAGTCATCTTGGGGCTGGGTAACCTTAAAGAACCAGAGGAATCAAGAATGGCTTTTGGTAAGAAGTAATATTTTAATGGAATCTCCCAGGGATCTTGGGGGTCCTGGGAGCCAAAGAAGAGGAGAGACAGCATTCTATTCAAGGTGGGAGATAAACCTGTTCAAGGCAAAGAGCTAGAGGGAGAATTGTCTTGTACAGGAGATAGCATTGTCCATTTTGACCAAAAAAAACCACCCAAGAACAAAAGCAGAGCATGCAAGGAAAGAAGAGCACAATTAGCCTGTTCTGATGGTTTTGAGTCAACGTGAAAAAGACTTGAAATGCCAAGATGAGGAGTCAATGTCGTATCCTCGGGATGCTGGGGAATGGCTGAGGATTCTTCGCCGGGGCAGCACTCCGGGACAAAACAGCCAGGATTCTTTCCAGCATTTGGGTTTCTGCCCCCATTTGCACTTGGGCTTTTCATGACTGTTTCAAAGAAGTCATGTATTCTTGGATATTCTTGATGTTCCAAAAGAGTATCAAGATGTTGTTGATGCTAGGGATGGCAGTGTTTCATCTCAGAAGCAGAGCAGGCTGTGAAATGATGCCCACAGCCTGGTGCCTCTTCCCTCTTGCTGCTCCCACTTCTCCTGTCACTTCAGAAATAAACGTCAACATCCAAAGGATCCCAGAGAAGGCAGCTTTCTGAGCCCGGGGGGAGAGCTAAAAGCAGATCCCTTGATTCCATGTTTCAGCCATCTGGTGCTTACATCAGCTACTACTTGTTTTCAGATACATATTATTTGGGACGTCGTAGAGAGGAATAACATGAGCCCCACTAGAAAAGCATTTTTTTATTCCTAGGAACTCTAATTCAGGAGCTAATAGCTTCAGGTGACTGGAGGGATGGTTCTGGGTAGCCTAGAGCTAATTTGGGATCATTCCTATGTCCAAGGAAAAAATTTACTGATTTTTGGAGATGCCGCTTGACCTAATGGAGACCACACTGGACCTGGAATCAGGAAATCTGCCAGGACTTTCTGGCTAAATGACTATGGACAAATTATTTAACTTTGCTGAGCCTCAATTGTCTCAGCTGTAAAATGGGGAGATGGCAGCAACCCTGCAGGGTTGCTCTGAGGCTCAAAGGAGACAATATATAGAAAGTGCTTTGACCGTATCAAGCGTGATGTTTGATTCCCTCTGCATGGCATAGAGCCATGACCTTCCTGGGGGAGGAGGGCTCAAAAAAGGCCCATGGCTTCCTGGTGACCACTGTTAGCAATGGCTGGAAGAAGCACTCTGTGTCCATCCAGTCCTGTGCTAAGAGGAGGAAGAACGTTGGCCTCTGCCTCCCAGGCTTCAAGACCTTTCTGTTCGACCCTCCTAACAGCCCTCCAGTCTCCCTGTAGGCACATGATGGAATCACAAAACATTTAGGTTAAATGACCTATCCAAGGCCACTTAGACCCAAACAGACTGTGATGTGGATGTATGCTGAATCTGAAGCCATATCAATGCTGCCAGATGCTTGTGCTCATTTGCCTGATGATGGCATTGCCCTTGCACCTTGGCCTCTTGCTTTAGTCTCTTTCAACACTTCCATCCAATTCTACAAACATGGATGAATGCTGCGTGACACAAGGCCTGTTGTTGGCTGTAGCAGAGACAGAAACATTCCCAACAGGGTGGCTCAGAATAAATGCTTTTTGAATAAACAGGAATGACTGAGTGAAGAGCTTTTAAGACAGTATTGCAAGCCGAGGGGAAACAAAGGGATGAAGGAAGATGTGAGCGAGAAGATGGAGCACCACATTGTTCCTGCCTCTTTGGGACCCATTCAATGTTTTCTTGGCAGAGATACTGGAGAGCTTGCTCCTTCCTTCTCTGGATCATTTTCCATATGAAGAAACTGAGGTCAAGAGGGTTAGGTGACTTGCCCAGGGTCACACCTCTAATAAGTGTTTGAGGCCAGATTTGAACTCAGGAAGATGGGTTTTTGGCTCTATGGTGGGCCTGGAGGACATTCATCTGGTGACTGTTCAAAGAATTATTCTGTATTGGGAGAACATTTAGAAAGGCATGATGGCAATTGATGGACCACAGACATGCAGCTCCATCAGTACTATGTTTGAGTCCTTAATCTCCTTATCTCAATTTCCCTTAAGACTTAGTTGAAATCCCCCACTGCACAAAAAGCCCTTCCAGAGTCACCCCACCTTTCCTGTGGATGCCTTTCCTGGGAGCTCGCCAGCCACTGCCATCGTGTAGAACTTGAGTGGATGTGGGAGCTCCCTGAGGGAAGGGCCCCTTTTCCCCCTTTTCTCCTGTGGATCCTCATTGCCTCGCATTGTGCCTGGAATTGACTAAATGCCGAGTAAATGCTTTTGGGGCAGGATGATAGCAGAACCTCCATGACAAGAATCCGGGCACTGGTTTTTCCAGGGAGCCTCCTTTTTATATGGAAAATGCAAGTTAGAATTTTTAAAGAAAAGGGTTAGATTTGAACAAAGAAGATCACAAGAAGCAAAGCAAACCGAGCCTTGCTTCTGAATAGAGCAAACAAACCCGAGGCAGAGCATCCCCAAAACGTGTCTTTGTGTGATTATCTGAAGAGCTCCATCTTGCCATACATTCCCAGACACACACAAGCACTCTGTCGAGATTCATAGAAAGCACAAAGTCCTGGAGAAATCCACCTGAAAAGAACTCTGCGTTTGGAATCCCGAGTCTCGGGTTCTTGCCCTTAAAGGACCGGATGACTGTCATGACCACAGCTAAACCCTTCATTGTTCAGGAGCCTCACTTTTCTCGTTCTGAAAATGGGAGTGTTGGGCTTGCTACTCTGTCAGGTCACATTAAAGCAAACTAAACAGAACCCCTGCCTATGTGTTTTCAAATGATGGAAACCCTGCCTAAATCATGTCCATAATCAAGTAAGCACAGAAGGTTCCCTGCCTTTAAATACTGTTTTTTAAAGGATGCTCTGTGTAGGAGTAAGTAAAAATGTCATCTGATTAATAGCTTATTCTCTGGAGATTTAAGCAGCTGAAGGGGAAAAAAGCCACCCAGCAGAATGAATTAGCATCATCAGGGGAAGATGTTTTCACTGCATGTGACCCAAATAGCGTGGCAATGTCTGACCTTACTATTCTTAACTGTTCACATTGGGGATATTTATTTGTGTTCACAATGGAATTCCTCACTTCCTTCCTATTTTTATCCACTTAATACACGCTCACCTCATATGTTTTGCACTTATTTTCACAGAGAAAAAACCGATTTAAGAGTATTCACTCCCATTTATTTTCCCATCGCATATGCTAACTCATCCTTTCAAGGTGAAATATCAACTGGCCAGCCCCTCCCTGCCCCCCACTGCCTGACTTGCCACTAAGTAATGAGGGTATCGCGAGCATTTTAGAACATGAAATTACTTCCCTTGCCTAGAATCCATCTGGTATCAAAGTATTAATGCCTGAATTAATTTTCAACTTATAACTGTTTTCATTTACACCTACTTCCTTGGTAGTTATTTAAGGCAATTTCATCTCTACCAGTTTGTGGCTTATATGTTAATGCATTTGGTTTTAATGAAGCTCTTTTCAGCTGTGGAAGTAGGCCAGATGCTATCTGAATGTGTCATAAGTGGGAGAGCGCGAGAAAAAATCATCGGACTCCAAGATAAACCTTTCAGATGAAAAGGTTTAAATGGAACAGGACACTGGAGATGTTTCTAATTCACCGGGGAGTCTCAACTCACCTGGAATAAATAACGCGTTTGTCTCTCCTCCCCCTTTTCTCAGGAATTGAACAAAGAGGAGAAATCACATCTGTTCATCCAGAGCTGATCTGTTTCACTGGAGGCCAACCAATCTGGATTGGAAATGGTGTCGTTCTAGCTATCGATGAGCACATCGGTTGTTTTGAAAATCACAGTTTACTTGGCCAAAGTCCAGCATTTTCTCCCTCTAGACCAAACTGAGCATGTGGGCATGACCTATAAGACTTTTCTGTTGTTAGCATTTCTCTTAACAGTGATAGCCAATTAGCTACTAACTTTCGGCTGGCAGATTTCTTTATGTTAATATTACATGACTTCATCACTAAAGATTAAAAAGTAAGATTTAATAGTAAATTAGACTTGCAGAAAAGTCTTTGTATCACAATAAATAACTCAGCATCCTAAATGAGGATCCAGGGTTTTAATGAATACATTTAAAAATTAATGAAAATCATTTTGGGTTGTTTAGCTTTCCATCCTTATGCCTTCAAGGCATATTAGACCCTAGAAAAAGGGAAATGGTATTGTTTGCTGTTACATAAACGATTTTACTTAGCATTTGAGTTTGCCTAGAGTTTATTCTTCCATAGAATATAAAATCCTTGAGGGCAAGGGCTATTTCAGTTCTGCCTCCCTCCCCCCAGAACCTAGCACTGTGTCTTACTTACAAATAAGAGATAATAAAGGATTGTTGAATTCACTTAACATTTTATGATGTTATGGTGCTTGAGCTATTAAAAGGGTGGGGTGGACATTCATTACTGTAAAATGGGTATCAATCAGACACTTTTGCATACAAATTCTTTTTCTTTTTTTGCCAATTGAATGCAGCACTATTTTTAGACTGGAACATGAAAGAAAAATCCAAGACTGAGTCTTCTCCCACATCTTTTGGCAGAACCAGTCCTGTGCTTAACCACATAGAAATGACAATGGTCTGACTCAGTGGTGAGATTCTGAGATCTTATTCAGGGAATAATCAATCACAATATCCTGAAACAGCTGGCCACCTTCAAGGAAAGAAATGTCTTTCTGGGAGCTGGTCGTGTCCAAAATTTCTCCATCAACAGAGAGTAACCCTCCTCTATCTTAGTAGTGACTTCCTAGGGACGTGACTTGAGGCACATATACATACTCAGCATCATACAGTGGAGAAATCATTCCTCAAGCAGATTGCAGGATGCTTTTCTTGCTTTTGTCGGTGTTGGTGCTTATCGTGCCCCCCTTGTTTTGCATTTCCTTGGAATATAAGTTGGATTTCCTTATTTGCATGAATATTGTTTACTCACAACAAAAGCTGGGGACCATTTTGATTTGTGGTTTTATCCCCCCCCCCCAGTGTTGCAAGAAATGAGCATTTAATAAATGCTTGTTGAATTGAAAAGATAAACAACTTTGAAAGCTGCAAGAGCTGTGGGTCACGCCATGACCAAACATCATTCCAGAGGCCCCGTGCTACCTAGGTGCTCAGAGAACGATGGCTTCAGATGGAGTCCGAGACCTTTTCTGACACGCCCAATGCAAGGCTTTATGTAACTGAAGTATGCACGCTTGGTACAGGAATCTTTGCATGTTTTCCTAATGGGAGTGAGAAGGAGGATGAAAAAAGGAATTTCTCTTCATTGATTAAATACTGTTAAAATGTTTGCTGAGTATCAGATGCTCCCCCACCCCCCTGCCTTCATCTCTAAGGAGGGCATAAATTGGTGATAGCATCAGCAAGTCAAAGGGCATGCATAGAAGTTAGGGACTTTTTAAAGTGGATTTCAATTCATTTTTTCTAGATTGGTCCGTCAACAACAGCGCCTGATTGTGCTCATCCTCCCACATGTACCCACATTTTTCTCTTGTTTTGGTCTTCTTTAACCACTTTACAAACATGAACTGCAACTGTGGTCTTTAAATTATTTTGGTTGGGTCTTTGTGATTTAGAATATTATTTCAGAATTATTGACGGTTTCCCTTAATTACAAATAACTAATTATATTACTATGTAAATATGTAGATAGATGTGTGCTATAGCAATGATATCTCATATTCAATGTGTCTAAAACAGACTTCAAGGAGTTTTCGAAGAGGGAAGCATTTGGGCAGGAAAATGCTTTCCACACTCTTCCCTTTTCAAAGTGTCCTTATTTCTTTTGAAGGCCCCACCAGATTTCCAGTCTCCCAGTCTTACACCTTCAGTGTTAACCCCTGTTCTTCAAACTCATTCATCCTACATGTCCAGCCACTTAGCAAATCCTGCTCTTTCAATTTTATGACATCTCTTACATCTGACACTCTCTGCACACCAAAACCCCCAATAAAACCCTGCCACCTCATTTGGACCCTCAAAAGTACCAAATGGCCTCCACGATGAGATCACTGACATATCACTTCCCATTGCACTCCATGGACGACATCACTGTCACAGTGATTTTCTCTAAGTACACTGATGCTTTTCTAGTCAATACTGAAATGGCTCCCCATCTGTTCTAGGACCAATTAGAATCTCCTTTGTTTGGCTTTCAAACCCTTCATAATCTCACCATAAACTGCACTCCTGCGCTTATTATATATTATTCTCCTTCCTGTACTCCATGAGTCCAGCCAAATTTGCCTTCCTTTTGATCTTCAGACATAATGCTCCATCTCTTCTTTCTGTGTCTTTGCACTGGTCACCCATCTCTTATTGCTGAAATGATTTCTTCCTTATACCTCCCTCACAAAATCTCTTTTTATCTCAAGCAGAACCTTATAGTCTGTCTCTCACAGTCCTGTCAACTAATATTGTTCTCTCTAACTACTCTGTATTGATTTTATATTTGTTTTTACATACTTATGGATGTGCCCATTATCTCCCGAGAGAATGTAACTCTATGAAAAAAAAAGGATTTTGTTTTCATTCTTCACATTTTTATTCTTGAAACATAGCATAATGCCTAGAAAATGCTTAAACAATACCTGTTGATTTCAGTCCTTTATCAGAGATACTTGCTACAAGGGTTTATTTATGCCAATTTATTGATTCTTTTTTAATTCTAGTAGCATTGATTTTGTTCATTCAAATCCTTTTTAATTGTATGTAATCAAAATTGCTCCTTTTGTCTTCAATGCTTACCACAATCTCTTATTCAGTTAAGAATATTTTTTTTCTAATTTTATTTGATGATGTGATTTTGAAATATTTAGCTTATGTATGCATTTAGCTTTTATGATATATGTGTATGTATACATATGTATATATGTGTTTATATGCATAAACATGATCTTTTGTTTTCTAAATTCTAAGCTACTCTATTTGAGGGTAACTTGTAGATCCTGCTTAGCTAGATGATTCCATTAACCAAGTTTTCCTATTTATAAAAATGGTACTGAATGGATATAATGATTTAAAGGTTGAGATCTGGTCTTTGTGATTCTGGATTCCCAAATGTTATCTGCCCTTAACCTTCCTAAAAAAAGCAGCATAACTTCATTAGGGATCAGATCCAACATGATTACTGTGTTTTCCCCATGAGGACAAGACTATTTATGCTGGAGTGACTGGTCAATATGGAGATGACATTACAATCATGACATCCCTCAAAGACCGTATGACTTCTCCTGTGTGTTGGGAGAGAGTAGAGTCATGTGGATGAGTGGGTGAAAGTGTATGGCTGCTTGAAGAGGAGCTCTCATCCCTTTCATGGGCCTTCTGATGGTGTGGATCACCAGCCAACTCCCTTCTCTCTCCTCTCTAACTCTTCCCAAGTTCTCATGATCTCCAACAGGAGCAAATCTAAGTATAACATGAGGTGGTGTCTTGTTTTGGGTTCTTTAAATAGACCCTAGCAGATAGAACATTCTGGTTCTCTATGGATTTAGATGTACATCAGAATGATGCTTTCATTGATGGAGGGGATCTTCTGTTGTCTGCGTCAAGGTGGATACACACATATGCCATGTATGTGTATACACTGCTACATAGGTACACAAACACACATAGATGATATGTATATTGTATAGATCTGTATAGATATCTCTCTACATGTCTTATCTATCTATCTGTCTGTCTGTCTGTCTGTCTATCTAGAGATGCACAGTAAGAGGAGAGACAAGACCAAGCAGGGAGACATGGGTCCAGATCTCAAGCATTTCCTGGGCGGGTTCCTAGGCAATTCTATAAGACTAATTGCAAGATGAATAGAAGGGGCTAATCTTCATTAGTAGATGGAATTTCCTCACTGAGAGGTCTCTATATCAATGAAATTATAGGATCTCTCTCTCTCTTTCTCTCTCTCTCTTTTGGTTAATCTGTCATTCTCTCTCTCTCAGCTAAACTGCTAATCAGTTTAAGGAATTCTTGGATTAGACCCTTCCCTTCCAATCTAGAACAATTCTCTCTGCAATATATAATCTTAGAAAGTTGTCTGTGTCACAGATCTAGACCTTCTCCCTCTCATAAACATAAATCTACATTAATGTGTATACACACATATATACATAGGTATGTACATATGTGTCTATAAATAATTATATATACACAATATTATATAACAATTAATATAAGTATATGACTATATACACACTCCTAACAACACATAAGGTGATGAAGCTTCTGAGCTTGACATACATGGTTGGAAAAGACTGACTGATTCACTATTGGGAGCTATTCACCAGAACTCTTCTTTTGAAATGAAAACAATATTGACAAGGATCAGTTTCCCAACAAATGCCAAGAGCCTGGCTTCATCAAAGTTTTATGCCCTATAGAATTCACTGTGTTTCAGAGAAACCTGGGGTTTCCCTGGAGGTTTCATCCCTTGAAGCATGGAATACATATCCCCTTGTAAAATATCCATGGGACCTTTCTGCCTTATTTGTCTGAGACAATCTGATCATCATGGCATCGAGAGATATAGAAGACATAAAGTGGGTCCAATTTGCTAGGAGGAAAATAAAAAAAGAAAGTGTTCAAGGCTTAGTCAGTTGATATGAGCAAATTTCCTGAAAGCCAACAGAATTAATATAACCTGGCCATTTATGTCAATCTGAGTGCTATGGTTTACTTAGCAATTCTAGAAGCATTTACTGTGATAGGTGTATCTTGATATAGAAGTTATCTCGGAAATACAGAAAATTCTTAGGGAAATACATTAATGTGGAATGATCTCTAATGGATATTCTGGTGCTAATAATGTTTTAAGATGATGTTTATCCTTTATAATCACACACACACATGAGAGGGAATGAAAAGAATACAAAGGGCTGTACTCCAGATCTGTTTTGAAGGTATCTCAAATCATTCAATTAAACTATTTTTCTTGTCTTATTTTTATTGCCACACATGGTAACAAATCTTTCTAATAATTTGGGTCACATATACACAAAATAGCTGAATGGAAACACCCAAACATATGTCTGATTCTTAGGCTGCATGGAAGAATTAAGAAAGGGTAGAAAGTATTTTCCAAAGTTGTGGTTTTTTTTTTGTTTGTTTTAAACCCTTATCTTCTGTCTTGAAGTCAATATTGTGTATTGGCTCCAAGGCAGAAGGTAAGGGCTAGGCAATGGGGGTCAAGTGACTTGCCCAGGGTCACACAGCTGGGAAGTGTCTGAGGCCAGATTTGAACCTAGAACCTCCCGTCTCTAGGCTTGGCTCTCAATCCACTGAGCTACCCAGCTGCCCCCTCAAAGTTATGTTTTTAAAGACATTTATAACTTGTGAACTCTGAGACAGGATAGATTTAATATTAAAAATGATATAACTGGGGGGGGGGAGATCTGGGTGACTCAGTGGATTGAGAGCCAGGTCCAAAGACAGTAGGTCCTGGGTTCAAATGTGACCTCAGACACTTCCTAGCTGTGTGACCCTGGCCAAGTCACTTGCCCCCCATTGCCTAGCGTTTACCATTCTTTTTGCCTTAGAACTAATATACAGTGTTGATTCTAAGATGGAAGTTAAGGGTTTTTTAAAAATGATGTAATGGAAGGGTCCTTGGTTAAGGTCTAATCCCAACTTCCCCAACAGTTTCTACATCCAATTAGGCACTACTTAATATTATGGTATTGGAAATTCTTTGCTTTGGGAAAAGCATTCTCTTCCCAGGTATCTTATAGACTATGTCCCAGACACACTAAGTTGTTGTAACTCATTCAGAGTTTCATTTCATTCATTCATTGTTTCATTCATTCATTCATTCACTCACTCACTCACTCATCTAACTTATAGGATTTTGTTCCTTTGTCAAACATTCAATGTGTCTACAATTTGAAACTGAATGGAGGAGGGCTGAGACTTGAGATGGGAGACATCCTAGAGAACTGTTGCGATAGTTTAAGAGTGAGGTGATGAGGACCTGAACAAGAGTGGCGGTAGTGACAAAGAATAAAAAGGGAGAGTATTTGAGAGTTGGTGAGAGATAGCAAATAATCCTGGGTTGCAAGCCTGCAGGAAAGGAAGTCTGGCAGCAGCATGTATAGAAACAGGAAAGGGAAGAGTGAGGGAAGATTTAGGGGCAAATATTATGAGTTCTATTTTGGGCATATTGAGTTCGAGATGTCTCCTGGATATCCAGTATGAGATGGCTGAAAGGCAGTTGGAGACATGAGATTGGAAATCTGCAGAGAGCCTGGGGCAGAGAATGTAGATTTGAGAATCATTAACATAGAGAGATAATTACATTCATGGGAGTCTACCAGGTCAAACAATATAGGAGAAGAGAGACTATGCCAGGACAGAACTGTGAAGGACACCTACAGTTAGAGGGTGCGATCCTGGAGAAGGTTTCAGCAAAAGAGATGAAGAATGAGTGTTAGGCAGAAAAGAGAACCAGGAGAGAGCAGTATCTGGAAAGCTGAGAGAGAAGAGAATATCAAAGAGGAGAGTGGTGAACAGTATCAGAGTCTACAAAGAAGTCAAGGAGAGAATGAAGACTGAGAAAGAGGCCAGTGATAGGTTGTCATCTGGGAAAAGGTCTTGAGAAGAGCCAGAAGAAGGAAAGAGAGAGCAAGAGAGAAAATGGTCGAAAATGAAAGGAAATTGTTTCATTGTATAGTGGGATTTCAAAGGTCACCATAGAAGAAGTGGGCAGATCTGTGGTTGGATCCAGATAAGTGGGAATGAGGGATCGGACAGAAGATATTTGGCAAATTGCAATTCGTTGCATTAGACGGCCTCACCTAATTATGAATGACAAACTCAGTATCACTATATTAGTTTCTATTGCCATGCATTATTGGTATGTATGCATATATGTATGTGCATTTATATTTATGGATGTGTATGAAATGTGAGTATATGCATATAAGCATAATAATAGCTCATATTTGTAAAACAGCTTAAAGCTTGCGAGATATCTTGCTCAGAAAAACCTTATTTGGTGGGACAAGTATTATTATCCTTTTTTTATACATGAGGATAGCAAGTCACTGAGAACTTCAATAAATTGCCTGTGGTTATATAGGAATTTTTGGAGGGCAGAATGTGTTTCAAGTCATAATATTTCAGGTTTATAGAGATGGAGTCAGGAAAGGTCCCAAAGAACATTTGGGCCAGCCTTCTTATTTAATAGATGATGAAAAAGATCAGAGAGGTTAAATAACCTGCCTATCCAACTCTGGAAAGAGAGTTCCACCCACTAGGTCATGCTGTCTCTCCATGTTTTCATTAAAAAACTACATCAATGCCTACAAGTGTCAACAATGTTGTTTCAATAGTCAAAATATTTCATATTTCTTCCTGTCCAAATCCCAAACTGTTGTATGTGAAAATCAAAAAAGCCTTGGAGCATAAGTGGATGGCCTCTTCTCAGGGTCTTACACTAAGGCATCTCTTCATGTGCAAATCAGACTCTACTGCTATTTCTAGAAGGAAATTTGGGGATCATGAAGTCCAACTCCAAAGTTGTATGTCCAGCAGCAGAATTGGGATTCAAATCCTAATCTTTGAGCTCTAAACTGGAGACTTTTGCACTTCTATGATATTGTAGTCCTTTTTGTTACTCTTTTGTATTAATGTTTTTTCTTCCCCTCACCTTCTCTTTTTCATTCCCTCCTCTTCTTCCTTTCCTTTCTCCTCCTTTTGTCCCTCCATTCCTTCCTTCCTTCCTTCCTTCCTTCCTTCCTTCCTTCCTTCCTTCCTTCCTTCCTTCCTTCTTTCCTTCCTTCCTTCCTTCCTTCCTTCCTTCTTTCCTTCCTTCCTTGCTTCCTTCCTTCCTTCCTTCATTCTTTCCTTCCTTCCTTCCTTCCTTGCTTCCTTCCTTCCTTCCTCCCTCCCTCCCTTCCTTCCTTCCTTCCTTCCTTCCTTCCTTCCTTCCTTCCTTCATTCATTCTTTCCTTCCTTCCTTCTTTCCTTCCTTCCTTGCTTCCTTCCTTCTTTCCTTCCTTCCTTCCTTCTTTCCTTCCTTGCTTCCTTCCTTGCTTGCTTCCTTGCTTCCTTCCTTCCTTCCTCCCTTCCTTCCTTTCTTCCCTCCCTTCCTTCTTCCCTCCCTTAATTCTTCCCTCCCTTCCTTCTTCCCTCTTCCCTTCCTTCCTTCTTCCCTCCCTTCCTTCCTTCCCTTGGTAGTCTAATTTCTGTAGCCTCCACTGGGCAAAGATCTAGGGGATTTAGGAGTGGGGATTCAGCTCTCTGGACACAGAGAATTGAGCCTGGCCTATTGTATCCAGGATTCCATTTTTTCAGAGGGAACAGATGGCTTAGGTGTCATTTCCGAAAATGTTCTGCTTACATCAAAAAAAAAAAGTGACAAAGTATTCTTTGTAGCGATTTATTTCATGAATATGTATAAATATAATGTTCATGAATCATGGAGATGTAGAAGGCTATTAAATAGCATTTTTGCCAGAGTTTAAAAAAACATATGATTAGCTCTGCTTTTGACTCTAAGCAATTATACATCCTCCTTCAGAGGTCATTTTTTTGAATTAGCTCAGCTGTTAGTTTATGTGAAGGCAAAACTATGTGTTAAGGAGAATAATCAAAGCTGGCATTTATATAGGATTGTAAGATTTATTGAGTGTTTTACATACATTATCTCATTCTAGTCTCATAGCCACCTTAGGAGGTAGTACTGCAGATATTATTAAGATTTCCATTTTATAGATAATAGGATCATAGATTTAGAGATGGAAGGAACTAAAGAGATTATTTAGCCTGCTCCTTCCCTCATTTTCCATGTAAGCATTCTGAAGCACCAGCTAAGAGGTAATGACTTGACTAAGGTCACCCCCCTGAGGAGATATCTTTGATTTAAAGCTGGAAGGGTTATCAAGGTCATCCAGTTTAATCTTTGTCTTTTAAAAGAGCAGAAACGGATGCTCGAAGAGGCTGTGATCTGATCAAGTTCTTACAGGCAGTGAGTGTTAGAAGTCACGTTTGAGCCCAGATCTCTCTTGATTTCAAGCCCAGTATTCATCTAGAATCTTTGGATTTAGAGTCAAACTAAATTCAGCAAACAACGATCAAGTACCTACCATCAGAAAGACTCAGTAGTGACTCAAGGACCAAAAGCCACAAATTAAACTCAGAGATTATGCAATTACCTCACTTAACAGATCAACAAACTGAAATCCAGAGAGGCTAAAGGATAGATCCAAGTTTTCTAGGGTATGAAGGGGAAGAATATGCAATTCAATTCAAAAAGGAAGGTAGAATCATAGTGTGAAGGGGTTTCAATGTCAAACAGAAGAGTTTGTATTTGACTCTAGAGGAAATCAAGGAAATATCCCAAACAGGGGAGTATCATGATTAAATGTCTATTTAGGAATGTCATTTTGGTTGATGTGATGAAGACAGACTGGATGTAGGGAGGTCCAATTAGGAGGTCCAGCTTGGAATTACTTCCTCTAAAATGTTAGAGGTGGTAAAGTGCCTCTCTTTAAAGGTCTTCAGGTAGAGTCAAGACAATCTCTAGTAGGATAATTTGTAATTGGGATTTCTGCCACATACAGGTTGGACTAGAGGGCTGCTAAGTGTCTTTCCAACTCTCAGATTTGGGGATTTAGTAAAGAGTCAGCCTGTTCATTGAAGAAGCTGAAGAAGGTTCCTTTCTTGTGGGCAGAGTACCTCTACCATGAAGTCCCTAATGGAGTTTTTTAGCATCTGCTCAACTCTGAGCAACTTATAAAGTGCCTTTGCTCCTCTCTAACCCTTATCTCCCTGTAGTTTTGACCTCATCTTCTGTCTCCATGTCCCGGTTATTTCCCACCCTGCCTCCTTGCTTTTAAACCATTTAGCTAAAGACAGACTTTCAACCTAGGAGTCTCTTTGGTCCTTAGTAACATTCATCAGCCTCCACTCATTGGAAGTCCAGAGAGAATGAGCTCTGCTTTCCTGATGTTGCAGAAAGCCACTTAATTTCCCAGGCAGAAATCCAGCTTTTGTCCCAAAGGCAATGCCTGACTGGCCCCTACACAGGATGGATTTTCCTCCCACTCCCCTTTTTGTATTACTGTGCATGAGTATAGATTAGAACTATCTAACAGAATACATTTGGAGAAGAATTTTCTAGGTATTCATATAATTTTAATTACAAACTTAGATTAAATGGACAATTTAAAATCTGCTCCAATCTCATATGGATGGAGAGTAAATTAATTTCTATAATGTAAAGACTAGGAAAGTTCTGTAAAGACTAGGAAGGCCTTCAAGGTGTGGCTAAGTCTTTTGTTATCATATGGAGGAGTGGAAAATATTAAATATTAAGAACATGGGACTGGGGGTAACTATATTAGTTTTGACATCTCTCTGTCTCTGTTTCTCTCTCTGTCTCTCTATTGCCATCCTGGCTATATGGAAGAAAGTTCATGTTCTATGAATCAGGCATGTTGACAGTGGGAAAATAAATGGAAAAGCAGCATTATATTGCATCCTGAGATCTCAGAGGCTGGTACTTGTCCTAGTAGGCCAACATTAGAAAATTAACCAACATATTCCCCCAGAGTCATTTGTCCTGGATATAATACACAGATGACTTTTGTTCTGTGAATACCACAGAAAAATCTTAACATAAGTTCTATGGTGAAATCATGGAACTTATTTAGGATTCATTTTCTTCCTTAGACTACACTTCCTAAACTTGTGCAGAGTGGAAGAAGCAAGGCCTTGGAGCCAGAAATACCTGTCCTAGTGCAGCCACTACCACAGTTTAGCTATGTGACCAAGGGTAAGTCACTTAAGTGATCAATTGCTGGGAGCCATCAAGCTATACTGCTTTGACACAGTCACTCGTGGAATCAAGGTGGTCACAAAGTGGCTCCTAGGAAGGATGGAAACATCCACTGAAACCTCCTTTGAGTGACTTTCCTTATTAACATCCTCTTATTGGAATTGCTATGGTTATTCCCCAGAAAAAATAAATGAGAGCAACATGCTTGCAGGGTTAATACAGATGTCCCACTCTGTCCCCCCAGAACATCACCAGGAGATCCCACTCCCAAAATTAAATCTAAGGATTCTCATATACCCACTTAGATAGGACCCTCTTTTCTAGGCTTAAAACTTCTGGAAAATCTGTGCTCTGAATTCCCTAACCTAAAACTGGGCCATGTTGATCCTACCCTTTGACCCTGCACTTAGCAACAATGTTTTGTTGACTCTCTCCTTAGGCTTCGTGTCTGTTGTTAGGAACTATGGAAACATGTATGTTGAGAATAAAATTGTGTGCCAAGAAAATGTGTGATCATGAGGGTAAAAAATAAAGCCAAGCCTCAGCCAAGGCAGAGCAGTTTATCCTGTGAAACCTGTGTTGTGGGTTGAATACAAAAGCTGTGTCCCATTCATTATTCCCAACCCCTGTGGGAGGCAGGACCCCCCTGCAGCAATCAATAACCCCAGACAAATTTTTAATTCTTTAAGTTGTAAAGAAATTGTTCATCTGTAAGTGTTCCCCATAGTGATGAAATCTCAGGTCAAAATAAAATTCTCAATGCTTAATAAGTGCCTGGAACATAATACAAGCTTAATAAATATTTGTTGAATTTAATTGAAATCCATTTAAAATGGTGATTCATATGTTTTCTTTAATTTTGCTCATATCTGGACAATTTGCTCTTCTTTTCAAATTTGTAATTGACAGAAATCCATACTTTCACCCTCCTACCACTCATGTCAATGGAAAAACTAAAACTAAAACATGAAATCCTTTTAACATATGCAGTCAAGCACATCAAAGCCTCCCGCTGATTGTTTCCCTAAATATATGTTCCATTTTTCCTCCAGTCTAGCGCCTTGCTTTTAGGGGGTGGACAACACAGTTCATCAGTGGTTCTCTGGATCTCTGCAATCATACTACATGGCAAAGGTGTTTGTTCTCATAAGGTTGTTCCTTCTCCTGGGCAGACTCATTTCATTTTAATCAGTTCATATATGTCATTCTATGCTTCTTTGAAATCTACTTTTCTTCTTTTTTAATAGCCCAATAGTATTGTTACATGAATATACCACAGCTTGTTTATCCATTCCCCAACGGATGCTCATCCTTTTAGATTCTCTCCTTTTTCTGTCATGACAACAACAAACAAGCCGCTACACGTATTTTGGTAGGATTTTTCCCTTTTTGATTGCTCTGTCATTGGACTTAGAATCAAGAAGGTGTCGATTCATATTCTGCCCCAGTCACTTATTAATTTTATATACGAGGGGAAGGGATGGGAAGACCTCTTGAGGCCTTAAATCTATGATCCTGATTGGTGAATAAGCATCACCGTAAGCACCTAAAATGTGCTTTTGTTCCAATTTTAAGTTGTCATCACCATCATCTGTCCACAATAATGAACATTTAATGCTTTAGGATTTGGAAAGGACATTCTATGTCCTCTCATTTGACGCTTACAATGACCCCATGGAACAAGTGACATCACATTCCGCATTTTTAAAATGAAAGACGCCTGGTGCCCATCATGCCATCTGTGTTACAAACGGCATGAGCAGATACATTTCTGTGTGCTGGCTCTGGAGAATCTGTGAAACTGTGTGCCCTCCAGCAGGTAGCAGCACCCTTCCTTGTGAGCAGTAAGAGAAAAAGAACAACAAGACTGATGGGAAACTCCTGCATGCAGATCAGCAGAGTGAGGCACGGAGGCGGTTGGGTCACTGGCATGGACAGAAGATAGACATGGGTGAAGTGCTATGATCTGTGCAGCAGATGGGAAATGACTAAAGGCACCTGGAAGCACAAGGGAGGCGATATTTGAAAGCTAAATGGCCAAGGCCTCTCCCTACCCCATCATCACTTTCTTATCCTCTCTAAGGAATCGATAGTTTAAAAAGCTCTTGTGTGGGGTTCGTGTGGCGGGCCAGGATCAGGCGCAATCTCATGGAGAGGGAGGCATACACTGGGCACACGCTGAAAGGTTTAAGAGAAGACACGTAGAGTGGATACATATTAAAGGAGGGGGAAGGAGGAAGGAAGGGAGGAAGAGACTGTTTAGATTTTACTGAGATCACTTTGTACCCACAGTTAGACTCTCTGGGCTTCTTCTCTTCCCTCATAGACACAAAGAGCCGACTGGTGATAAAATAAAATTGACTAAATATTGCAGATCTTAATGTGTTTCCCAAAAAGCTTTATTTCTATAGCTTTGAGTGCAATGTTGCTGCCTGAATATTAGCAAAATGACTTGAGGGAAGGCAGTCTTAAAAACCCATTCTAAGTGGAAGGTAGATGATCCTGGAATTGATAAGTGGCTGCCACATGTGGTTACCTGCATTTGGCTCTAATTGTCTCGGGGCTCCCCGACTAGTGGCTGGCATTTCTCCGTAATAGTTGTTTATGGCATTGCTCTGCTAGTTTCTAGACACGAGGCACAGAATTCAAGGGAATGTGCGGTGGCTCTTTGTTTCTCACTTGATGTCACCGCTCAGAAATCCACAATGCTGCTAGGAATCCAAACCACTTTGGATTGCACATTATCATCCATTTCCTGCCGTGGTTCAGTTCCCTTAAAAAAAGTCTGAAGGGACAGCGCTGTACGGGGAAAAGAGCTTCATAAAACCAAATTGTTTTCTCTCATCAAGCCCTCCTCCTTCCGGGATGGTAGCAGGAAAGGAAGGGGTCTCTCCTGGGAGTTGGCAGGCTCTGGCTGGACCACTGAGCTTCCCTTCCCTGCCTTAGGCAAGCCACCGCCTTTATCTGTCCCTAGAAGAAGTACAACACGAAGGCCTATTTCTCCTTGAAGAGGGCCACACGCTGAAGCACTGAAAAGATGGAAGCCCTCCATTTCCTCCTCTGACAAAGTTCCAAGGAAATTCCCTTTGCCTCATAGCATCAAGGGGGCACAGTAGAGAGAGTGCTGGACCTGAGGTCGAGAAGACCTGAGTTCAAATCCAGTCTCAGACCCCCTGTCTGCCTCAGTTTTTTCAACAGTAAATTGGGGCCAGTAATAGTATCTCTTAGGACGATTCTGAGAATCAAATGAATTTGTGTTTGTCATTTCAGAGGCAAGTATCCTGTGGGTATTGGGACGCCTGTCCATGGAACAAAGGGGTCTGAAGGCTTTTAGACCTCTCCTTCTGACACTTAGAAGTGCTACGATTCCAGACAATTCACCTAGCCTCTCTGAACCTCTGGTTCTAGCTTGCAGAGATCTCCAGTTCTACATTGGTCAGTTTGCAGAGGCACAGTCAACCATAAAGAGAGAAAAGGGGAGGGAGAGATACAAAGAGAAACATTGGCGGCTCCTGCTCAGCTGGACTCTGTAATCCATTAGTGTGATATGTTGTAAATGCCTCTGCCTTGGTCTCTTTCCTTGTGTGCCATGCAATTATTTGTAAAATATTCTGCTAGAGTGAAAGTTTGTTCACAGAGATTTTTTGTCAACAAAAATTGCCTCAGGAGAATGTTGTACACAGAAGAGGATACACTGTAGTATGATCAAATGTAACTGACTTTGGTACCAGCAACAATGCAAGGACCCAAGACAATCCTGAGGGACTTATGGGAAAGAATGTATCCACATCCAGAGAAAGAACCGTGGGAGCAGAAACACAGAAGAAACACATTGGAGCATAGTTCAATAGGGATAGGATTAGGGTTTTGATGTTATAGGATTGCTCTACTGCAGATATGAATAACATGGAAATAGGTTTGGAACAATGATCCATGGATAACCCAGTGAAACTGCTTGTCAACTTCGGGAGTGGGGAAGAGAGAGCAGGGTTGGGGAATCATGAATCACATAACCATGGAAAATATTCTAAATAAATAAATTAATTACTATTTTAATTGCCCCATGGTTTCCAATAATATCAGATACTTTTAATACTGAAAATTTGGCCTGAATTCAAATTAATGGGGTTTATAGCATAGGCTAGGAGTTTCACTTTCCAATTTCCAAAGATCCCAAATATTACTCTTGTGGCTTTGGGCCGGACATTTCTCTTTCCAGAGTCTTGATTTCCTCCCCTATAAAATGAAGGATTTGACTAGAGGATCTCCCCGATTCCTTCTATCTATGCATGTTCTACACTCTGATTCTCTTACCAGTTCCTTATATTGACAAGATGATTGATGATACAAGACTGGAAATATAATTGCCATGATGTCTACTTTGGGTTCTATGTAGAGATAGTAACTAGGCTGGGCTAGATAAGGAGAGGGATTGGGGATGGACCAGTGATTTCATTTGTACAAGAACTCCCAGGTGAGGAAAATCAACAACAATAATAATGTTTAAATGCTTTATGGTTTGCAAAGTACTTTGCATATGCTCTCTCATTTGACCTTCACAACAGCTCATGAGGCTGTTGCTATTATTATCATCATTTTATAGATGAGGAATTGAAACTGAGCAGTTAAATGTGTTCCAGAGCCTGAGAGAGAGTTAAGCCTTTGAGGGAAGAATTGAAATCAGGGATTTCTGCAGTCACTGTTCCATCTAACTGTTCACTCACAAAGATTGGTACTTTTTCTTGTATTCTTAAAGAGTTAAGAACTAAGAGGTTTAGTGACTTGCCCAAGGCCATATAGTCATTATTTGGCAGAGGTAGGACTTGAATCTACCAGCTCTCTAGCCACTACATCATCCTGCCTCAAACATGCCAATTGAATGAAATTCAATAGGAATTTATTTATACATATAATGTGCTATACAGGATATTTGAGATACAAAGAGAAAAGTGAATTCATCTCTTCCTGCAAGGAGCTTATGTTCCACTGGGAGGTACAAAAAGCACAAATACAGTAAAAAATCCAAATTATATGCAAAGTCAAAAAAGAAAGAAAAGTAATTTCAAGAAAGAGAGAACACTAATAATTGGGAGAATCAGGAAAGACCTCTTCCAATTACACTTGTGAGGAATTCCAATGTAAGTGCAACTTCTCATTTGGAACTCGGGATTAAATAAACTAGGAAAGTAATTGTACCAAGGCCCTGCGGGACACACACTAAGCAGCCATCCTTGTGGCAAATGTAGCCTATTCATTGTATTTCCCCATAAGAATTGCTTAGCTCTTCACAAAATCAAAGAATGAGAATCCCGGAATCAAAGAATCGGAAAGGACCTTGGAGAGCACCTCATCACACTCCTAATTTACCAAGCTTTCTTTTTCTATTTTACCTGCCAAGTGGCCATCCAGCCTTTGCTTGGAGACTTCCACTGAGGGGGAGGGCAGCATCTTACTGGCTGCTACACTTTTAGACAGCAGCTTTTAGTGTTGAGTCCTTTTTCTAGACACCAATATCTATGTTTGTGTTCCATCCATGGATCCTGGCTTGAATGTTTGGGGCCGACAAAAATCAGTCCAACTCCTCTTCTGCCTAACAGCCCTTGAGGTACTTGAAGGCAACTGTTACATCCTCACTACATTTTCTCTTCTTTGGACTGAACATCCCTAATTCTTTCAATTAATTCTCATATGGCAAAGACTCAAGACCTGTTTATTAACCATTTATGGCGTGAAATCATTGCAAACTTCAGAACAGAACGAAGAAACCTCAACTGTACTTTTTTGGCATAAAACTAACTGGAACATGGAGGGCAGGTAGGAAAGAATGGCAACAAAACTACAAATTTCTATTTTTTCGCGAGCATTCATTCCCTTTTCCTCAACCCCTTGCCACGAGTTTAAACTTGACATGAGATATGATGATAAACATAGACAGTACAGCAGGTGTAGATCATCATATCATACTTTTTACTTTCTAATTAACTTTAGGATTTTAAAAAATAACCCCATTTGGCTCTTTTATTAGAATGTCAGTAAGTTTCTGGGTGAAAATGGGCTTTGTGTTGGCTCTGCAGTCAGGTCCTCATTAGAGTTGAAAACTCTAACAAGGCATCTAAGTATCGGTGACCTTCCTGATCTCCATCCTCTAGACTTTATCACAACTCCTGAAAGTGCCCATTAGGCCTGCAGACCTGCGGCAAGTCCAAACAAAAGCTGAAAAGTGGGCTGTGGAGAGTCTGGGAAATTCTAATTGCTCCCAGGGAAGAAGACGAGTAAACAGCTGAAAGTTCAGGCTCCATTTTAACTGAGACGTCTTCATCCCCACCCACTGCTGCCTGAATAAGAT
Source organism: Monodelphis domestica (assembly GCF_027887165.1). Classification (NCBI taxonomy): domain Eukaryota; kingdom Metazoa; phylum Chordata; class Mammalia; order Didelphimorphia; family Didelphidae; genus Monodelphis; species Monodelphis domestica. Next base: position 5,683,054 of record NC_077228.1, on the reverse strand, counting down.
TCCACGCATGGGCTGAGCCTGGGTGCAGCCAACATAATGCGTATTCACCTTCCTGGTTCAAGGCACTCAGCACAGAATATGTTGGGCGCCTAAACCTGAAGACATTGGCTAGATCTTCTTGTAAACACTGCTGAAGGAAAATAAAATGTGGTTGCAACGATGGCTAAAACTTCCAGTGTGTGCAGCCAAGTAACAAACTGTAGGTGCCCTCGTTTGACACATCCTCGTCACCAGGGTGGTGTGAATCCATGTGTATGTACACAAACACACACAGATGCATCCCTCTGAGCTTCAGTGAGGGAAATGCACTGCCTGCATCCCAGGGCTCCGGTGAGGAAATGCATCTGTGACCTGCCACTTATAACTGCCAGGCAAGAGCTCCAATGAAACTCAGGAACCACCTCATTCCACCCAGGAAGGGACAATGGCCTGTGATTGAGCAGGCTTGTCTGTACAGTAGACAGTAAAGGCAGGATTAGGATCCAAGTTCTCTGACTCCAGAGTCAGCACACTGCCCACTATGACCTTCTGCTTATTTTCTAGTCGGGTAAGAAAGGGGTTCAGTAATTGCCCAGAGTCAGGTTTGCATAAGAAGTAAGGCATGAACTCTGGCCTTTTTGACTCACGGGTCAGCCCTTGTTCTGCCATTCCAGCCTCTCTTCTTGTGACTTTCTGCAAGTTGCATGGCTTCTCTAGTCCTTCTTTTCCTCATCCATAAAATAAGTTCATTAGAGTTGATTTATAATAATTTAGCATCTCTAAGGAGCCCGGCAGTTTCAAAGTGCCCTCATATATGTTAAATAATTCCTCCTCGCTATAGTCCACTGAGGTGAGCACTGTTGTTGCTCCCATTATACAGATGAGGAAAGTGAGGCAGACAGATGATGTGGCAATGACACAGCTAATAAGTGTCTGAATCAGAATTTGAACTCAGGCTTCCCTAACTCCAATTCCAACATCCTATTTACAATGCCTCGTAGACACCTTAGAGTGTCTCCCAAGGACCTTCTAGGTCTAACTCCATGAGCTATTTACGTGTAGGCTCTGATTATTAACGTGTCTGGATTCCCCTCCCTAGAGTTCTTCAAAGCCTGGTTTTGAGAAGGGTGCAGGAGAGAAGTGGGCTTGGGGTCTTGGTGGCAGAGATTTTCATTTCGGTATTTGTGGGGTTAGGTTAGACATTGTCGAGGGACCTTCCCAGCTCCAAGATTCTGGAATTCTGTATGTGCTATGTCCATCCTCTCCTCAGGAAACTCCCGGCTCCCTATTGCCTCTAGAAGAAAAAAGAAGCTCTTCCTTGGTATTTAAAGCATTTCCCAACAGAGCTGCTCCCTGTCTTCCCAGCCTCTTTGCCTGAATCATCTTTGGACCATTAGTCTGGCCTTTGTACATGCTTTCATAGGCTCTACGCTACTGCCTTTCTCCATGCCCTTGATTGTTCACCATAACTCGGTTTACTCCTTTCTGTCTCTTCCTTTTCTTTGGAGTCTGCAGTTTCCTTCAGGAGTCAGCTGAAGCCACCTCCCTTACCTGGGATGTTCCTGACTCTCCCAGCATGATGGCCTCCTCCCTGCCTCCCTGCCTGCCTTCCTCCACACACCTTCCTCCACACATCCCCCTTTATTCATTGTGCATGTCCCGCTCTACCGAGGTTCCATTTCTTCTGGCAGAGGGTGAACTTCTTGCGGGCAGGGCATGGTTTGCTTCCATCTTTGCATTCCCAGCACCCACCTCTATGCTGAAAACATGGCAGTCTCTAAGCTATGATGCTTGTGGACTGGTTCCATGAAGACTCCCGGGCCTGAAGTTAATGCCTCCAAATGGGGCTCTGAGGTCCAGCCAAAGCGCTGTGCTTGGGGCTAAGTAAACCACCCAAGATCGGGTCTTGGCTTCCAGCACCTTCTGCTCTCCGAGCAATCCCTTCAGGGGAAATCAATGTCAATAGGGCTGTCTGCCCTGATTCCTCGATGGGATGCCCAGCGCTGTCTTGGTCCTTGCCAGGCTCCTCTGTGGAAGCAAACAGTGCTCGGTCCCAAGTGTCACTGGGAGATCCTTGTCTCGTTCCTGATCTTTCTTTTTCCAAGGATGAGCTAAACAATGTAAAGGAAACCAATACTTCAACAGCTTTCACTCCAGGATGCTGGGCAATAAAGACAAGTTTGGGAGGGCTGCTGTTAGTCCTTTGAGAAAGGATGTTCCCTTAACAGTGTACTGTATCCGGCTCAGTAGAAAGAAGTTTGCATTTGAAGACAGTGAACCTGTGTTCGAATCCTAGCACTGCTGCCTACTACTCATGCAATGTTAGAGAAGTCATTGAACACTTGGGGCTTCTATTTCTCTGATGTAAAATAAGATTGGCCCAGACCAACTCCATGGTCTCATCGAACTCAAATCTGTGATTTTATAATCACACTTTGCACTTGAGCTATGTTATATGTGACACAATACAGGTAGTCATTTAGAGGAACCCTTCCATTTTTTTACCTTAAGCCCATAATTATTTAGAAATCTTTATCTATTATAGAAAGAATGAAAAGCCTTTGGGATTGGTTCAGAATGCTGTAGTTTGGGGCTTGCAATGAAGCATGAACATTTTACAGACAGATCTGGCTGCATCTTTCCCTTACAGGCCTGATGAAATCCCTTAAGATCTTGTCTCTTAGACTAGATGATTTTTTGAAAAAGCTAATTAATGTTTATTCTGTGAAGAAAGCTTTTTATTTCTTGGTTTAACAATCCAGAAATGCATTTTTAATTATGCTGCTAATGAAAGAGACAAGTGGCACTTCTGAGATCTGTGCCTAATTTGCTTTTGCAATATAGAGGATGTGAGAGGTGATGATCTCATAGTATGCGTGCGACTATCATTTTGATTAAGTGGTTATTTTAGGAATAAAATTATACATTTTTGCTAAGTGACTAAAGTCTTTACCCGTTTTGGACGTCACATAGCATTTGGGTTCTAAGTATTTTTTTGTTTAAGTCTTGGTTCATTCATTCATTTGTTCCTTCCTTCCTTCCCTTTTTCCTTCCTTCCTTCTTTATTTCCTTCCTTGTTTCCTTCCTTCCTCCCTCCCTCCCTTCCTTCCTTCCTTCCTTCCTTCCTTCCTTCCTTCCTTCCTTCCTTCCTTTCTTTCTTTCTTTCTTTCTTTCTTCCTTCCTTCCTTCCTTTCTCTCTTTCTTTCTTTCTTTCTTTCTTTCTTTCTTTCTTTCTTTCTTTCTTTCTTTCTTTCTTCCTTCCTTCCTTCCTTCCTTCCTTCCTTCCTTCCTTCCTTCCTTCCTTCTTTCCTTCCTTTCTTCCTTCCTTCCTTCCTTCCTTCCTTCCTTTCTTCCTTCCTTCCTTCCTTCCTTCCTTCCTTCCTTCCTTCCTTCCTTCCTTCCTTCCTTCCTTCCTTCCTTCCTTCCTTCCTTTATGTTTTTCTTAGGTGTTACATGCAAGTATCATACTGGAAAAATCAAGAAGGAAAGGGCTTCCTATTAAAAAGAATTCATCCCCCTGAGCAGAGAGTACATGGGATGATTCTGTTTTTTTTTTCATCAGGAGAACTCCTGGCATAGGAACTCTTTCCCCCCAAAACAGAGCAGCAACCTCTCTGTATCTCCTGAACTGTTGAAGTTTCACCTTCTTTTCCTCTTAGTTCATTGATTGCATTGCTCTCTATCCTGACATTACTGACACTCCAGTTTTGGGGGACAAACTCTTTCCCACCTTATCACTTTCCCTGCAAAACAGCTGGTAAAAATGGGAGCATGGCTCTTTCAAAAACCTGTGATAATTGAATATCTTACATAACAATCAAATAAGCTGGGTAATACTAGGAGAGACCTTAGAGATTATCTACTCCAACCTCCTCTTTGTAGAGGATAAATGACATGTCAAAGGTCACATAGATGTGAGATTTGAGCCCAAACTGTCAGAATGTAAACTGTGTCCTCACAGCAGCACCCTTATTACCCCTAAGATTAAATATATGCCTTTTGCTTGGAACTAAAAGCTCTTTCTAACTTGGTGCTTTCATAGATTTTCAGTCTTCTGACACTGCACTTCCCACCACACACTGTAATATCCAGCTCTCCTGGACTCCCTTTAATTCCTTAAAAATGGCATCATCTTTCATCTCTATGGTTTTTCATGGGCTTTATCCACATGCCTGGAATGCTCTGTGCTCTTTCCCCAATTAGTGCATGTCTCTCTTCAAGGCTTGACTCTAAGCCCACTCCAAGTAGCATGGTTGTCCTGGTCCTCTAAAGATTTGGCCTCTCAGATGATCCCTCAACTCTTCTATTTGTTTTTTGGCCACGCCTCATCATTTCTCTATTTTCTCCCCTTTTAGAATGTATACTCCTTGATGTCAGGAGCTGTTTCTTTCTTTTTTTGAGGTTACAAATGAACCCAGGTCTTCCTGACTCTAAGCTGACCACTGAGTCCACTATAATGCTTGAAAATGATATTACAGGAGCTGGGCAAAAATGATCCGGTTACAGAGTGAGAGTCAGGTACAACGGGGAAGCCAAATATTCTATTAGTTTCTGCAATAAACCCAATAGAAAAAAGCTCCCAGGAACAGTGAGGTGCCTTGAGTGAATAGAGTTCCAGGCCTGGAGTTGGGAGTACCTGGATTCAAATCTGACTTATGACATTTCCTTACTGTGTGACCCTGGGTAAGTCATTTAACCTTAATTACCTAGTCTTTAACACTCTTCTGCTTCAGAATCAATAGTTATATCATTCTAAGAGAAGTTAATGGTTTAAAAAAAAGAGGAAAAAAAGGCTTCAAGCCTGTTTGATGATATTCTTTGGTAGATGTATAGAATTATAGGGATAAGATTGCTACAGGATAGGTATGTCTGACTATCAATCAATCAATCAGTCAACATTTATTAGGCACCACCTATATTCAAGGTACTGTGGTACATACTGAGAATTACATTATTGGAGGAATTGCCCACCTCATGGAAAATTTTTAAATTCTAATTGATATCAATCTTTTAAACTCCATGCAAAGGAGCCCCCGTGTTTCAACTTCCTTTTCAAGAAGTTACTCTGAATCTCTGATAGATTCCAATTATATTTTATAGCACACAATTCAGTACTGATTTATATTAAAAATTTTTTTTAATTCCTTATCATGTACCTGGCATCTGCCAAGGATAAAAATACAAAGAATGAGCCAGTCCTGACTCTCAAAGTGCTTTTGCATTTTATGAGGGGAGACAACGAGGAACTACACCAACATAGACAGAATAAAGAGAATACATACAAATTTCATTGATTTTGTAGATAAAGATAAGGATTGAAATTGAATTCAATTCAATGAGCAAATTGAACTGGTATAGTCATGTGTGGAAAGGAAATTAGACTGACAGTTTGTGGGGGAAGGGGCCATACCCTGCTACAAACCTCCCATTATCCCCCTTTTTTCCAATCCTATTTCCTTTCTCAATAAATATTGCACATGTCAATAAACATTTTGATCCAAACTTCTTGTAGGTCTGGTCTCTTTAACCAAGATCTTTGAGGGAAGCAGTGGGCACATAATTCTTTCACACAGAGGTATTTATTGGATTAGTGGACATTAGGAGTGGATCTACTAAGATACAATCATTTGCTCTTGCTAGGCCCATTTAGTAGATGGCTAAGGATCTAGCTTTAGTATTCATGGAAGGCACCATGTTGAATTGGGAAGATACTGGTCCCAGGGTTAGATAGAACTAAGTCTAAATCTTAGTCTGATACCTACTAACTCTGGGACTTTGGGCAAGTTGCCTAACCTCTATGAGTCTCAGTTTCCTCAGCAGTAAAAAGGGGAAAATAGTATATATCCTACCCATCTTGGAGGCTTGTGATGAGGGAAGCACTTTGTAAATCTCAAAATATTGCGTCAGTGTGAAATATCCATTCACTTAAATCCCAGAGATTAAACATTTACTAAGAGCACAAAAACAAATAAACAAACCATGAAAGCTGTTGGGGGAGCTATAAAGATGGTCAGAGCATTGTGTCCTTACTCACTGAGCTTCCAGGCAAGGAGCGAGAGTTATGCCATCCCCAAATGTGCTGCAGTCTACAATTGTTAGAGAGTAGAGAGGATGGAATGTAAAGGAATAAACAAAAGACACTGAAAAGAAAGCATTTTGCACACTGTGTACCCAGGCTTTTCAAGTGTCAAGAGAACCCCAAATGGAGTCATGACGAGCCAGACATAACTAATAAATGACCAAACACACAGCTTATGTATTATATATATATATATATATAATGTAGAAAATGTAATGAATGATAATAAACAATGATTAATTGATGAAAATAATAAAATACATAAAACACATATTATGTGTTTATATGTATAAGCACACACACACATATATATATATACACACATATGAGTACATAATATATCTATGTTCACCTGTCATCCATCCACATAATCTTTTATCTATCTATTCAGGAATAGGCTGGTAAATGTTTAACATCTGGTTCTCCAGAAAAAAATAATGTACACAGGACACTCTGAAGATTAATCTTCACCATTAACATTTTCCTCTTATTTTTTAAACAATCAATAAAATAATAGGGTAATTATTGTTTTATAACATTTGCTGATTTCTGAGGTATAAACTATTACACTAAACATTTAATGATCAGCTTTCTCAATCTGGTATGAGCTGGCTCTGGCTCATAGTACCATATCTATCCTTCCTTCCTTTCTTCCTTTCTTCCTTTCTTCCTTCCTTCCTTCCTTCCTTCCTTCCTTCCTTCCTTCCTTCCTTCCTTCCTTCCTTCCTTCCTTCTTTCTTTCTTTCTTTCTTTCTTTCTTTCTTTCTTTCTTTCTTTCTTTCTTTCTTTCTTTCTTTCTTTCTTTCTTTCTTTCTTTCTTTCTTTCTTTCTTTCTTTCTTTCTTTCTTTCTTTCTTTCTTTCTTTCTTTCTTTCTTTCTTTCTTTCTTTCTTTCTTTCTTTTTCTTCCTTTCTTCCTTTCTTCCTTTCTTTCTTCTTTCTTTCCTCATTTCTTCCTTCCTTCCTTTCTTCATTCCTTTCTTCCTTTTTTCTTCCTTCCTTCCTTCCTTCCTTCCTTCCTTCCTTCCTTCCTTCCTTCCTTCCTTCCTTCCTTCCTTCCTTCCTTCCTTCCTTCCTTCCTTCCTTCCTTTCTCTCTCTCTCTCTTTCTATGTATTTATCTATCTACTCTTCTGTCTGTTCATTTGTCTAGCCATCTTTCTATCATTTATCTGTTTAAATTCTATCTGATCGAGCAGTCTGTTGGTCTGTCTGACTGTATCAGTTGATTGATCTATCAATTAATCTATCCATCTGTCTATTTGTCCATCTATTTATTGATCTACTCACCTCTCTCTATTTCCTTACCTGCCTCTAGATATCCAGTGTCAAATTTGACTTGAGTTGCCTGCCTGTTATGATGACACCTAGACTTTGAAATGTCTCCTCATTTTGCTGTTGTTGTATAAATATCAAATATTTCATTAAATACCATTTCTCCCTAAAAGTTTTTTTGAGGAATGTAACATCTCTTTTGAAGATATAAATGATATTCAAAAGGAAAAAATTCTAAAACTAGCAAAATCATGCCCCTAAACATTGACTTTAATGCTAACACCTCGATTTCCAACAGAGGTGAGGAGCTGTTTTCCCTATGCCAGTGTCAGTTACTATAAGAAAATATTGCATATTTCAAAAGCAGTTAGTGCCAGAGCCCAACCCTAGCCACTAGGCATTTAGCCTTGACTGAAGAATTCAATTGCAGGCAGAATCAAAGACTTGTGAAAGGGTGCCCAGGTCAAGGGTTGGCCCTTGAGCTACAAATAAATCCATTTGGGGGAAGCTGAGTTTTTATTATGTTTTCTGTAATGAAGCTTTCAGAAGCTTTCAAATGGGGGCATTCAAAGGCCAGTGGGTTGACTCCCTTTGCAATGCCCACTCAATTGGAAGGTATCTATTTGGGCAGTGAAAATGTTAGTCCTGAGGAAAAGTATAGAAATATCTAAAGAAAACCGGGGGAAATATTTCAGAAAAGAAGAATCAATTCCAAATGAAAGATGCATCATTCAAGAGATTTGAGACTGAGCCTCAGAGCTGAATTTCAGATGCTAAAATATGGAAGAAAGCAAGAGTAACTCAAGAATGTGAAAACCAAGGGGGCACAGGCCCAGAATGAATCATAGATGGAAGGATATTATTGTTGGGCTCTGCAGAACTCTCAGAGTCTCTCCTGGCAAGTTGGACAATCCAATCTAGGACAGTATGTATGATGAATGTTAGCAGGAGAGAAGAAGGGTGAATTAGGGAACAAAGTAGATCTAGGGAAGGTTGGTAAAGATGGCCACAAATATGCTTGCTTCTGTAATAGGAAGGTTTCCAAGTCCTCTCTTTCTGGCCACATTGTCATGTATCCTTAACTCACACAAGTTATTTCTAAGGAGATATTTACTCAGTTAAATATCCTAATTATAGGATTATCCATATTGTGATAACTTTATTATTTTTATCATAAACCAGAGTGCACCAAGGATGTTGTTATGATCTTTTGAGAAAATATATATTTAGTGATAGGTCTAAACACAAATTCCAGAAGGAAGAACTGTATCTTCTTGACAGTTACTGCTCTTTTTTTTTCCTTTGTAGGGAAAGTGATTATTTAATGTTTGCCCTATTAAAAATATACTTAAAATTTCATTTTAGGAAAATTTTTAAATGCCCATGAAATTGCTAATTGACCCAAAACATCTTTGATAAGTATTATGATCTGCCTTCTTAATTAGGCAGTGACAAATGCACTAATTGGATGAATATTAAAAAAAAAAACCACCCATACACAAAGAAAATCATGAGTATATTTCCATTAAAGGCTGAAAATCACTCTTTAGTGCTAGAGGGAAATTTCATAACTTTTGTTTTGAGTAAAAGTTTGAAAAGGAAACTTTTAGAACCTAACTTTCTTGACTGATATGGAAAAGATGTTTTACGTGATTGCACATGAAAAATCAATATCTGATTGCTTACTATCTCAAGGAGAGTGAAGGCAAGGGTAGGAGGAGAGAAGGAGAGAATTTGAAATTCAAAAATTTTAAAATATTTTTAAAATCTAACATGGATAGTTTTTAAAGCCTCATGTGAGCTCAAATTTAATGTTTAATGCTTCATACCTTGCTTTGCATCAATTATTGTTCCAAAGAGTAAAGGCCAAATTTGCTTTCTTTTTTGTGCTTTCAAATCATTTCAATAAACATTTCTTAGTGCACTCTTTGTGGTGGCAAAAAAAATTGGAAAATGAGGGGATGCCCTTCAATTGGGGAATGGCTGAACACATTGTAGCATATGTTGGTGATGGAATACTATTGCGCTCAAAGGAATAATGAACTGGAGGGATTCCATGTGAACTGGAACAACCTCCATGAACTGATGCAGAGTGAGAGCAGCAGAACCAGGAGAACATTGTACACAGAGACCGATACACTGTGGTACAATCAAATGTAATGGACTTCTTCTCCATTAGTGGCAATGCAGTGATCCTGAACAACTCAGAGGGATCTACGAGAAAAAACCACTATCCACATTCAGAGGAAAAACTGTGGGAGTAGAAACACAGAAGAAAAACAACTGCTTGATTACATGGGTGAAGGGGATATGATTGGGGATGTAGATTCTAAATGAACATCCTAGTGAAAACATCAACAACATGGAAATAGGTTGTGATCAAGGACACAAGTAATACCCAGTGGAATGGCGGTTCGGCTATGGGAAGGGGTGGGGAGAAGGCAGGGAAAGAATATGATTCTAGTAACCAAGAAATTATGTTCTAAATTGACTAATTAAATAAAAATTTCCCCAAAAAACATAAACATTTATTAGGAGTTATTTGCCCAATTATAGTCCAACAAATTTAATAATTTAAGTAAAATGGATGAATACTTACAAAAATATGAATCTCCTAGACTAACAGAGGAAGAAATGGAATACTTAAATAAACATATTTTAGAAAAAAGAAATAGAAGAGATTATAAAAGAACTTCCAAGGGAAAAAAAGAATTAGGACCAGATAGATGGATTTACAAGTGAATTTTTTTGAAACATTTGAAGATCATCTAATTCCAGGGTCAAATAAATTATTTAGAATAATTGGTAAAGAAGGAATCTTACAAGACTCCTTTTAAGAAACAAATATAATATTGATAGCTAAAACATGAAGTGACAAAAACAGGGAAAGAAAATTATAGGCCACTTTCATTCATGAACATAAATGCCAAAATTCTAAATAAAGTATTAGCCAGTAGACTACAACATTATAGCACAAAGATTATACATAGTTTAATATGAAGAAAACTATTGGCATTATTGATTACATGAATAAAAAGGAAGAAAAATGTGTGACTATAACAATAGATGCAGAAATAGCTTTTGATAAAATATAACACCCATTCCTATTAACAACAACTAAAAACATAGATATAATTGGATTTTCCTTAGATTAATAAGAAGTATATATTTCTATTGGCAAACATTATTTGTAATAGAGATAAGTTAGAAGCCTTCAGTATAAGATCATGAATAAAACAAGGATAGTCATTATAACCAATATTATTTAATATTGTACTAGAAATGCTAGCAATAGCAATAAAGGGAAAGTATTTGAAGATAACAGAATTGGCAAAATGGTAACAAAACTATTTCAAAATAAACCAATATAAATCAGCAGGACTACCAAAATCCTAAAAGAAGAAATAGTAATAGATAATCAAATTTAAATTAATCAAAGGTCCAACAAAAGATCTAGGAGTATGTCTTCCAAAACAAATCCAGAAGTCATTTTAACAAAATTATAAAATACTTTTTATACAAATAAATTCAGATGTAAATAACTAAAGAAATATTAATTGGTCATGTGTAGTTAGAGCTAATTAAAATGATAATCATATAAACTAACCTACTTTTTCAATGTCATCTGAACTGAATTACTGAAAAATTATTTTAACAACTTAGAAAAATAACAAACTTCATTTGGAAAAATAAAAAGTCAAGAATAGTGAGAGGAATGATAATAATGGGGGTCATAATGATGATGATAAACTTTTGAAAAAGGATTTCTAACATTACCAGATTTTAAAATATATTATAAAGTAGTAATTATCAAAATTATCTGGCACTAAGAAAGAGTAAAAAGTAGATCAATGGAGCAAACTAGGCATACAATAAACAATCGAAAAGATTATAATAACCTTGTGTTTGAACAAAGGTAAAATTCCAAGTTTTTGGAATTATAATTCAATTGTTAGAAGAACTGGAAGGCAATTTGGCAGAAGTTAGATACAGGCCAGTGTCTTATACCATTTACTTACATAGGATCAAAATGGATAAATGGCTTAGATATAAAGGGTGATATTATAAACAAGTTAGAAGAACAGGGAATATATTATCTATTAGACTTATGGACAGGAGAAGAATCTAAGAATGAAGAAAATATAGAAAGAATTGTAAAATGTAAAATAAATAATTTTGGATACATTAAATTGAAGAACTTTTTGTAGAAATAAAATGAATATAGCCAGGATGAAAAGGGAAGCAATAAGTTGGGGGAAATTTTGTGGATGGTTTCTCAGATAGAGGTCTAATATCTAAAATATATAGAAAACTTTGTCAAATGTATGTATAAGCCATTCTCCAAATGACAAATGGTCAAAGCATATGAACAGATGGCTCTTGGATGAAGAAATTGAAGTTATATATGTATGTATATATATATATATAAAATATATATGAAAATCACTCTAAATAATTACTGATTAGAGAAATGCAAATTAAAATAATTCTAAGATAACATCTTACACCTATCAGACTGGCTAAAATGATTAAAGAACAAAATATCAAATGCTGGAGAGGATGTGGAATACAGAGACACTGATACATTGTTGGTGGAACTGTGAACTGATCCAACCATTTTGGAGAGCAAAAATAAGAGACCATTGAGCACAGTAACAACAATAATGTATGATGATCAATTGTGAATGACAACTATTTTCAACAGGGCTGGAATCTAGGACGACTCCAAGAGCCTCATGTTAAAACAGGCTATCCACTACCATAGAAGGACAGCTGGATATTTAAACATACCATTTAAACATAACAGCATATTTAAACATACCATTCTTCCTTTTATTTCCTCCATGATTTTTTCTCTGGTATAAGCACGATGTCTGTTGATAACATGATGAACAGGGAAACATGTATTATATGGTAATAATTGCTAAACTCATATATTACCCTATAGGAGGTGGTGAGAATGAGACAGATTTTCAGACATAGATAATATGAGAATTTGCTCCTCTTGGATACATGTATTTATTATAATTTAATATATATTTTCAACCAATAATACACATTATAATTTAATATATATTTTCAACAAATAATACATAATTGCTATATTATGTATATATATAAATATTTATGCTTTAAAAGAACACTTATTATGTTTTGATCACTGCTAAGTTCAGGTTACCCAGCACATAGTAGACACAATGAATTTTGAAGTTAGTAGCCTTGAATAAGTAACATGTTTGAATCCTGATAAGCATTGATACTGAGGCACACATACACACTCACACACACACACACACATATACACACAGGAATATACACACATAAAAACACACAGTTATTTTTGTCTTCCTTTATATTCATGATGGCTAGCACAGTAAGTACTTAATAAAAATACTTGGTGACTTGCTCATTGATGCTAAAGAAAAAAATGAAAATAATCCCAGCCCTGATGGAGCTTGCATGACAATAATATCAATCAACTGGACCTCAAAATGACTGGACTTTCCTGCTCCAAACCTAGTCTGGAATCACTGAAGCATCATAGAGTTTTTGAAATACAAAGGAATAAATATGATCTAATTCAACCATTTCACTTTCCAGATGAGAAAACTGAGGTCTAAAAAGATTAAACACTGAATTGACATTAGATGATCTAGGTTTCAGTTATAATTCTGCTCTTTATTTCTTGTGTGATCTCAGAAAAGTCATTGCCTGAGTTTTCAAATGAAGAAATCAAAGCCATCTATAGTCACAGGAAAAAATACTCTAAATCATTATTCATTAGAGAAATGCAAATTTAAGCAACTCTGAGGTTCCATGTCCTACCTATTAAATTGCTTGGTATGACAGAAAAGGAAAATGATAAATACTGGAAGTGATGAAAAAAAATTGGAACACTAATACACTGTTAGTGGAGTTGCTATTTGAGGTAACCATTCTGCAGAGTAATTTGGAACTGTGCTCAAAAATCTGTAGCATTGTGAATACCCTTTGACCCATTAAAACCATTACTAAGACTATATTCCAAAGAGATAAAAAAGGGGGTGACGATGTATTTTTAAAAGAAGTATCTGTGAAAAACAAAACCATAAACTTTATTGCCACTTTTTTTTCTGTCAGCAAAGAATTGGAAATTGAGGGTTTGTCCCTCAAATGGGGAATGGCTGAACAAGTTGTGGTATATGAAAATGGTGGAATATTATTGTACTCTATGAAATGACAATCAAGATGATTTCAGAAAAATCTGCAAAGTCTTACATGAACTGATGCAAAGTGAATTGAGGAGAACCAGAACACTGTACACAGTGATGGCAATATTTCTTGATGAACAACTGTGAATGATCTAGTTATTCTCAGTAATGCAGTGATCCAAGACAATCCCAGAGAAACATGATGAAAAATGCCATCTGCTCCACAAAAGAAAGAACTGATGGAGTCTTAATACAGACTGGAAAATACTATATTTCATTTTCTTTCTGTTTTCATTTAAGATTTCTTCCACAAAAATGACTATTGAAAATTTTTTGATTATACATACATACAAAATCTATATCAGATTATTTAATATCCCAGGGAAGTGGGAGGGTAGGAAGCAGAAGGATGGAGGACGGGTCAGGAGAAGAGAAAGAATTTAAAAACACCTAAAAGTAAATGTTAAAAATTATATTTACAGATAGAAAAAATGCATTATTTTAAACAATAAGTCATTTTATGACTCCTTCCTTATTCTGTAAACTGATGTGTGAGGTATCTTCTAGATCTAATTCTGTGATGTTGTAGTCCTATGTCTTGTCCAAAGTTAGCTGCAAAATGAAATTTGGACTTGGGTCCCTCATTATATCTTATTCCACAGTCTCCCTGTTATGTGCAGTGAAAGGTAAAGAACATTAGAAAGTCAACAGGAAGAAAATTGGGACCCGAACAACAGCATCCCTTGGAGGACATACATCCCTCGAACTGGGTCAATTTTACCCGTGGTGAATATTCCACTTGAGTTCTCTTTGTAAGTCATTGAGCCCAGCCCACTGAGTCAATCCATCAAATAAGGAGACGTAATTTTCATCTATTTCCCCAATTGCTTTAAAAACCAATTTTCTTTTGCTTTAGAAAAGTGAGCTTCATAGAAATATCATTGCTTTCATGGTTAATTCTTTCACCCCTTTAAAATGTATTTTTGGGTTTTATATGGAGGATCAGGAGAGGAAAGGCAAAAACAGATTCTTTTACTTCACTTTCCCCTTTTACGGGCCACTCTTTTAATTATTCCTCTTACTGACTGGGGAGAAATAGGGAGTTTCAGAATGTCCTCCTCAGCACTTTGTAATCATCATTTAGTTCTCACGTATCCCCACAGAATATATTAGTGGTCACATTTCCATTTTTCAAAGGACGACATGGTACAATATTGAGCCAGGCACAGAGGCGGGTCAGAGCTCAGGGGAAAGAGCGATGGCTTTGGGCAAGGCACTTCACTTCTGTTAGGCTCAGTTTGAAGAAAATCTTCTCTAGGGTCCTTCTGAGCTCCCAAACCGAGGAGTCGATTTCAATTGGGTTTTAGATTGAATCCTTTTGAATCGTGCCTGCTACTGTCTGCCTGGGTGATCTTGGGCAAGTCGCCCCCACTCTGGATCTCACTTTTCTCTGCTCAAAAAGGAGGATCTTCGATTCACCGATCCTGAAGGCCTCTTGCAGCCCTGCCTTCCCCACGTCCTAACCTCTTGCCCTGTGTCTAGTCCTAAGAGATAATTAATGCAGGTTTTAGGTCACAGTGAGTCACCCTCTCCTCTTTGGATGTCGCTGAGGAAAAGTCGGGATGCCGTCATTCAGGGGACATCCAGTAGGTTATTCTGATTTGTACTAAAGAAGGCTTTTAGGAAATGTTCAACTCAACTAAATGGTCACCTTAGAGACAGGAAGACCTGAATACCTTCGTGTCCTGTCCCTTTGGTAGAATGTAAGTTCCTCGAGGGCTGGAACTCTTGGATGTTTGTCTTTGACTCCACTTAGCCGCGAGTAACTTAATAAGTGGGGGGATGTTGGGCATTTGTCTTGGATGAAGAGCATGTTTGAATTTTTATGAGCTTTGGTAGCCACACACACACACACTCACACTCACACACACACACACACACACACTCACACACACACACGCGAGTGCATTTCCCCTTTAGATTCTAATCCAATTTGTTGCGGAGTTAGAGCCTTGTGAAATAAAATAAGACAACAAAAAGGTCTACTCTAGTGCCTTTTCATCCGTTATTGGCCAACAGAATTGAGACTGTGAACATAAAGGAAATTTCCCCCGAGAATACATTTCTTTTTCAAGATGACAAAATGATTAGGCCAGCAGTGCTATTGAGCTAAACTTTATGGAAACTCACCACAGAGGCAAACACATTAAAAAACAATTTTTCTGTCAATATAAAAATAATTTCGAGTTCAATGACAAAAAGCACTAAAGGTGGGGAGGGGAATCGTACCTGGAGAATTTCTACTTCGTGGAGAGGCAACGAAAAATGTTTTTAATAACCATTCATTCCGTGATCCTGGAGTTCGTATGTAGAAAGTGCCATGGCGCCATGGGGAAGACGGCTGCATTTAGGGGCCAAGAACATGAGTTCAAGTGCTGGCTTTTGGTCCTTAGAATGCAGGTAACGTTTCATCTCAGATGCCTCTATTTCCTCAGGTAGAAAATTAAGGGAGGGGCTGGGGATGCAGGGCCCCCCACTTCAAGTCAAAACTGGAGCGTCCTGGACATCGACAACCCCGCGAGGGGCGCAGAAGCTCAGAGAATGCGGCAGAGAGCAGTTCAAGGCTGTCAGTGGCAAACAGGCCATGGCGGTGCCGTTGAAATTCTGGGCGGCGTTGAGGGATGATCCAGCTGGTTGGGGTGAACCTGAGCCCTGCTTTGGGCTTCTCTGCTCTGGGGATCATTCCATTGTAGTGTCACGCCTTCCTGCGACCACTTCCGGATTTTCAGTCCTTATTCTGAGAAGGGCCTCGCAGAGTTCATCGGATGGCCAAAGCCTAAGCACCGGCTTTGGGCTTTTTCTCCAATCCACAAACATTAGGGAGCATTTTCACGGGTTTGTGCCGAGCTGGAGAGTACAAAGAAAAAGAACTCGGGCTCCCTGCCCCAAGAATCCTAATGGGGGACAGAGCCAAGGAGCAACTCGGCACAGAGCGGGCAGAGAGGGTGGGAGCCCCCTCACACGGGTGGTAGTCGAAGGATCAGGGAAGGTCTCCTGAGGCGCTGGTGCCCAGCCTCGCCGGAGGAAGCAGGGATGCTGGGTTACTCTAGGAGGGAAAGCATCAAGGGTCTGGAGGACAGGCAAGATGACCACGTGTGAGGACCAGCAAGCCTGCCTTGGCCAGACTGTGCAATGCATGCTGGGCAAGAAGAAGTTATAAGGCTAGAAAAAGAGGGTGGCCCAGGCCACTGAGAGCTGTTCATTCCAAATAGGAAGAGCCACCCAGGCCACGAAGGATGGCCCATTCCAACTTTATATTGGATCCTGGAGGTAATCGGGAACTCCCAGAGAAAATCACTTTGGAAGCTCTGGGGAGGGCAGAATCAAGTGGGAAGAGACTGGAGGCAGGGAGTCCTATTAGGAGGTTGTTACTGCAGCAGGCTGAAGGGGAATAATTTCTCTGGGGCTGAAACTCTTGGGAAACTATGATTCATAAACGAAGCGACATGTATTGGGTCTTTACTGTGCCAACAAGCCAAGTCCAAAACCAGGACTCTGGGTGGGGGATGCCTCAAGGCCCAGATCAATCAGGAGGCTTAGGGTGTGATGGCCAGCCATCTCTATGGAGGTCCTGGGGACGGCCACCTATCCTGCTCCCTAGAGCCCTGCACATGGGTATGGGAATGGGAGAGGGTGCTCTGCGATGAGTTAAAGCACACCTGCCGCCATACTGTCTGGATCTCATCCTCCCCCCAGGACAGAGGCTACGAGAAAGCAGAAATGGTTTGTATTCATATTTCTATCCCAATGCCTGCCATCGTGCCTTGCCCCACAGGGCGGGCTTAATCAGTACATGTGCTTGGGGCTCACTCACCATTGCCATGCATGAGACTTGTCAAAACTGAGAGTGAGGGCTCAGAAAGACTCAATGGGTCACCCAGGAGGTCTGTCTTGAGCCCTGGTTTTGCATCCCAAACTCTCTCTGGCCTCTAACTTGGTTGTGACCTGGTAGGTCATGACGTGAACCAATGTCATCTGACTCCCAAACCAGGAATCTCTTCATTTCACCATGACTCCCTGATCATGGCTTCTTCCCCCAAAATAACGAGCTACCTGAAGGCTATGGCTTTATTTTGGCCCTGGGTCCCCAGTGGCTAGGACAATGCTTGGTAATATACACACAATTAATAAATGCTGGTTAAATTTACTTGCCTGGAGCCTCCTCTTTGTGTCCCTGCTGGTAGAAGGCATCGGCTTCCACCTCCCCACTTTCCCCTTTTCCAACTCATCCCATTCAAATGATTGCTATCGTTTTCCTCTTACAGACTTTCCATAAAGGCCTTCCCTGTCTTGATATCAGCAGAGAGTGCATTGTGGCAAAGCATTTGGCGCCCAAGAATGGGACTCTCATGCTCTCCTGTCGGCAGAGGCTACATTTCCAGAGCCTTCCTGAAGCGGCTAATGACGGAGCTCTCAGAGAACCCAGGACTATACTGCACATCACGAGCCCCCTTCTATCATTGTTGAGCCTGCTGTCCAGAAGTCACGCCAACCGTTCCGCACACCCTACCACGCAGTCCCAAGTGATGGCTACAGGACTACGCGAGTTCACATTTGAGACTTCCACAATCACTAGCGGAACAAAGAAGCTGGGCAGGCACATTCAGTCATCCAAGCAGAGCCGCTCACAGGATACAGAGAAACCCCCGTATTTTCTCCCAGTAGCCCTCCTCCATGGATTACTTCCTGATGATGATATGAGAATCCTAGTGGTGGAAGCAGAAGTCTGAAGGGGCTACGTCATGATTTTGGCTTCCAATTCACAAATTTAATGCTGCTCCTTTATTAGAAATAGTGATTGCTTATGTTCTCTGATCTACTTATCTTAAAACATTAGTCGTTTGCTTGTATATAACATTCACGTGTTTGAAATGGATACCTGTCGCTTTCCAATACGAGGTGCTTTGTACAATCAATACGTATACAGAATAGGTGCCCCTCCTATCACCAGGCAGTGAAGATGTAGAAAAGAGCTAAATTCTAATGTGGTTTGGGCCCAGGAGACACAAAACAAAATAAGCAACTAGCTCTTTCCGAGTTTATTTTGGGGTGGATCCCAGCCTCTGATTTTTCCAGGTCTGGAGAACTCCCAGGGTGGAAACTCCCTTCCCTGTGCAGATCAGTCACTTGTCTATTCCTCGTGACCTTGGAGGGTGCCCCAGGCCTGAGAAACTAAAGGACTTTTCATCCAGGGACCACCAGCCAGTTGGAGTCAGAAGCAGGCCTGACTCTATCCACTATGCCATGCTGCCTTTCTTCTGAGTGTGGTAATAAGAAATATCGACCAATACTCCATCAGCACTCTAAGAAATGCCACCTTTCAATCAGCCCTGTGAGAACTCTGCATTCCTCTAAACTAGCAGGGCCCATGCTTTCCTTTGAAACCCGGGGCTCAGAAATGGGGGGATCGCCTGGGCAGAAACCCTGTCCTGTTCCTGGGAATCTTAAGCAGGAGGAGCCTCGGGGATCCCCCTCTTCCCCTCTGCCCCACAGGACTGACTGCTCTCAAGGCTGGCATCTACCTCGGTCATCCTCGCTGAGAAACAAGCTGCCCACATCCGTCCTGGCCTCGCTGTGAGGCCTCCTCAGTCTCCCCTTCTCTGCTCTGGGGATGCTCAACTTCTTGTCCGTAACAGTCATACAATCTGCTTTCGTTTCCCACAAAGGGTCACTAATGGGGTTTCCACAGGAAGTCTGGGCTTGCTCTAGGAGCAGCCGCCTTTGGCCGCCTAACATATGGGCTATCCCAGACTCCTCCTGGAGAACAGCCCGAAGGAAAGCCCACGCCCCTGGGGCTCTCCTCAGTCCTGCCCAGCACCAGAAGGGAAGCCCGCTGGAGCCCATTCCTGGGAAGGTAGAACTCTTCCTCCCTGACCTGTCAAGCATCTTCTTAAATACCCACATCTCAGCTCTGCAGGATCCACATGTTCCCCCCTGATGGGCTCCTCCTCCGGCACTGCGAGCAATGGGCAGACAAAGGAGCCCCCCCAGGCACCGATCCCAGGAAGGAGGTTCCGGGAGGACCGGCATTCCGGCTTCAGGCTCCGCCCCTCCGCCATGGCAGTGGACAAAGCGAGCCATCCTGGTCCCCCCCCTCTGCGGCACGCATTTGCTACTTACGGTTAAGAGGCAAGCTAGCATTGGTGGTGCCCAGCTTGTTGGCAGCCACACACGTGTAGTTCCCAAAGTGCTCCTGGGTGACGTTGGTGACGGTGAGGATGGATCTTGTACTGAAGTTCTGAATGATGATTCCCTGTTGGCCATTGAAGAGCCTGGAAGACAAAAGCAAACTCTGGGTCAGTCCACAGACACTTGGAGCTTCTTCCAGCTAGGCGTTGCTACGGTAACACAGTCATAGTCCACCCATTTCATCCATTTAAGTTCAATTCCATGTCAGGAACGTTTGTTTAGACATCTGCAATTTACCAACCTTACTGGGAAGACCCAGTCTGGAGGGAGCCAAGTCTTGGCCGCCATATTGGCGACCGGCGGGCACATTCACGCCACCGCTGGGTGGTTACCAGACTTACCAGTGAGGCGAGAGGAGGAGAAGCCCTTCTCTAGCATCTACAGGGGCCGGACGCCATCCCAAGTATGTATTCTTATTACCCCCATTTTGTGGTTGCTGTCGTTCAGTCATTTAGTCCTGTCTAACTCTTTTGTGACCCCACAGAGCACAGCTGGCCAGGGGTTTTTCCTGGCCAGGATACTGGAGTGGTTCACCATTCCCTTCTCCAGTGGATCATCACACAATCAGAGGTTAAATGACTTGCCCAAGTTCACATGGCCAGGAAGTAGCTAAGGACAGATTTGAACTCTTGTCTAACTGACTCCTAATCCAGTTCTTTTAGCAGCTAAGCCACAGCTGCTCCCATTTTACAGGTGGAGAAACTGAGGCCAACAGAGGTCATGTAACTAATAAGGATCTGAGTCCAGATTTGAACTGCAGTCTTCCTAACTCTAAGTCCAGTATTGTATTTTCTGGGCCACCTAGCTGTGTTTATAGAGGTGGAGAGTAGATAGATTCATCATTCTGTACTCATTTCATGAGTATATCTTTGTGATAAACTAACATTTTGAAATGAACTTTGTTCACCTAGTCTTGAGTCTTACTGTATTATTTTGCTTTTACGAAAACCGATCCCTAATGAAAATTACGTGTGTTCTATTGAAGTCAATAGAAATAAGAGAGTGAAGAAGATATAAATAAGAGAGAGAAGACTCCACTGGGGAGTCACAGAGAGAAGGCCTGAAAGCAAGAAGTAATCATGTCTAGGTAAGGTTACTCGAGGATTGGGTCGGCCAAGCCCCATCTTGAATGATCCTAGAGCTGTTCTCACAAAGGTGGCATGCTGTCGTTTAAAGATCCAGGGATTTGGGGGCCTGAATCCTACAGTTTGAACATCCTACCCGCATGGCCTTTGGGAATTCATATAATATTGTTTCACTCATGGTGTGCACTCAAGGAAGGGAGAAAACTACCCTTAAAGTCTCTTCTATCTGTGAATCCAGTTGGATTGCATTTACTCTAAGGAAACAAACATTTATTAAATCCTCTCTATGTGTCAGGTTTCCTCTCCCTCCCCCCAAACTCCCAGCACAAAATCTTATATTCATAGTGTTACTGTGTTCAAGAACCCACAATAGCTCCACCACCCCCTCTGGATGATGTCCACATCCAATTTGCAGCACCTTAAAGGGCATCTACTGATTTTAGGCATAAGACTTGGGTTCATATCCCTCCTTCCAAAATGAGTGACTTTTTGGAGTAACTTAAACTCCCTGGGCCTCAGTTTTCTCAACTATAAAATGTGAGGATTGTACTTGATGTTCTCTAAATCTCAGATCATCTTTGGAGAATATTTCTTGTTGCAGTAAATGGGTACTCTGGCTTGACTAGAGAGGTACTAGGAAAAACCTTGTGAGTGATGAGTTATAAATGGAGATAGAAATATTTCTTCAGAGATAGAGAGAGAATGAGAGATAGAGAGATGCTACTAGAGGTTTACTCTGGGGTACTCCATCCTTTCAAACTCTAACCTGCCTCCCCTTCCCCTCTCCATGTTAGTCAGTCACCTTTCTATTAACTCAAAGGTGAACTGAGAGGTTTAGAGAAGATATTCTTGTTCTCTTTCTCAGGTAAGAAGGTTTATTGGGTAAGGTAGGACAGGATGGAAATTGAGGTGAGAGGAATGAGGTTGTCCCTAATCTATAAGAAGGATTAGGAGGGTTTGAAAATTGTCAGTCCTGTCACAACTGTGATTCAGAGACAGTCAGAGAGATGGAGGACAACTGTTGAATCTTCTTTCTTCTTCAATTACACAAAGCCACCAACAAAAGTAAATTTCTTCTCAGATTAATTCCAGAAGCCCCCTTCCCAAAGGTCCTTTAGCCTAGGACAGAAGAAGCCATTCTCCCCCTGGTCAGGAACCCCAGAGAAGAGGTCTCTCCCTTGGTCAGTAAACCCAGAGACAAAGTCTCAGTTCATCAACTCTGGACAGCTCCAACTGACTTTTCTGGGAACATTCTGTTTGGAATCTTCACCTTGATTGACAGATCAGGTCCTTTACTTTGGTTTGTATGCTTGGCTTGTAAATCCTCTCTTTCTTCATGCCTCTTCCACACACCATAACTCTCTGCCTATGCCTGCAATTGTTTCAATTAACAAATATTTATTAAGTGCCTGTTATGTTCCAGGAACTGTTCGAAGCTTGGAGATATCCAAAGAGGCCAAATACATTTGCTGCCCCCAAGGAGCTTGCAGGACCCTGGGGAGACAACATACATCCAAACCTGTACAAACCAAACTGTTGTTCAGTGGTGACCAACTCTTCTTGATCTCATTGAGGGTTAGGGGTTTTCTTGGAAAAGATACTGGAGTGATTGGCTATTTCCCTCTCCAGTTCATTTTACATATGAGGAAACTGAGGCAAACAGGGAGAAGTGATGTGTCCATGGTCACACAGCTGGAAATCATCTGAGACTGGATTTGAACTCATAAAGAGGAGTCTTCCTGATTCCAAATACAGTACTATATCCACTGTACAAACTAGTTGCCCATATGCAGGGTAACCTTAACCTTTAAATAGATAATATATTATCTAAAATAGATAAATAGAAAATAACTAACAGAACAAGAACCTCCCATAGAGGAAGGTCACTCTTCTTACCATTCTTAATACATAATAACATGATATATATGTATATATCTATATCTCTCTATATATCTATATCCAGCTACCTAGCTATCATCCATCTATCCATCCACCAACCCACCCAACTACAGTCTATCTATCTATCTATCCATCTAACCATCCATCTATCTATATCTATCTATCTTTATCTATTATCTTTCTATCTATCCATCCATCCATCCATCCATCCATCCATCTATCTATCATCTATCCATCTATCTATTTATCTATCTATCTATCCTTCTCTCCATTTATCTATCTATCCATCTAACCATCCATCTATCTATATCTATCTATCTTTATCTATTATCTATCTATCTATCCATCCATCTATCTATCTATCGATCCATCCATCCATCTAACTATCTGTCATCTATCCATCTATCTATTTATCTATCTATCTATTTATCTATCCTCTCCATTTATCTATCTATCCATCTAACCATCCATCTATCTATATCTATCTATCTTTATGTATTATCTATCTATCTATCCATCTATCTATCCATCTATCTATCTATCATCTATCTATCTATCTATCTATCTATCTATCTATCATCTATCTATCTATCTATCTATCTATCATCTATCTCTCTATCTTTCAGTGTGTCTGTCTGTTTATCTAAAGTGTGGAAGGCAGTTGGAGATGAGAGTCAGAATTGACTCAGCATTGCTCCTACACTAGTCAGTGTGATGACCAGGAGGGAATGAAGGAAAACAAGCCTGATGTCTCTGTCCTCAAGAAACACACATTTTTACTGGAGAAGAGAGCAACTAAAGGGAGGCAGGAAAAGGGCTGGGATACCTCCAGAGCTGAATGGCATTTGGTCCTGGCTAGATGAGGCAAAAACACTCCAAGCAGATTGGGGGACCCAGAGGAGGATGCTTCTGGAAGGAAAGTGAGGGAGGTGATGGTTGAGGCAGAGAAGACATCACGTGGAACAGGGTATAGAAAACTGAGTCCGCCATAGATAAGGCCAAAGCATATCACTCAGAGCCATCTAACAATTAAAGCATTTATTAACAATTTATTTATTTATTAACAATTAAAACAATTAAAAAATTAAAATTCCCGTGTATGGTGGAGTAGCAAACCCTGCATGGAGGTCTTCAAGCAGACAGACGTGGAGTGACTGCTTCTCAGCTCTTTCTCAGGTATACCTTGTACTAGATGGTTGTTGGTGTCTTTGCCAGTTTAGAAATCCATGATTCTCTGATTTGACCTGAGTGTTGATTTCACTATTTGCTACCTGGTTGACTTTGGCCATGTCAGCTTCTTAGAGCCTCTATTTTCTTGTCCCTGAAATAAGGGTGTTGTAAGGGCTAGACGATGGGGGTTAAATGACTCGTCCTGGGCCACATAGTTAAGAATTATCTCAGGCCAGATTTGAACCTAGGACGCCCCATCCCTAGGGCTTCAAATCCCTGGGTTCAAATTGGGCCTCAGATACTTCCTAACTATGTGATCCTGGGCAAGTCACTTAACAATCATTACCATAATTCTGCTTTGGAATAAATACTCAATAAGCATTTGAAGACAGAAGGTAAGGGTGAAAAAAAGATATTTCCAAGAGAGGGGATTCTTATCATTTTTGTATTTTATCAACAAAGTTTACTATTAGATATAAAGTATGTAGGCTGTGTCGGCCAACACTATTTCAATTCCATTCAAAGACCATTTAGTAAGTTCCTCCGATTTTCCATCTACTTGGTTAAGGGCTAAGAAAAGACACAAATAGAAAACCAAAATGGAGTCTGTTCTTAGGCAGTTTACATTCCAATGTGGATGAGTAACTTGCACAATTGATAAGCAAATACAAAATAAATATGAAATAACGCCAAGGAGTGGGGCCAGCAGAAATCAGATGCTAACCAGAGCTGGGCTAGGGAAGCTCCCAGCCTTGTCCGTATGTGCATTTTCTCCTCTTTTGTTAATTGCCCAACGTTTAGTATTATGGTTTTATTTTAAAAGTAGCAAAAATGCTCAGAAAAGGGCATCCCTCTGAGAATTCCTTCTGAACACCACTGCATGGTGCAATAAGGTTTGCATCTGCTCTTAAGTGCAAGACTAAAAGGGGTGTCTCTGCTTGATTGCGCCGAGAATTCCTTACATGTCACGTAAGAGCAGAATCTGGGCTCCTCCAGGCCCCCACTAAACCCTCATCTTATGAATAAAGCCTTGGCTTGGATGAACATTGAACTAATGTTGACGTGAGCCATAATGGGGATCATCTCTAGCTTGGCTACAAGCAGTCCGAGAGGAAGCAGAGAGAGGAAGGCCACCTGCGTCGTCCCCCTTCCTGCCTCCCAGTGCAAATCCATTGTCATTAGTGGCAAATTTCCATAGTGATTATTGGATATCTCTCTGCATCCATTAATGACTTTATTTTCGACTAATCAGTTTATGGTGCTGCATCAGAGATGACAGTTTCGTGTCACTCGAAGCTTTCCAGTCCCAGCCTGTCTCTCGATCCTGGATACCTTCTCTGGGGGCGGCCCCTCGTTGGGGAGAGATCCTTCCCTGCCAAGGCCAAGTCTCCACTGGCCGCCAGAAAATGCAGAAGAAATTAAGTAGGGTCTCTGGAGGAGAGAGCGGGTCTTTGGGGGAAATTCTGAAGAGAAGGGCAGGCAGGAAGGGGCATTCTCGCATCCCCACAAGACTAGCATCCCTCCCTGCCTCCTTAGTCGCTGAGCCTTCTTGTCAGAGGATTATAGATTTCCAGTTTGAAGGGACCTCAGAGGTCATTTTGTGGTTTCACAAATGAGACGATGGAGCCCAAGGATGGACGTCTCTCTTCCAGGGTCAACAGGTAATAAGAGGCAGGGCTGAAATTCAGAAATTGGGTTTAAAAGGGGCGGATGGGGCATGGCACAGCACCCTTTTCTACTGTAGCAGACCGATTCCTTTTTAACACCATTTGACCTTTTTAAAATTTTAAGGAGAAAAAGCCTTTTGTCAAATGGCTTAGGAGGAGGAGCAGGGCAACATGTCTAAACTCATGATTTATTTGTGTTGGAAGTTGTTGCCCACCAGACTGCCATGCAGAGGTAACCTCATGCCTTGGAAGGTGGCTGGGGAGCACGGATAGGTGAACTGGTCCATGGCGGCCCGTGGCCAGTCTCTCTTGGTGTCCGAGGTGTGTCTGGTTCCTGGATTCTCCTGATTTCACCATCAGTCCTCTCTCCCCTGCACCGGCTGGGAAACGAGCGTCCTTCCTCCTCTGTGACAGGGGGACAAACGGCCTGCTTACAAAGCCACGGGTTCTTCGTCCTTTTGGGGGTGAACCCCTTGGGTAGTCTGGTGAAATCTCCAGTCTCCTTTGCACAAAAGCTCTTTCAGATCATCGAAGGGAATTCTAAACTTCAGCTGGAGCTTAGGGAAAGGAAAGATGCATTTCCCCACCCCGATCACCCAATCCTTGGAAATTTACCCAGTCAAACGGGGGTCTGTGGGCCCAGGCTCAAGACTTTCAATGTAAGCCCCGTGGACCCTCGGCTGCTAACATGGGACTGACTCACTGGGGCTCCCTCGATATCTCTGGACGATTCCCTCCCACTGATGGCCTTTCCTCCTGCCTTGAAGCTGAGCTCTGCTGTGTTGTCTCTCCCGATGAGTGCTCCCACTTCAAGAGCAGCAATCATTTGTGTTTTTAAATTTTGATTCTCAATACTTTGCGCAGAGCTTAGCACAGAGTCAGAGCTTGAATTAAGGGTTTTTCATTCCTTCATTTATGGGGGAAAAAATCCAGCAAATAGAAAACATCCAATAAGAATCCCCCAAATGTGTGCCCAATCCTGGAGTCCTGGAGATGCCAAGACAAAAACAAAATGGGGCTGGAGGCCCAGTAGATCCCTCTGGTGTGGGGGGCCTTGGAGCTTGATGCAGAGGGATCCAGGGAGGCACATCCCCTGGAAGGCCATCTCACAGGACAGAGACGTCCCTAAAGCTGTCTTGGGTCTCCACATCAATGAGCAGACATTAGAGGGGGCCCTTTACACGTCTCCCCATTAGGAAACTCTTCCACAAGAATGCATCCACAGTTGTTTTCTCCATTTAGACGTCCTCTGCTTCCCACCCCAGCTAACTAAGGGATCAAGTCAGAGTTTGGGGTCTCCTCAAGAGTTCAGCCATCTTCTTAGGCCAAATGAATAAATAAAAGGTTGGCCCAACTATTTGAACTCTGGAGTGTTCCAGCCCGTCCATTCCTTGCAGTCCAGCTCCAACGCCTGCCACCTCCAAGAGCTTGAGCACTGCTGTTTCCCTCTATGATGCAACTTGCTCCATTGTTTCCAGTTAATCTGGACCATCACTTCTGTTCTGCCCTCGATTTTCCCTCTTCGGCAAGCTAGGCAGCCGGCTTGTTAAAGAGTTTGACCCGACACTCTTATCTGCCCTTGAAAGTCTGGTCCTGTGGTCTGGCCGTGCTTACGCTCGGTAGTCCTTCACCTTGTCCCCCATCCTCTGCCTTGTCTCCTTCACTCCCCCCATTGGCTTCCACCCAGAGCTTTCCTGCCCTACTGAAGAATCGCAGAACTAGATGGAAACTCAACGGTCCTCTCATGCGCCATGAACAGGGACTTCCTTGAGTTTTGCCATCAGAGGACTCTCAGACAGCATCCATTTGCATTTAGACTCCAGCTGCCCTGCGATCGGGGGCTGCATGCTCCGGGGCTCCGCTGGCTGCAGCTCGTTCCACTGGGATTCATTATGAAGCTAGAGAGGATGATCAGAGTTCCAGGCACTCTGGCACTCCCCGATCCTGACCCACCCACATCCAGCCTGCCAGCTTCCATTCATTCTCACAGCCTAATCCTCGCCCCGCCAATTCTGCAGGGCCATGGCGGGCCACTGGCTCACTTTAAGAAATGCCAGCAAATAGGAGTCAAAGAAGGGAAGTGGCTCCTGACTCGTGTGTGTGTGTGTGTGTGTGTGTGTGTGTGTGTGTGTGTATGTGTGCGCGCACACGTGTGGGGGGTGAAGATGCGACCATAATCATGGGTCATTGGGAGAAGAGAGAGCTGCTCAGCTGTTCTTTTTCTTGGCTTTTCTCTGTAAATGAGGATGATCTTTGGACTGGAAAGGACAGAACAAAGGAGGCCATGGGAGATGGTATCCAAGAAGAAAGGGAGGCACGAAGAAAGCACCTGCCTGGCTGGCTTTAATTGGTCTGAGTCTTCGAGCCAAAATAAATGCCGTCTTCGTGTACTGAATAACTGGTGGGCACGATTTCAGTGGGTTATTTGTAGAATGTAGAGAATGTGACAGATATCTGAGGACGGGAAGAACAATTGTTTTTCCCTACATTAGAAAAAATGGGAAGAGAATGAAATCTGCAAACTAAGTTTGACAACAATTCTAAAAAAAACCAAATCCTAGTAGATATAATCATTAAAGAGAATACGAAGGGGTCAGCTAGGTGGCTTAGTGGATCGAGAGCCAGGCCTAGGGATGGGAAGTCTTGGGTTCAAATGTGGCCTGAGACACATCATAGATGTGATTGGATCCTCCTCAAAGGCCAGAAGAAGCAACTATTAAATAGGGACCAGGCAGGAAACTATTTTCCCAAGAAGATTCTGGAAATGGGACTGAACGAGACCTTGAGACAGTCAGTTTTCCAATTCTCCAAAGGCCATGTCAGTTCCTGACAAGTTCTCCAACTCATTTACACTTCTCACAGATGTGCAGAGGGGAAGAGAGAGAAGGAGAAGGAGAAGGAGGAGGAGGAGGAAGAGGAGAAGGAGGAGGAAGAGGAGAAGGAGGGAGAGGAGGAGGAGGAGGAGTTGGAGGAAGAGTGGTTCAAAACAAGAGAGGAATGGGAATTAGCTGACTCTGCTGCTATAGCAACCTAGAGTTTACTCTGGTACTTGGGACTTCAGGCTCTCAAACAATATGATAACGTTTTCTTCCTGAGATTATTCCTAGAAACAGACTGAAGAATATCGTGCATCACTGTCTTAGCCCCAAGGGGTATCTATCTTTAGTCTCACATTTGAATAAATTAATGTTATTATAATATATTAGAACCCTTTAATGATTTCAGACTTTATTAGGTTATTTGAAATGTATGTCTTGTTTGCTTTATCAATTTTAATGAAATTAATATTCTTAGATTAGGGACCTTTGGGCCGGCTTGCTCCAAAGGGCTGCTTTGCATAGAAAACATCCCCGATTTAACCCTACCCAGTGCAAAGGAGGGGAAGGTAACCCTGACAACGTGGCCTGGGGCAGGTGGGACTCAGCCTTCAGGACTATTTCTGGCATCCAGCTGTTCGCAAAGGAACCTGCCCGGGATTTTAAGAGTGTTTTAGCCCAGGACGTTCCTGTGAGCTCCATTTTGCAGAAATGACATTCATGGGGCCAACCATGGTCATCGCGCTCTAACCGAGCCCAAGGCATAATGATTCCAAGGCAGGTCCCTGATCTGGTGTTCTGAGGAGGCGGACTATAGATATTTTTGGTACCATGTTCTGATGGAGATTTTGACTCCCCTCCCCCAAATCCGGGAGCCTCGGGGGACTTCAATAGGAGCCCATGATGTCGAGGGGCGATCAAATGCACTAATGCAACATCGGTTACCTTAAGAGAGATTTAGTTATCAGGAATGATTCCAGGGAGATTTCCGCAGAACCCAGTAATGAAAATAATATTCATGCAGCATTGTACAATTTCCATAGCATAGAAACACATTATCAAATGAGTTAGTATTTACATTCCTATCTGTCTGTGTATCTGTCTATCCACCTATTTATCAGTGTCTGCAGATTTATCTTTATTCTAGCTCTCGCTCTCTCTCTCCATCCATCTATCTGTCTACATCTCTCGTTCTCTCTCGTCTGTCTGTCTGTCTGTCTGTCTCCTTGCATATGCATTCTCTACAGCAGCATTGTGGGTAGATGCTATTATTATCACGAGTTCCTAGCTGACAAAACTGAGCCTGAAAGAGAAGAGATTTCCCCACAGTTATACAGCTATTAGATGTTTGAAGAAGAAAATGCAAATGTAGATACTCTTATTTTCCAGTCAGTGCTCCAGCCACTCAGCTCCTAGGTCTTCTGCACACCGGACCCAGAGTGTGGCACTCTGTTCCGGATGACGAACTGGAGAGTTCCAAGGAGAGAGACTGGGGTGATGAAGGGCCCCAATCTATGCCACAGTGAGGATGGGGTCCAAGTAGTGTTCTATCTTGCCTGGAGAAGAGGAGACTGGGGGAGAATACAACCATATTCAAATATGGAGAAGAATGTTATATGGCCAATAAATTAGGCTTGAAGATGGAGAAACTTTTCTAACAAATCCTGTACTGAAGTCATGATGTCTCCTCCTTTGGAGGTCTTCAAACAGGGTGAATGTTCAGTTAGCAGGTATCCGAGGGATGGTTATGGATTAGATTATCTGTCTTCCAAGATCCCTTCCATCTCAAGAATTCTTGGAGTCTGGAAAGGCTGGTGGCTATGTTATGTAATAACCAAGAGTCAGCACTAGGAGGCAGCTGGGTAGCTCAGTGGATTGAGAGTCCAGCCTAGAGACAGGAGGTCCTAGGTTCAAATCTGACCTCAGACACTTACCGGCTGTGTGACCCTGGGCAAGTCACTTAACCCCGTTGCCTAGCCCTTACTGCTCTTCTGCCTTGCAACCAATACCCAGTGTTGATTCCAAAATGGAATGAAAGGGTTTAAGAGAGAGAGAGAGAGAGAGAGAGAGAGAGAGAGAGAGAGAGAGAGAGAGAGAGAGAGAAGGAGAGAGGGGGGAGAGAGAAGGAGGGAGGGAGAGAGAGAGGAGAGAGAGAGAGAGAGAGAGAGAGAGAGAGAGAGAGAGAGAGAGAGAGAGAGAGAGAGAGAGAGAGAGAGAGAGAGAGAGACAGCTCTAATAACAGTGAAGGGCCAGTCCTAAAAGTTTCCATTGTGAACAAGGCTATACACCAAATAAAACACTTATCAAGGGCCCTCTCTGTGTTCAGTCTGGGGGATGCAAGAGGAAAATGGTACCATCTCTGCCTTCAAGGAGCAGATAGTCTATGGGATGTCTGGTGGACAGAAGCTTTTCTCGTCTGTCCTTCTTTGACTTATGACCTGACTGATCGAGTAAAGTGCCCAGATCCTCCCTCACTTGGGTAAGAAAACCTCAGTAAAATGACTTTCTCACATCTGTTTTAAACCAAACCTACAGAGAGAAACGACAGTGGAATATTAGGCCAACCCCAGTGCCTTTGTTTAGACATTTGCTAAGGTTTTTGTGGGGAAATTACTACCTAACTATTCAAAG
This sequence comes from Monodelphis domestica, assembly GCF_027887165.1. Taxonomy (NCBI): domain Eukaryota; kingdom Metazoa; phylum Chordata; class Mammalia; order Didelphimorphia; family Didelphidae; genus Monodelphis; species Monodelphis domestica. The sequence goes on along the minus strand of NC_077228.1, from coordinate 5,652,017 downwards.
GAGGTTATATTCAAGTTAATTTTTAAATGATTTAAGTGGGGAAACAAAGGAAAGTTCAGTCTATAAGAGAACCCAGCCTAAGATCATCCTAAAACTGCAGGGGGAAAAAAAGAAATCTTTTGTATTCTAAGTTAAATAATCCTTAGAATAGCTCAGCTATAATGATTTTCTCTCCTCCAAGAGACTAGCTAGAGATAGGAAAGCAAGAGTAAAGAATCTATTGTTAAGAGCCTGGAGCTAACGCCTCCCTGCGACATTTCTCAGCTCTGTAACCTTGGGCAAAGTCAATTTTCCTCCCGAGCCTCAGTTTTCTGAGAGGTCAAAGGAGGATTTTGGCTAAGTGATCTTTAAGGTCCTTTCCAGACGTGTCATCCACAAGCCTCGCTGGGTTATGTGTTCCAGGGTCATTCAAGCGCCCCTTTGCCAATGTCTTGGTGCTATTTCCATAGATTTCTTCTCTCCTGCTTCATTGTAAGTGTCCTTCCTCCTGGCTAGCAAAATGCTCTGGTATGCAGAAGGTGCTCAATAAATGTTTAGAAAATAATTAATTGAAGATGTCTATAAAAGTGCCATTTCTCCATCTATTCAGTATACATAGTATGCCATTTCTCCTGCCCGTGCCATTGTACAAGATGCTCTTCACACTCCATGCCTCCGCCTCCTAAAATGCCTGGCTTTTTTGTTTCTTTTTTGTTTCTTCTTCTACAGCTTGGGTCAAGTGGGACCCACTCCATGGAGCACTGTCTGATTTCCTCAGCTGCCAATGCTTCCTTAAAAGTATTTTCTAATCACACACACGTACAGATACATACACACATATCTGTGCATAATTGACTTCTATATATAAAAATTGCTTTCCACCAAGAGAATATTGGCACCCTGAAAGCAGGAACTATTACTTTTCTCTGTATTTCCAAGTACCTACAATAGGGTGAAGTGCATAATTGTTACTCGATGGTTTCAGTCTTGTCCCACTTTTCATGACCCCATTTGGGGTTTTCTATCCTGCAGTAGTTTTCCCTGTCTTTCTCTAGTTCATTTAACAAATGAGGAAATGGAGGCAAGCAGAGCGAAATGACTTGTCCAAAGTTACACAGCTAATAAGTATCTGATGCTCAATTTGAACTCGGGTCTTCCTAGCTCTACTCCCAACACTCTATATACCTTATAACTGATTTATGCCAATGCTTATTTTTATGTTTTTCTACTTTTAGAGAGATGTTTGTCTTGCACATAGTTCTGTTTTAATAACTATGACATTGAGATTGTAAAGAAGTCAGTAAGTAGAAAATTGAAAGATGGGCTTTCAGGTTTATTTAGTCACTTGAACATCATTGTTACCAAAAAAAGTAAAAGTATCCTTGATTTGATTTTTCTATGTAATTTAATTATAATTTTAATTTCTGTTAGAGGATAGAACTTTTCATTATCAGGGTCAAGCCTAGGAAGTACATAGAGTCACTTATTCCATGTCTGTTTCTATGTGACATCATAGATGTCATCAGAAGTCAATCAATCAATCAAATATTTAAAAGTCCAGTAAAATGATTGTTTATCTTGTATTTCTTTCATTGTTGATGGTGCTGAGATGATACAATAATAATGATGACAGTGATATGATAATGACATACTATAAGATATATGTCATCAGAGAATGACAATAATAGTGAAAAGACTAGAATGTTTGATGTGCACATGGACCTTCAGTGGTAGGACCAAGTCATTTATATTTTGTCTTATGGCAAGAAGAATCCACTGATAATTGGATTAAGGCAGTGACACTGTCAGAACTGGGCACTAGGAAAATACAGGGACAACTTAGGGAGGCAGAACTTAACTAGTGTGGGGCAATCATGGCTTTGCCTCAGGGTGCCAAAATTCAAAGGGGCACACTTCATCCCTTGCCTCTGAACTTTATCTTCAAATCTTCTGAGAGTCCAAGTCATGAGCGTTGCCATGCAATACCCTTGTGGTTTTGTTGCCATGGAGACCCTTCCTCAATTCACCTTATATTACTTGTAGTGAAACACACATGTTCTGACTTCCCACTAGCCCACAATGAATTTGCCTAGGAGCAGTAATTTCTAGCTGTAAGTCTTGCATGAAGAACATGTTGTAGAAGAAAGAGATTGGAATAAAGTTGGGGGGGGGGCTCTTGAAGGAGTCTGGGAGAAGTAAGTGTGTTAAACATAGTAAGGTAGTAACAGTAGAAATGAAGAGTCTGGATGAGCTAGATCATGGTGAGGTGGGACTGGTGGATGAGATGTGCCCACTCAGCAGATGAAGGGCGATGGGGAAAAGGAGCCAATCCGAGGGCCTAAGACTTGGAGTTGAGTGTACTTTTGTATTCTTATAGTCCAACCTCTTCATTTTGTAGGTGAAGAAACTAAACCCCAGGAAGTTAAAGGACTTGTCCAAGAAATACAGGTCAGACTGAGTTTTGGTACCCAGGTCATCCTAAGACCAAATCTGAGGTATTCTCTCTCCCTTACTTCACTTCATCCTCATGAGCGGGGACACAGAGGAAGAATGCTGATGCAAGTCCAAGTTTAACCTGCTGTTCCTTTTGTTCATCTTATTGCACTGTGTAATGACCAAACACAATTCTGGTTTTTTCAAAGTGAGGTGAATGGGGTGATGGGGGTGCCATCAGTCAAGAGAAGGAAGTTTGGAAGAGCATTCAGGTTAGAGGGGGAAATGACAACTTCCTTTACTAGAGGTTCCAGAAAAGAATCCACTCACTAGTGCTAGGAGGAGCTTGTAAGGGAACGAAATGTTCCAGGGTGAGAAGTCTTCTGGGGAAATGTAGAAACGTGTGGGTTTCAGAGTGGAGCTGGGAGAGAAGTGAGAAGGGCTGGTTGAGGAGGACAAGCTAAAACCGAAGTTCTAGGGTGGGATTCACTGATCAGAGGAAGGATCCACAGGGGTGGAAGCATCTCCCGGAGGAGAGAGCCACTTGGGGAATCAGTGGAAAGGTCTAGAGAGTTAGGCAGCCAAGGGCCCGGAAGAGAAGTAAGTCTCTGAGGAGATGCCAAACAGGTAGCTGAAAATGCAGGGCTGAAATTCCTGCATGAGATTGTGAATGGATGCAGAGATTGGGGGGTTCCCTTCAGAAAGGGGATGACAATAATGCCACTGGAGCGATTGTACAAAGAGAAGATAACCGAGGATGAACCTTGATTTTGGTGCCTTGCCTCTCATCTCTTCTGGTCCTTCCCCCAGGCATCCAGTGTTCTTATTCAGCTCTCCGGCTTTTTCTGGTTCTTTGCTGTAGCCCAGAAGGCTTGGAAATTTTCCTTCCTCTCTCTCCTTTAATGATAATCTTCTCTACTTCGGGGATTCTTACCTTGGTGTCAATGAACTTAAAAGAAGTAGCCGTATTTCAATATTACTGGTTTCCTTTGTAGACATCTAGGTGGAACACTAGATTGACTGATGGACTGGAGTCAAGAAAACCCGAGTTCAACTCTAACCTCAGACATGTACTAGGTATAGGACTATCCTCAGCCTCAGTTTCCTCATTTGAAAAATGGGTATAAGTAATAGCACCTTTCTCCCATGGTTATTGTGAGAATAAAACGAAAGGGCATTTGTAAAGCACTTTGCAAACGTTAAAAAAAAACATGTCAATGGGACGAGCTATTCTGTTAACTACAGTAAGGGTTACTCTACTACTTCCTTCGTTAAAATCAGTATTCTGGGAAGGTATCCTGGAGCTCTTCCAGGCTTCGTGGCTGACCCCCAAATGGCTAAGGATGCAGCTCCATTCACTGGAGCCTTCACTCCTCTCCGCAATGTCTGCTGATTCATGCGCTCTCCTGATTCGTGATTCTACCTCGGCTGTCCCTGGCTTCCGGGATGGAGATCTCGCTGCTTATCGCGCGAGCGCACTGTTTAGCTTGGCTGCGTCTTGTCCTCGGAGCCGGCAGTAAATGTTTGTGGAATGAATGAAGCCAGCGTTGGGTGGATGGTCGAAAGAGAGAAAAACCCCGGGAGACCCCAACGAGGACGCCGGCTACTCCTGGGACCACAATTTTCCAAGTTGGACACAGAGGGCGAGGGCGAGGGATCAAAGGACGCGGGGAGCTCCTGCGGGGCGCCGGGCTTGGTCGGACGTGCTGCAGCCACCCTGAGAGGCGGAAGGCAGTGGTTGGTCTCAGGGAGTCCCTACTGCAGTGGGGGACCCAGGCATAGATGAGGACCTGGAGGCAGGTTAAAGAGGCCCAAGAGCCAGCGGAGAGAGGAGGGAGAACACGCCTGAGAAAAGGCTGGGTACGCCACCTGTTTCTGAGGGATCCCTTTGACAGCTGAGCGGGATGGTCCCCTGGTTTCTTTGCAGTAGGGAACTCCCTGGTGAGGAAACTCCCGCAAGTGTTGGTCAACACCTCTTGGGCTACTTAGAGTCTTAGAGAAGGAAGAACCAAACTATCCGAGGCGTCACCGTCACCGTCACCGTCACCGTGGGACAGAGACAAGGATTGACCCAGCCGCTGCTGGCCTCTGCGACTGGCCCTTCAGTCACTGCTCATCTGTCTCTCTAAAAAGAGGCAGTTCAGCCAGAAAACCTCGTGTTAACTTGATTTAACGGTTCCTCATTTCTTTCTGTAAATTAATGTCTGCCATTGTTGTTTCAGTCTTGTCTGACTCTTTGTGAACCTCTTTTGAGGTTTTCTTGGCAAAGATAGAGAGGTTGTTGGCCATTTCCTTCTACAGATCATTTTACAAATAAGGAAACTGAGGCCAACAGGGTTAAGTGACTTGTCGAAGGTCACAAGGCTACTAGGTGGCTACATGTGAGCTTTGGTCTTCCTGATCCCAGATCTGGAGCTCTAGCCATTGAGCCAAGCTGCCTAATCTCTGCCATGCCTACTTTCTATCCCATGGGCACATGGAATGACACTTGAATATGGATTCATACAAAGGAGGAGCATGTGGTCAATGAGGCCAAGGAGACAGCCCTGGGCAGGCCCATCTGCAGGCGCTTGTTCAGGTCGGAGCATCCCAGTTGGTGAGGCAGCGATAATGTGGAGAGCTTCCAGCAGAGGGCAGGCAGGACAGCCATAGCTTCGGAGCCTATGTCTTAGGGAGGCAGGTGAGAAATCCAGCCCTCATAAGCCATTGCTGGCTTCCCTAGGGTGCCCTGGCTCCCTTTGGCAGGCTCATTAAGCTCATGGGCCCCTGTTGGACAGCAGCTTTGGGGCTCACATTAGTAAATGAAGGAAATGCTCAGTTTCCATCCACAGCTAGTGAAAATTATAATCTAATTCTCTGCAAATTCATGGAACCCCTGAAAACCATCCCTGGACGGAGGGAAAGAACCATTCTGCTCTAAAATCTGAGGAACTGGATTCGAAATCTGCTTCCTCCAAGGGTTATCTGTGTGCCTTTGGCCAAGTGACCCAATCTCTCAAGATGCCCATTGGTACAATGAGGGGGTAGGACTGGACAGCCTCTGGATGTGTTATAGCCTAGATCTAGGACACCATGATGCCATGAAACAGCCTTTTCTCCATGGGGGGAGACATAAGACTTGTTCCATTTTGCAGGGGCAAAATGAGGAACACAAAAGAAGGATAAGAGTTGGAAAGCAGCACAAGTCGGTTTTTTTTCATGAAAAGCAAAAGAATAACAAAACTAGCCAAGAAACAAATAGCCAAATAAAACTCCCCATTACTTAGAGCTATGCAATGAAGAGGGGTCAACATCAAGGGACAATGGACCTCCTGGGAAGCTGGGTGGAGCAGTGGATAGAGCCCTGGTCCTAGAGTCAAGAAGATCTGATCTCAGACACTTACTAGCTTTGTGACTCTGGACAAGTCACTTAACCCAGTTTGCCTTGGTTTCCTCATATGTAAAATGAGCTGGAGAAGCAAATGGCAAACCATTCAGGTATCTTTGCCAAGGAAACCCCAAATGGGGTCACAAAGTAAGACACAACTGAACCAACTGAACAACAGTCTGAGACACTTGCTAGCAGTGTGAACTTTGGTAAGTCACTTAAATTTCCTCAGCCTCAGTATACACATTTGTAAAATAATACCTTCCCATAAATATGAAAAAATAGCATCTTAACTCCCAGAGGATCCACTGAAATGAGCAGAATGAGGAAAATAATTTAGATGGGAACAACAGCGTTAAGATAAACAAATCGAGGAAGTGAAAGATCTGTGATTATGCAGGATTAATTCCACAATTTTAGAGGACTGATGCCGAAGCATACTACCCACCTCATGGCAGATTTAGGATACAAAATGAGACGTATTTTCTATGTAGTCAATGAGGAATTTCCCCCCATGATTACGCCCATTTGTTGTGAGGAATCTGTTTTGCTTTTCTTTCTCTCTTTTTTTCCCATTTGGGTGTGGGTTAGAAGGAGGAAAATTAGTTTTCTGTTCATTGTTGTTGTTGTTCATTGAGAGGTGGGAATGCTCCAGATGTGGAATCTTGGGTCCATTTCTAGCTGGTGTCACTGTACGATAGTGTTGTTCGGGGGTTTTAGGTGGTCCTAGGAGACGTCTTAATGAGTGAGGCTACTCTACAAATTTTTGTACTGTAAAAATTCAAAGACATCAATAAAAACTGATTTTGAAAAACAAAAAGATCAAATGAAGGAACAGGAAATCCTCTGCGTGCCTGAAAGCGCTCCTCAATATGGTTACGGTGAGCCTGTCAGAATGAACAGAAACGATGCAGGAATTGCTTGATAAGTTCTGAGCGCTCCATTGGGGAGCCTAGGAGGAGCACACAGGGCTCGAGTCACAGACAGGATGCGTTGGGGCAAAGCTGTCTTGGACGGGTGAGATCTCTGTGGCCCTTGGCCAGCCCCCGGATGTCCCTGATCTTACAGGGACAGGCATCATGGCAAAGGAGACAGAGGGGCCCTGCAGCCCAGAAGACCTCCATGCAAGGCTGGCTTGTGACAGAGTAGCTGGGAGATCCTGGGGGAGCTCTCCAAGAGGAGTGATGGGCCTCCGTTGGAAGAGTCTCTTCCCCTGCGAGTTCCTGCCTCAAACTGGCCCCGACTATAGTCCCCTCTTAAGCTAGAGGGAGGTTTCTACAGGAGTCAGCTGTACAGATGAAATCTGGAGCTCCCCGTTATAGAATGAGCCTCATACACTGTGCGTGTGTATGTGTGTGTGTGCATGTGTGCATGTGTGCATGCATATGTGTGTGTGCGTGTGTATACTCCTTCAAAGAACCTCGATCAGTGGAGGTACCCACATTAGGGAGGACAGCAGCCCCAACTTATTAGCCCAGGACTCCTTAGAGCAGATGCCAGGGTGGAGCCTTCCCATTGGTCCTGCCCTACGGGGAAGGGAAGGGCCCACGGGAATGCTCGTCCAACGTGTCCCTTAGACCCTCCTCTATGAACGCTTCAGCTTCGTAGTGGGTTTTCAAGGCTGCTGCAGCCAAAGAAATACACCATGTACTGGCCAAGGTCCCCGGCCACCCAACAACCAGGCAGTAGATGTATGTCTGGCCCAAGGGCTAGCCTTACTGGGGGGGAGGCTCATTACAAAACTGCTGGCCCACCGATGTTGTATTTCTTTGGCCACAGCAACTCCTAAAACCAGTTGCTGGAGGGAATGTCCCATTTCTGTCTTGGCATCCCCAGCACACAGCCCGGGACTTGGCACATAATGGGCAGGTACTTCATTAATGCTGGCTGGCTGACTGGCGTATGATGGATACATGGCAGCGGTCACTACCGAGGGTTCCAAGCTGGGGAAACGTGCTCAGAGAACATTTTAGGGGGATAATAGATGTGAATGTAAACAAATAGTCAAATTCCTTCTAGAACCTCACTTCAAGCCGAATCTCCCACCTTCCCCACCACTTCTCAGGGGGTTCAGTGTGTGTGTGTGTGTCTATGGGGTTATTTTCCTTCCCTCAGGTGCAAGTCAATTCTTTTAGAGTTTTTAATTCATTCTTTTCTCAGGAGTTCGTTTAACATTCATGACTGCTCTTGTTCTAAGCTAAGGTGACTCCGGAGTGTACGGGGCAGAAGAGGAGGGAGAAAGGGGGGTGAGGAAAAGATGGAGGAAGGGGAAACTGAGGTAGGGGAGGGGAGTTAGGAGATATGGGAGGAGTGAGGAGGGAGAGAGTGAAAGAGAGGCAGAGGGAGAAAGACACAGGAAGAACAATTCTTCATTAAAAGAGAGCATGAAGCATTGAGATAATTGGCTCTTTGCCCAAAACCAAGCTGAGTAAATAAAGCATTGTTTTCCAGGCTGAGAGCGGTTATATTCATCATGAGTAATCAGAAGGTGCATCTTCCTAGGCCCCAGGCTTGGATGTCTACAAAGACAGTGAAATCCACCCAGGCAGGCAAATGGTAGCAAGCTCTGATCTCCAACCAGCTTGGTGATTACATTTTTCACACAGAAACACACCCGACATTTTTACAGTAGTTATTCCAACATCAGCATAGCACAGTACACGTACACGTTAGTTTATATTTGAAAGCCCCATTCTCTAGGGAAATTGTTCGTTCTTTTTCCAGCAGGTTGCCATTTTGTATCTTAAGAGATTGGATTTGCTGAAAGGTACTCCGAGAGCCCCCGACGTTAGGGAACGAGCATTGTTATTTTCTCTGAGAGAATTATTTTGTCATTTTGTCTTTCTGGAATCCTAGAATCTTAGCTTTAGAAGCAACCTAGCGCTTAACCTAGCCCAATGGCCTCCACAATTCGGGAACTCCCATGGTCATAGCCACATGCTGAAAACTTCCAGGGATGGAGACTCCTACAAGGCATTGGAGTGAGGGTCAAACTCTTGGAACTTGGATCATATTAAGGAGGAATCTGGGTCAGCAGACGATCATTGACTCCATTGTTCTGGGGAGCATGGAATGGAATGGGGCACTGGCATCCTAAGGCCAGACACGGGACAGACTCTGTGTTGGAGTCTCTTACAATCTAAAGGGAAAAAAGACAGAAATCCAAATAACAAACACAGAGATGAAATCTGAGCAAGGGAAGGCATGGAAGGCACAGAGGGACCATGGAGGAGACAAAATCAGGAAGAGAAGAGAGACCCTGAATCTGATCTTGAAAGAAGGGCAAGAGCTAAACAGGTGGAGATCAGGGTGGAGTCTGTTCCAAAATGAACATGCAGAAAAGCTTGGAGATCAGAATAGATGGGCCAAACAACAATAATAGATAGCATTTATGTGTGCTTAAGGGTTTGCAAAGCACTATACACACACGTACAGACACCATACACACTCACACACGCATATATTTATATACTGGCTGTTATTGTTATCCCATTTTAGAAATATGGAAACTGGGGTAGGAGGGGCCAAATGATTTGTCCACAGCTACACTGTCCAGTAAGTGGCTGAGACAGAACTAAAAGGTTCAGGTCTTCCTAGCTGCAGGTCCAACCTTCTATGACACCTGATGACCAGAGGACAGAAAAGAATCCATGAATTCTTTTGATGAATTTGAATGAATTGAGATGAACTGAATAGCATCGATAAAGTTGGGAAAAAGCAAACCAAACTTGAATATAAAGAAGGAAACTTTAAGTAAATTAGGTGAACAGAATAGTATACATGTCAGATCTTTGGGATAGGAAAGATTTTAAAACCGAACAAGAGTTAGAAAAAAAATCACAAAATGTAAAATCGATAATTAAAAAGTTTTTGTACTAACAAAACCAATGCAACCAAAATTAGAAGGGAAGTAACAAATTGGGAAACAATCTTCATAACAAAAACCTCTGATAAAAGTCTAATTACTCAAATTTATAAAGAGCTAAATCAATTGTACAAAAAATCAAGCCATTCCCCAACTGATAAATGGACAAGGGACATGGATAGGCAGTTTTCAGATAAAGAAATCAAAACTATTAATAAGCACATGAAAAAATGTTCTAAATCTCTGATAATCAGAGAGATGCAAATCAAAACAACTCTGAGGTATCACCTCACACCTAGCAGATTGGCTAACATGATTGCAAAGGAAAGTAATGAATGCTGGAGGGGATGTGGCAAAGTCAGGACATTAATGCATTGCTAGTGGAGTTGTGAAAAGGAGAACATTGTACACAGAGACTGATACACTGTGGTACAACTGAATGTAATGGACTTCTCCATTAGTGGCAATGAATGCAGTGATCCTGAACAACCCAGAGGGATCTATGAGAAAGAACACTAACCACATCCAGAGGAAGAACTGTGGGAGTAGAAACACCAAAGAAAAACAACTGCTTGATCACATGGTTTGATGGGGATGTGGCTGGGGATGGAGACTCTAAATGAACATCCCAGTGCAAATACCAACAACATGGAAATAGGTTCTAACAGAGGACACATGTAACACCCAGTGAAATTACATGTCAGCTATGGGAAGAGTGGGGTAAGGGGAGGGAAAGAATATGATTCTTGTAACCAAGGAATAATGTTCTAAATTGACTAAGTAAATTTAAAAAAAAAAAACAATGGTAAGTATTGGTTCTAAGGCACAAGAGTGCTAGCCTCCCAAGGGCTAGGCAAATGGGAGTTAAGTGACTTACCCTAAATCACTCAGCCAGGAAGTTATGGGGCCAGATTTGAACCCAGGCCCTCCTATCTCCAGGTCTGGCTCTCTATCCATGGAGCCACCTAGCTGGCCCATACCCTTGTTCTTCTCCTTGCCAACATTACCTCTCTATTCCACACATTTCTTTTTCTTTTTTTTTTTCTTTTGAGAGAATGTTTCCATTGCCTGTTCCTGCTGAGATCATTCTCTGTGCCCCTTTCTCTTTTCTCTCCTCTTCTCTTCCTCTTTTCTTACCCTGAAGCTAGTTCTACACTGTCTCCCTTCCTCTGATTGCTCTACTTCTGTCTGGCACTCGGGTTCCTGAAGAAGCCCAGGAGAGCCATCCTCACTCATCTCCTGGATCCCCTCTGGATCCTCTGGCCTTAGCCCATCGGTCCCCTTGGAGTTCTTCCCCACCTTCCGTTTAGGTGTTGTTTGAGCCCAGGGGAGGGACTGCCTTCTGCTTAGTTATTTTTTGCTTCTCTTTTTAGCCCCAAGAGTCTAGCCAAAGGCAGTAAGTTCCTAATTTGTTTCTCCTCTGTTTTTCCTTTAAGTTTCCTTCTCTTCCCACTCTGCCCATGCCCTTTCTCTTCTATCCCCCTCTCTGTGTCCTTCTCCTGGCCTCTCCCTCACCTCTTCTTTCCCAAACAACTAACGTCTTTAGGGATGCTTAATTTATCTTTGTTAAGTCTTGTCTGTCATGTATGACTCTTCTTTACCCCATTTGGAGTTTTCTTGGCAGAGATACCTGAGTGGTTTCCTGTTTCCTTTTCCAGCTCATTTTACAGATGAGGAAACTGAGGCTAATGGCATTAAGTGACTTGTCTAGGGTCATATAGCTTGAAAAAGTCTCAAACCAGATTTGAACTCAGGAAGATGAGCTTTCCTGACTTCAGAGCTAGCTAGCTGCCTATTAGACATACTCGCAGCCCTTAGAACCAGAGCAGCAGCAAACAGCTGTAGGTCATGCAGCCACTTCTCCAAACTCCGTTTCCCTAATATCTCTCCGGCTTCCTTCCTTCCTCAGCCCCTTCCCATCAGCACTCGAGTCCCTCTTCTCCCAGGAGACCCTGCTGCTCCCTCCTAACCTTGCATTCACACCTGTAGGTGCAATATTGTGGGAGGGGGATGTTGGGGGTGGGGGGGGCTTGTACCTCCAGCAGTTAGCAGAGCAGGCACCAACACTGTCCATCCCTCAATGAGCACCTCCTACGGGCCAGACCCTGCCTGCCTGGGAGGCTTCAATCCAGATTCTTTCCTGGGTTTCTCGGTGGAGTGAGGCTTTCCTTTGCAGCCCCCTCAACCATTTTGGTCCCCATTTTGCCTGCTGAGCGCATTGGCTTAGCTGGGCCCAAATACAGCCTCCTCAGATCATCCCTGGACAGTGTATTTGTTACCAGAGCTTTGGTTTCTTTTCTCTTTTTGATGAGGAGGAGAGTGGCGGAAAGAAAACAAATGTTTGTTCATTGGGGAAAAATTCCAACCAATCTTCCCTAAAGACAATGCACAGCTCCGCCTGTGCCCTTTCGGGATCTGCCAGACCCTCGCAGGCCTCTTTTCCTAGGCACCTGCTGGACAACTTGGCCCGGCTAATGTAGTCCGTGCCTTAAGCCAAAGGCGAAGCGGCCACGATCAATAAAAGCGGAAAGGAAATTCCCGACTTGGGCCCAAGCTGGCACTTCCCCTGCGATGATGATTGCTCAGAAGAAGACGTGCATTTCGGGCCCAAGGAAGAAGGCTCAATCAACGTTTCCCCTAGAATTATAATTACCACAAAAATGATTTTCCTAAACAAACACCAATTACTTTTGGAAAGAGAAGAGTAAATTTAAGCCCAATTCTTCAAACTCTTCTGGGTGTTGAGATACCAGACTGACAGATTACTGCGAAGGCATCTTAGGAGCTCGGTGAGTGGGAAAATAGCGTGATGAGCTTCCAGGGAGATATGTATGAAGAAATCCATTTGGCGGAAAAATAAATCAGGCTGTGATTTTAGGATGGTTATCTACAAGCTGTCAGTTATTATGCAGAAGAGAAGCCTGTTCCTTCTCGGAGATGGTTCACAGGAAAACAAAGCCCCAATGAAACCCCAAACCCAGTGTTGTGGGCCTCTTAAGCCTCAAGGAATTACCTGTGGACCAGAAGAGGACGGAACAAGGATGGCTAATGACCTCTTGGTGGCCAGGAGAAGGAGGTAGTCTGTAAGGAGCTTCCCTGGGTAAGGCAATGCTTAATTAAAGAGGATTTCTATGAGCTAAGAGTGATACGGTAAGAACTGGCATCATTAACTCCATTTAATTTTGTATTCTCCATTTTTGCTCGTTATGACCCCTGTATGGACTGCAAGACTAGTTACGAAGAACGGCTGATTTTGTTCAGTGTCTTTCTTCCTCCTCTAATTGCAACTAAAATTTAATTGCTACAAAAGAAGCATTTCATCAGCCCAAGGACAGAGAATCCCCTTCTTTATCTTGTCTCTCAAGTGATCTACGGTCTCGGCAACTAGCTGTACTAACAAGGACGTGTTCTTTCTCTATCTCCGGTAACTAATAATTTACATTCTTTTTAACAAGAATACCATTATTTTTTCTTTGAATAGCCAGCTACACTGTAATGAGAGGCCATTTTTTCTTTCTTTGTCTCATGTAATATATATATATATATATATATATACATATTACTAGTCAAATTATAAGAGTCTCACGTGCCCACCAACTGCTGAATCAGTGAGCTGCAGTAATTCCTTCTCTGCCTTGTGGCAGTGGCTAGTTGCACTGTGCATAAGGAAATTTATGCAAAAGGAGTAAACATTGTTAAGATACGGTCATCATCACTGTGCTACGCACTCTACAAATATTATCAAATTCTATGCATTTGGGGAAAAATTGATTGATGACTTCAAGTTGCTTTGGAGCAGAGGAGCTCCCTATATCTGTGTTGGCGAAGACCTGGCACGCATGCCCCAGGTGCTGGAAAAGGCTGCTCCCTTCCCCCTCTCCACCATACCTGAGGACATTTTTGGCATGTCCTGCCCATCTGTCCAGCAGCCCAATGTGAGTACTTCCTTCCTCCTCTCTCTGTGGTAATGCAGGGGGCTCACAGGAGGCTTGAAGGTGCAGTTTGGGCATATGATCTCTAAAAGGTTCACCAATACTGCCCTATATCCTTGATAATTGAAATCACTGGAAGATGAGGTTGTTAAGCTGCCATTGATATTAGGGAAATGGAAGAGGCATGGCAGGATTGGTGAAGGGCAAATATCTTGATTTCAAAGAACTGAAGACAGGAGCGTCTGAAAACTGTAAACTCTCCTCCAATTCCTGGTAGGCTTCCAAAGAGTGTGATTTTGTGTACGGTTAGTGAATTTCTAGATAAAGAACTGAAAATGACAAAGGTCTAGAATTGTCTCCGTATTGTGCTGATTGACCTATTGCTTCATTGGGAAAAGGCCATGTTAGCCAAAGTTTCATTTTCTTTTTTCTTTAATACAAGTACTAGACTTGTTGCTCAGAGGAACATTATAGCTTGACTTTACTAGAATTTAGCAAGGTTGTCTGTTATTCTTGAGGAAAAGCTGGAAATGAAATGAATTTGGAAGTGGGTGAATGGCCAAACTAAAGCAGAGTCATTACTCTTTAGATGTCCCATTACAAAGGGTGACTGCAGTGACTCTCTTCCAACTTTATGCTATCCAAAAGTTTGACAAATATGCCACCTGTGTCTTTGTTCAAGGCACTGATCAAAAAAGAAGTTCAGTTGTACAGGGTTGGGCATGCTGTGGAGAGGACTCTCTTTCATGTAGGGACAGAAGGGATGATGACCTCTTCTGACTGTGAAACTAAAAATAATGGGACTTTGGCTTGATTGGCTAAGCAAGGTATCCTACCTCATTATTATGGAGCTCTAGATTTTGAGATTTAATCAGTCAATCAGACATATGAACTAAATGTGAACAACTCCCTTGAATCAATGTGTCAATCAAAGACTTCATACTAGGTGCAAAAAGTCTATGATTGATTTAGAAATCCTAAAAGCCATTGAAAGAAGTGAAATGAGCTCCCACTGGAAATAGGTTCATATTGGGTGGGATGATTTACTTGTGCCCCATTGCTTTGATAAAAAAAAAGAAGAAGAAGAAGATCAATTCTGATTCATGGCTTTCGAGGCTGGCATCAGAGAAGAAGGAATGGCAACCTCAAGAGCTGAGCTAGAAAGAATTGGCAGTGTAGGGGCCAGTGTCAAAAAGATTAAAGAAATGGAGGACTGAGTGGGTCAAAGGAAGAGGAGACTGAGAAAGGCTATTGATCTTAGAGCCATTTTCAAGCAGAAGTCTTGGGCTAGTCACCAGTTGTCCTCACTTTTCAAGGACTGGGGAGATTTCCAAGGAAAGGTCTGTTCTTTCCCCAATTGCTCCTCCAACTGTTGATCTCTTAAAAGACACGGGACAAACTTGGCTTGAGTCTTTGAAATGGTTCTGGTGACCCATAAGTTGTCTCCCCCTGAGAAAAGGTCAAGGGTCGTATAGAAATAAATGCATATTTCAATGAAGGCAGAGGGTCAAACCACTTCTTCCTAATAAGGGTCTTGAGCAATTATGATTCTATTACTAAATCTTCATTTAATATAAAGTCCCCAAAGGAGTAGAAACATGATTCAGAGGAACCTGAGAGGATATTATTGTATGTCTTAGCTTAAAACCAGCTATTTATTATAAGAGTGTTATTTATTCTATTTCCACTGAGGAAGGAGGGAGCAAAGAAGATACTGGCTGTCCCCGGTCATTGGCTCTTTCCAGAGGGATGCTTGCTTCCATGGGGTTCACAATACTAACTTGAATGGAGACCAAAGTGGGGTGGGGAAGAAAAGAGCTAGACTTGAGCCAAGGAGGACTAAGGAAGTCCTGTTAATGGACACTCTCCTCTGCCAACATACTTTTATTGTTGCAAGATATGATCCAATCGTTTGCCCTCACAATTTGTCGTGGTTCCTTTGGGTCCAGAGGGAGGATGCTGTGACTCAGGGAGGCAGAGGACCAGGGCAATTTCTGAATCTCCGGGAATACGGTGATGAGCCCGCCTCATTCTTGGAAGGAGGGAGCTAGAAAAGAGGCCTCTTGGAACTGTCCCTCATAATTTCATCAATGTCAAACGTCTTTCATTCCAAGCCAAATGGGAGTTACTTGTGGAAAGGGTTGGCTTTTTGTTTTACTTTTGTCTTTGTATCTCCAGCACCCAGTTCAGTGTCTGATCTAAAGTGAGCACTCTATAAATACTCGGTGGATCCACTTAACTTGAGTACTCTTCAAAAACATCCCTTGATTCCACTCTCAGTGGCAAATTGTGAGCAAGAGAGACCAGGGGTGTATCCCCATAGGCCAAATTGGTCCTGACTTCATTTGCTCACTTCCCTACAATGCCAATGCCTATCAACCCCAGCCAAGTCAAGAAAGCAATGAAAAAGTGATGACAACTATGTAAATGAAAAGTGCCACAAAATAATCAACTCTAATGATTCCCTTTTATCCTCTTGTTGGCTTTTTCTCCCCTTTGCAGAATATTGCACTTCTATTCAGACTTTTTTTTAGTGTTTTGCTAATTTCCCCCCTTCTTCCTCTTTTTTTCCTTTAAAAATATCCTTTGAAATGTAAAGTTTTCTAGGATGGCTGATCCAAAGGCATTTGGACAAACAAAAGACATCAACAATATTGTATTTTTAAAAGTTAGGGGTGTTGTGTATTATTTTGTTTGAAGTGCTGCTTTTTATTTCTTTCCTGATCCCTTTCATTGCAAGCTTCCTCCTTTCTTAAGTATACTGAAATTCTTTGAATTCATTTTCATTTATTTCTTTACATTTATGTTTATTCTGCATATACATAGGTGCATTTATTTCTGATGTTAGAATTTAAGTGTTCTGAGAACTCAGTGCTTAATAAATGCTTAGTAGTAGTAGTAGCTTTAATACTAGCAGTAATATTAATATTTATAGCAATAGTAAATTGCCACACAGTAGGTGCTTTTTAAAAATGGATGTTTATCGAGTGGACAATTGATTAGTTTAAATTGCAGGGTTGTGTAGTGGACACTGAAATGAATGTTGGTGCCCCAGACTATGATTTTATAATCTGGAGAGCTCATGTTGATCGTTGTTGGTAGAAGGACTTTATCCACTACACGTCAACTATATCAGTGAAATCTCAGGAGGAAAAAGAGACAATGAGAGAGCTAGAAAGAAACAGAGAGAGACACAGAGATGGAAACAGACACACAAATGGGGAGAGACAGAAAGAGACGGTGAGTCAGATACAGAAACAGAGTGGGGGGAGGGAGAGAGAGAGACTAGAAAATATTTCTTTCTAGGCTTCCTAATTCCTTCTCATAAACCTGAATATGTGAGAGTTTATCATAGTGGAAGTTCAGAAATGGGGTAAAAATATAAAGATGTAAATTGTAATTTGACAATCATCTCTACCACCCTAGAAAAGAAACTTGACATTTCTCCCTGATATAAAGAGCTTCTTCGACTCTCCCTGGGTGAGCCATGAGGGGTTCCACCAACTTGCTTTCACATGGGAAGCTACGAGGGGCAACCCGGGCCACCCTAAACCAAGGAGCTCGCCTTCATGTGCTCAGATCCCAACACAACGACGGAAACTTACTTCTTCTCTCCTTTGTACCACTCGAAAGCTGGAGGCGGCACGCCAGCACCTTCACATCTTATCAGTCCGCTGCGTCCAGGGGCCACCGTCCCGGATTTGATTTCCTGGATTGTCGGGGCAACTGGGGGAAGAAAAAAGACAAGCATCTGTAAGGCACAAAGTCAACGGCAGAAATATGACCCCTATATATGTTTATTCTTTTTAGATTCAAAGTAATCTTACACCTGATGGGCTAATTCATCACATTTTCCATGTTTTATGTTGCTAATACAAAACCAGTCATTTTCAGCAGCATTTTTCAAGTTGAACAGCAAATAGATGTTTCCTGGGAGCGCCGTGTCAAGGTAATCCATTCTCCGTCTGCCTTCGGAGAAGCGAGATGGGGGCAGGGAGGGGAGGGGGTGAGGCGTGTCCTGGACAAACACTTTGTACGTGTCTTTCTTAGGAAAAAAAATGTGATTCTACAACTGTGTGAACACGACGGACAGTCCTAATAAAACGGCCCGGCTGACACTCCAGGGATTATCCTCCTTAGGCGAAGGACTTACTGAGCTCCGCATGTGGAGCATCTAAAAATAGCCCAGTGCACTGGATCTCTTTGGGATGTCTTTAGGAAGTCATAAAACAACATGGGGTGAATGTTCCATCTCTACAGAGAAAACAGGAAGAGCAGCCCAAGCGTTCTTCCATCAGGATGTGGTCTTTATTAGAAGCGGACTGCTGATGGTTCATCGGATTCTGTGCGGGCTGATACTCTGCCCCCCAATTAGACCCCCTCCAGGCTTATTTTATAGTCCTATTCTCCACAGTGTGGAAGGGGCAGAGGGGAAGAACCCAAAGCAGGGATGGGGATAATGACAACCCTGAAAATGATGCAGAATTATTCATCTAAAAGGGTTGCGTAAAAAAGTAAAAGCAGGATTAAAACAAATGAGAAACAGCTTTTGAATGTTCTTCTTCAAGTGTTTCCTGTTTCTAAAATGGCCTAAAATGAAGCTCTGCATACCTCCATATCCCCAACGATTACCTTGAATATATATATATATATGTATATATATATATATACATATATATATATATATATATTCTCTCCCTTTCGATCGCTCAAATTCTCCAATGGATTTAGGCTTTCATTAATGCTAGGACTCTCTCCAGGACTGCCCACACTCCTTTTACCTTTTTCTACCTATGGATTCCTCACTAGGAGTCCTCCACACGTCCCAGATGCTGCTCTTGCTTTCTCTCGACATTATGAATACACCAGGGCACTAGAGGCTGGTCCTTTGGTTATGCCTCACTCATTCCATAGGTCCTGGGTGCCCTTTTGCCTAGTCAATTCTTTGATTAGAAAGTAGGAGGAAATAGGACAATTTAAAGCTGGGACGTAACTCTTTGGACATTTAGTAAAATCATCTCTTATTAAATGTAGAAATTTCGGCTGTAAAAGATTAAGTTATATGTTCAAAGTCACACAGGCAACAGGGAGTCAAAGATGGGCTTTGAACCTAGATCCTCTGATCTACCTTACTTTATTTTCTCTATATACCAATGCCTGGCAAATAGTAGGAGCTAATGTTGTTGAGTGAAGACTTGACTAATTGGTGGATGCTCTCCTTTCCTTGTTTCCTCTCTTGTAATATCTTCGTGCCCTTTTTCTGTGTTCCCATACTTTATTCTCCTTCTTTATTGTTCTCTAGGTGACCCTCAATTACAATTCTTTTTTAGATTTTAGAGTTACATGACTTCCAGAAGGATAATCTCTCTCTTTCACACATCTTTCTCCCAATCACACAAAAAGCCTATAACTTTTTTTATGATTTCTAGCTAATATTGAAGATGCAATAAAAACTCTTGACAAAAGATCCATTTCAAGTTTCTATTGATAACCTGGTTAGTTTAATTACTTCATATTTGTCAAGAGTGCCATGACTCGTTACAAACAAAACCATGAAATCGAGAATATTGCCTGAAAAGCCAGGTATGATGAACTGAAATGAAAATCGAATCCACTGTTTAAAAGCACCTTATGAATGGACTATGTGCCCATAACTGGCTGAAGCACAGAGTGAATGAGTGAAAGAAGGCATGAAGAAGCAAATGCCAGAGACTGCTAAATGCTGGCAATAAAAAGGAAGGCAAAAGAGGAAAAGGAGGAGGAAATGCTAAAGGTGGTAAGTGGGTAAAATTGGTAGACATTGTGCATCGGTTGGAAATGGAAGGGGAGAGGCAGTGAGGAGTCCAGGATGTCTCCAGGGTTGTGAGTCTGGTGGCCTGAGAAGAGGGTGTCATCCTCTTCAGTCAGAGGGAAGAGAGAGGGGGAAAGATGGTGAGTTTAAGAGGTCTACCATCTGAAAGTCAGTTGGAGATGAGAGACTAGAGGAGACTAAAGACATGAAGGTTGGGCCCCTAGATAGGGGGATCATCAGCCAAGAGGCAATGACTAATCCATGGCTGCTGATGAAAAGGCAAGAGTCAAAGTCTGGAGACATGACCTGCTTGGCTCAGTACAGCTGTAGTGGAGACAACACCTCATCCTTGGGCTCTGCTGGATTTCAGTGAGAACTTGGCAAGGCAAATGCTTTGTAGCACATGCTTTTTGTCAACCTACTTATTCCTTGAACTGAAGTGAAGGATGAGAGAGGGGGAGCCCCAGAGTTCAGGAAGAAATACTTTGAAACTTCTGTCCTTGCTCTGTCTTCAAAGTAAACATCCCTTTGTAAGAGCTAATTTATGTTAATTGTTTAAATGGTACTCAGGTGCTCAATGACTAGACATATTCATGATATAGGCTGGATACCAAACAGGAATGTGATTGACAGTGGAGAGAACACATCAGAAAGGGGACTGGAGCAGAAGACCTGGGAGAAAGCCTGTCAACACCTTCAGGGACACACCTTAAAACCCTGCCAGACGAAATATCTAACCATACGCCTTTCTCTGGGAGACTGACCCATCTTATGCAAATGAATTAAATGGTACAGAAAATAAATGAAAGGTTCTGTTTTAGAAAGATGATCTGAAACACTAATATTTTAGAGACCAGTGGAAGCCTGAGGGCATTTAGTAGGGCCATGCGTGATGAGGGTGATAGGGGAGATGTAGAATTTTAAAAAGCAGAGCAATCGTTGAAGGTGATTGATACCTAACATGAAATTGTGATCAATCAACCAAGAAGCATTTGTTAATCACCCACTATGTGCTAGAAACTATGCTAGATATTGGAGATAGGGAGAAAAACATTAAAAACTCCCTGCCCTCAAGGAGCTTATGTTCTAAGGGAGAAATAGCATATTCTCTGAAGACAAAGATAACCTGGGATGGGAAGGAACAAGCAGCTAATGGGGGTCTAGCAACACAGCCTTGATTATGTGGATGTAAACAAGTGGAAGGGTTGAATTTCCAAATTCCAAAGAGATTCTCCTACATATTTTTTCATGGATTGAGTACTAGGCCCTATTCCTGACCTGCCCTAATTCTAGGAATATAGTTTCAGAAGCTTGCAAAGCAAGAGGAAGATATAATTTGACTGGCAGTGGTCTGTGCACAGGAAAGTCAACATACTATTAAGGTTAAGTTAAAGAAAAATGGATTAAAATTCTTTACCCTATGGGGTCAGAACTTGCCTTTGATTTATTTTGTTCAATTATCCCTGTTGTAAAAGAGACTCAGAGAAGGCTCTCCAGAATGTTGGTGAAGCCATCATCTGCACTATTTAGAGGCATGAAGATTGAGAAGTGAAGTGAAGACTGCACTCATGCAGATTGAGATGGGAGGGGATGGGCTACCATTTGCAATCATTTATCTAGCATAGTGTCTGGCATGTAGAATAGGCTTAATAAATGGTTATGAGTCTGTATATTGACTACTTTATTTCATTTTTGGAGAGAGTTTCTATCAGGGAGATCATGGATCCATCACTACCATGTCAACATATGATTTCGAGTAGTTGCTAAGATGATCAAATCTTGATAAATTTCATTTGTTGTTTGGTGGTGCATCTCTATTCAATTATTCCATATCCTATAAGATGGACCTCAGCCTAGATAAATTAAACTTCAGCTGCAATAGTTAAACATATATTTAGAATAAGAGAAATATGTTTCATATTATAAATGTTAGAGACTAATTGAATTATTTAATATATAGATGAAACCTTTATATTTATAACATATTCATAATATGATATATATTTATATATGTAATATATGTCTGTTGTTATATATACATATGTCATGCATTTCTATTGGTCACAACATATTTTCCCAAGGATATGATTATTAATAAAATGTATTAAAGCAAAACTCTGTGAGAACCCACTTGATTTTCTACCAAAATTTTTTGTAGTTCAAAAGGCAAACTTAAAGACATGAACCCAACCTACGGTGATGTTGGATTTTTTATGAAAAAAATTTTCAGGTAACCAGAAGGTCCAGTTTAGAGATAGGAAGAGTAGATTTCAAATCTTACCCCAGATACATATTAGCTGTGTGACTTTAGACAAGTTATTTATCTCTCTCTGTCTCTCTCTCTGTCTCTGTCTCTCTCTCTCTCCATCTGTAAAATGATGAGCCTAACAGTCCTAAATCTGCTTTCCCTTTCCAACTGCCTTTCTTCTCTTCCAGTCCATACAGCCCTTCCACCAATAGCACTAGAACAGTAGAGAAGGGACTGGTCAAGTGCCAGCCACTCAGAAGGTCAGTGGCATCTTTTAGATCAGGCTGCAGGATGGTCAAAGGTACAATTTGGGTGCCCCATGGTATGTGAGAAATGAGCTCTTTGTGGTATAGCACTAAGGTAATTTTGTGGGTACAATGGTCTCAAGTTCATCAGAATATTATTAGGCAGATGTGCTGAAAATAGCAAAGCAGATGTGGGGTTGAGCCAGCAGTGAAAGGGTCTATGAGAAGTATTTAACACCTGTGTGATTAGCTGTTCATAAAAGAGGATCCTTCTTTTTCATTTGCTCAGTGGGACTATTTCCTTTCATTGTTAAGCCAGTCATTTCAGGATGGAGATAATTAAGGGTTCTTCAGCCAAAACTCCAGGCTCTGCAGGTGCTAGCTTTGACTTGGCACCCAGTAAGCTCAATCCAGATGCAGAGATTTTTTTTGATCCTTGACAATAGCCAGGAAGACCATCATCCACTTTTGGTCTGCTGAATAAAGTCCCA
This sequence comes from Monodelphis domestica, assembly GCF_027887165.1. Lineage (NCBI taxonomy): Eukaryota > Metazoa > Chordata > Mammalia > Didelphimorphia > Didelphidae > Monodelphis > Monodelphis domestica. The sequence continues at coordinate 5,629,666 of NC_077228.1, read as the reverse complement.
AGAGCTGAGAATGCATATGTCTGACGACCCTCCACCATCCTTGTGGAGTAGTGATCATAGCAATGAATCCCTCATCATCCTCTGATAGCCAAGATGAGCTAACAACAGCAGCAATAATGACAAAACCCCTTTATTTGGGTGTCAGGAATCTGCTGCCTCTAAGACAGCTGGTTTGATTTTCACTTTCAGTGGCTTGAGATTTCCCATAATTGTATTTGAAGACTTTCTTTCAGGTGGTTCTGTTTTGGCCCCATGAATTAGGCAGAGAGCCCAGTGGGGAGGGTCTTGGGAGAGAAAATATTACCCTTATTGATCTAAAGCAAAAGCTCTTTTGAAAAAAAAGAAAAGCTAACATGACAGCAAAGGAAAGTAATGAATGCTGGAGGGAGTGTGGCAAAGTTGGGACACTAATTCATTGCTGGTGGAGTTGTGAATTGATCCAGCCATTCTGGAGGGCAATTTGAAACTATGCCCAAAGGGCACTAAAAGACTGCCTGCCCTTTGATCCAGCCATAGCACTGCTGGGTTTGTACCCCAAAGAGATAATAAGGAAAAAGACTTGTACAAGAATATTCATAGCTGCGTTCTTTGTGGTGGCCAAAAATTGGAAAATGAGGGGATGCCCTTCAATTGGGGAATGGCTGAACAAATTGTGGTATATGTTGGTGATGGAATACTATTGTGCTCAAAGGAATGATGAGCTGGAGGGATTCCATGTGAACTGGAAAGACCTCTAGGAACTGATGCAGAGTGAAAGGAACAGAACCAGGAGAACCACAGAGATGGATACATTGTATTGAATATAACTGACTTTGCTACTAGTAGCCATGCAATGACCCAGGACAATCCTGAGGAACTGAGGAGAAAGAATGTATCCACATCCAGAGGAAGAACTGGGGGAGCAGAAACACAGAAGAAAAACAACTGCTTGATCACATGGGTTGATGGGGACATAACTAGGGATATAGACTCTAAATGATCACCCTAGTGCAAATATTAATGGTATAGAAATGGGTCTTGATCAATGACACATGTTAAATCCAGAGGAACTCCACGTCGGCTATGGGAAGGGGTTGAGGGAGGGCAGGGAAAGAACATGAATCTTGTAGCCATGAACAAATATTCTAAATTAATTAAATAAAAACCTAAAAATTATATATTTACTGAAGGTTTGGATGGGAGGGCATACAATTATCTCTATTCAGAATAGATGCTGGAAAAATGAGCATTTCTTAGTATCTGGCTGTGGGTGATTTCTTCAGGGTGGAGGATTCTCAGCTGAGAAACCTCCTGAGCTCCAGAGAATCCAATAACTTGACAAGGAATTATTGAGCACCTTCTATCTACTCAGCACTGGGCTAGAAAGTGGACACAACATGAGAAGAGAGAAATTCAGATCAGTGACCAAGAATCCCTGAAACGTTTAGGGGACCCTGAGGCCTGGGGACTTGCCCAGAGTCCCACCCTCAGCACATGTCAGAGGCAGGACTTCAGCTCAGTTTTCCCTGGCTCTAAGGTGATCCTTCCTGTATCCATTGATATGTCATACCATCACAGCCACTTCATAGGGGCCCCTTTGGACACCACGCTGTGATGGAGCCTTTCCTGAGAGCTCCCCACCTCCAACTGCAAGTACTCAGCCTATCAAACTGTCTTGTATTTAATCCTATATTTATATTTGTTCAATGTTCATTTATGCAGGATATCTTTCTGTGTATTTGTTCTTTCCTGTTAGAATGTAAACTCCTTAATAATGGGGATGGTTTAATTCTAGGAAAACACCCGGCACATAGTAGGTGCTTAATAAATATTATCGATTCATTGGTTGGCTGAGTTTTCACGTGATCATAGATCTGGGCCTGGAAGTCTCCTTGCAGGACATCTTGCCATGGGGGAGGGTCACAGACATCCATTGGTTACACAACTAATCATACAGAGATAGGAGATTTTGAGCTCAGAGCCTGGAAAGCCAGAATTCATCGGGAATGACATGAATGATTTAATAAACTCTTTGCTTTTGGAAAAACAAACAAACCAGGGTGGCTCCATGCAGGAGGGGAGGTGTCTTCGAATATCGCTCAGAATGGAACACATGCTCAATTATAAGGGAAAATAAAGGAATTCTGTACTGTGGATTAATTCCCCTTTCGAGACATATTGAGTGTTATCTCCAAACACCCATTTGGGGGACCAGCCAAACGGAGGAAGCCAAGCTGCTCAAAAGCCAAACTCTAAACCTCTGTGGGATGGCATTCCTTATTTTCCAAACACTTGACCATAAATAGTCTCTGCAGTGAACCAGCTGAGCCAATTTTAAAGAGGAAGGCTGAGATTTTAGGGAATTGCTGAGAAATTCCAAGTTGTCTTTCTGTTAACAATACTGCCAATGGCGATGATTAGCAGTCCTCAGAGGACCTTGGACACTTAGAGACCTGCCCAGCAGGTGAGGTAACAACTCTATACCCATTTTACTGATGTAAGAATTGAGGCTCAAAGAGCTTCCCTGAGGTGCCTGTGGACACACAGCGCATCAATGTGCGAGGCTCATTCGGCACTCTCTCCGCTGCTCTGGCTTCCTCCAGAATTCTTCTCATGACCCTTTAGCGATGATTAGCACATCATAGAGTCATCCCCTTTCAAGAATAGGGAGCCATGGTGACTCTTAAGTTAAAGGAGCAGAGACAGGTCTGCCACTCTTCCTGCTTCATTAACCCCCACCAGGGTATAAGTTGATTAAAACACTCTTTCCTCCTTGCTCTCTGCTCTCCCAGAATTCCTCCCTCACAACTGCTTTCTAGAATGTTGTTAATCAAGTGAATCTCCCTTGATAATTCACAGTGGTAGGTCCCTCCTTGGCTCCTCATTGCCCTTGACAGAAGGGAATGGGGTTCCCCTGTGGTAGCTGAGTAGACTCAGCATGCCTGAACCTCTGCAGAGGGTGCTAGAGAGGCAGAGCATTGTGGAAGCCCCCCTTATGGTGGGCTGGAGAAAAGCTCTCTTGTTGATGCAAGCCAATGAAATTAATCCAAAACAGAAATGGCTTTCCATCTTTTGGATGAAAAGCAATCAAGAACTGGAAACTTACTAGTAAATTTGATCTAAAAGGTCTGGCTCAACGTTTTAGTGTCTGAGCGGACAATGGATTCAACCAAGATCTTGGTGCTCCTGCTGTGTTCCGTGGTGGGATGGAACCCGAGGATTGAGGCTGACATTCAGATCTGGTCCTCTTGGCAAAAAAAAAAAAAAGAGCTGACAGCCAAGTGCCGCCTTCGTTTTCTTTGTCTTTGCGCAGATCTATGATGGGGGCCTGAGATCAGTGGCCAGTCTGGTACCCGGGACTTGTAGATACTTATGTTGTTCTGCTCATTCTCCTGTAATGCTAATGACGGACACTCTGGCCAAAATGCTCACCCTGGAGAGACAGCTGGGTCTGCACTTGAACTTGAAAAGTACACAGATGGGACAAAGTGCTCTCCTGCGCCAAGAAAGGATAAAATAGGAGGAATTCATTGACACGCGACTTTGTACGAATGGACTCCACACATGTGAGGTTCTTCCAGGTCTAAGTCAGTGATGCTCTGGCCATGTGCATTTGATTGATTTCTTTCCCCACAAATTAGCTGGGGGAGGGAAGTCCTGGTTCTTCTCCACAGAATGAACATCCACCCAACTGGTCTTTCTCCCCACATCTCCACGCTGCTCTCAATTTCTCTGAATGGCAGCCGTTGCTTCTCAGAATAACGCCGTGCTTTTGGATGGCTCTTCCCAACGCATGAAAACTTCTCCCACTCTTTGTCACAGACAAACTCAGGCAGATAAATCCAAGCACTGATGTTTTATGTAACGGGGTTTGGCCCATGCCTAGAGATTGTAAAATGGTGCCACTTGTATAGATGATGCGGGGGGACGTTATCAGGAGGCCGAAGGAAGGACCAGAACCTGAACGGACATTCTGCTTGGGCCGCCCCTGGGGCTAGGAATATCCTCTGTCCCTGACTGTGTAAGTGTACCTGGACTGGTCTCTGTCTTTGAAAGTGCCCAAAGGACAGGCGTCTGGCCTTTGCCCTGCATACTGTCTGCAGGTGAAGCCACACTTGTGCTTAGTCAGCCAGCTACAAAAACGCAGACAGTTCATGCAGTCACTGAAAAAGACTATTCCCAACCATACGGTAGATGAACCTAGAATTGCACGCATGCTCCAGGTCTTTGCCATGTCTTCCAACTGCCATTATGCTAATCATCATATCAAATTACATGGTATGGGGCATTTTTAAAAACTGAAATGTCTTCCCCTTTCCCATAAGGCTGACTTTTCTGTTCTCTACCTATCAAATCCTACCCATGATATCTCCAATCCCAGTACAGTTTTTAATAGACATGCATCATCTTGGGCAAGATAGCCATCATTTCAGAATCTCAGGCTACATATTCAAACAATGATGGACTGGATTACATTGTCTCTGAGGTCTTTTTCAACCTCTAAATTCCATGGTGGCACCATCATCATCATCATCATCACCATCATGACCATCATCATCATCATCACCATCTTCACCATCACTATCATCATCATCATCATCATCATCATCACCATCATCATCATCATCATCACCACAGGAAGAGAAGCTCTATCAGAATAAACTGGAAGAAAGAAAGAATTCCACCTTCTTAAATTCTTCAGGGCAGAAAACTTGACTTTTTCAAGTAGATGCACCTTGAACACACATCAATGAACTAAGGACAGGAATGCTTCGGACCTTGAGGCTGTTATACTAATTGTTCCCTTTGTTTTGGTGATGGTTATACTCCAACTCATACAATAGATCAAATCAGGGCAATTGCAAGAACTCTCTTTACTCTCAAAACTAGATTAGATGAAATAAGAACTAAGGGGAAGAGCTACTGAAGTCTGAAGAGGTAAAAAAAGGAAAAGGAAAACCTAATGAACTGGAAATCATTGACAATCTTCCCTGAAACTCCAGAAATTCAGCCTAATAATGAAATGGATGACCACAACAATACCAACATGACAAATCATTTTGAAGAGGAGGGGAGCTTCCATGGTTTGCACTTTCAAAGAGTCCTCTTTGGACTTCCTGGCCAATGACTGCACACCCCTGGAAAAGTCACTTTAACCCCAAGTGCCCTAGACACGTCCCCCAGACCCTGAGGCTTCAGGACAGCCGTCAGTTTGCTTTGGTTGAGGGATTTCCTGAGCGGGAGGTCATTGGTCCACTCTTCTTTCCCCCATGCCACATCACCACCCAAGTGTGCATTTCTCTTTATCCCCAACAACAGCGCCAGCTCGAAGGTGTAGTTCTATTTGTTTATCTTTGCATTTTCCCCAAGCCAATGTATGTAAGAGCACTGCAGAGAATGGATACTGAGCACAAATTTGTTGACTATCCAAAAAAATTCACAGGACTTGCATAAATGTGTGTTTAGATGGGTGGGCTTTATGCATTAGGTGGGCGAGGACACAAAGCCAGGATCCCTGCATCAGCAAGCATTGAAAAAGAGATCTGTGTCCACACATCCATTCTCCCTTAGCATCAATAAGACTTCGCCCTGCTTAAGGCCATGTATGCAAGCAGAGGAAAGGGATGAACATATCCCGTCATTTAAATTAAAGTAGAATCTTGCTGTCCCTAGGACAGTCACTCCAGCCTCACAGAATTGGATTTTCATCCGAGAAATGGATTTGTTTATTTAGCAAATAAGCATTCTTTATGGGCTAGAAATCTCGGTTATTAGGGCGATGCGGTACACATTTATGTGTCCTAATAATTCTGTTCCCTGTAAGAGCAAAGCACAAGACCTGAATACAGACGGAAGCAGGCCTAGCGAGCTTGGGTCTAGCGGTCGTACAAACTGGAGGCAGCTCAAGTGCTGGCTGTTAGGAAAGATCCTGCCAGAAGCCAGGAGAGAGGCTGCCTTGTGCCTTCTCTTCCATCTCCTCCGCTGGTTGTGGTGGCTCTGGCTCGCCTTTGAATTCTGCTCCTGAGATGGACATCAGCGGGAAAACCAGACTGGGTGCCAAGGAGGAAGAGCTCTTGCACTGGTCAGCCCAAGGCACCCTCGAGTTCCACATGCTACAGCCCACCACTGGACTCCTCAGGGCTCTTCTTTCTCCTGGCCTAACAGTCAGTTAATCCATCGTTCCTTAATGATCCTTTATAACCATCCCTTGACCCACTGGGTACGATGCCAGACACAGAAATGGTATCCCTGCCCTCAAGGAGCTTTGAACTTTGGACCAAGATATGTCTGAAGTGCATCCCAAGTATTCCCCGATTCATCAGTAGCTGGGTGAGACCAGGGGAATTACCCAGCCTTAATGAGCCTCGGTTTCCTTAGCTGTAAAATGGGGATAAAGGCACTCCCACTGGTTCTTGTAAGGACAGAGCTTTGCAAACTTAATAAAGCAAAATAAAGGGAGAAATAAATGAGTCCTCACTGCTAGTGTGGTCAGCAGGGCAAAGAGAACAGGTGTGGGGGCTGGAAGACCAGTCTGATACATCCTCATTGTGTACCCTGGACCAGTGAAGTTCTCTGAGCTCTGGGCAGCTAGCCAGTCTGGAAAAATGGAGAGAAGGGGCTGCCCTGCAGCCAGAGAGGGCGTTTCCAGATCAGCCTTCCTGGTCCTGTTGCTCTTGCTGCTTTGAGGTAACGATTAATAATGACCACTCCTATGGTTAGCATGGTTCTTTTCCATATTTGCTCAATATTCAGCCCTCCAAATGGAATTTAAACCAAATCTGTCCATGGCAGCCAGGATTCCTGGTATTTTAAGAATGCCTAATTCCTCCAAAGCAGAAAGAAGGGCAGACAATGCCCAGAACCCCCTGGCGCTCTCCCAGCTCCACAAAATATGCAAACAGGCGAGGTAGAACAGGTTTTGTCTTTTACCATGTTAATGAGCTCTGGGACTTTTATGCATATTAGTTATGTTGCCCTAATTAGTCATTATCATTCTAATGTGCATTTTATATTTAATTACAATGCTTATAAAGATTTGGGGTGGACAGTAAATTATTATAACTAGCGCGCGGCCATCCGGTTATGGGCTGAATTTATTAACTTTTACACCAGCATTCCGTGCTGCTTACTCTCCATTTCACCTTGGGGATCACCGCATCCGGGAGGGATTCATCCAAATGGAGAGAGGGGCGGCCGCGCTTTGGGCAGCCCATTTCCACCGGATGATCTTGAGGCTGTCCTGGTCCTCCAGCGGGCCAAGCTCTCTGGGACGGTGCAAGTCAAGACCATCTCCCTGTCCCTTCCCTGCTTGCTAAGTTCCGGGCGTGCCGAGGTTCATTTCCGCCAGAAGCTGAAGAGTTTCTCTCTTTGCCAATATAAAGGCTCCTAAGGGCATCTTTGAGATGTCGGCTTGTTTACATGGGGGACTCCGAGCCGCAGCAATATTCCTTTCAGTTCTTCAGGTCCCGAAGCACTTCCCCACGTCCCCACGTTAGGATGTGCGCTTCTCCCAGCCAGAGGCACCACTCTGGCCGGGCTCCCGACATAGGGAAATCAGAACCCTAAACACATTTCCCCCTGCCGGACTTTTGTCTAAGGCCTTCTCTCCCCTCGAGGTCGGCCACAGAGCCGAATCATAAGGAGCTTCATGCAATGGCGCCCTTGACGCCTTTGCAGGAAGGAGACATGACCAGACCTTTCCTGGATGTGAAAGAGGATCTCAACGGCAAGAACTGGACGAGGCTCCAGGGAGTGAGAGCTAGAGGACCGATGGGCAGAGGTCCCAGACAACTCCTCCCAAGTCTCCGCAGCCCTTCTCTGGTCTTCTGGGTGTTGGGGCACGCAGAACCAAAGACATAGCAGAGAGAGAGATTTCACGAAAAGCAGGAAGTGCTGTGGCCAGTGAGGGAGGGGACCGTCCACTGGCGAGCCACGATTAACGTTCTCTTGTTTTTCATCATACAAGATCCACAAAACATACGCAGGGCCAACGACCATGCAACAGGGCCTCCCTCCAATGGATGTATGCACACATATGCACATTCATACATGTTTAATACATGCAGACACACACAAACATGCAATGGGGTTTTCTAACTCTAATCGCAGTGCTTCCCCCACCACGAATGAACTTGGTCTCTTTTGAATCTTATTCAACTTCGTATCCGGGCCAGGGCTCAACTTATTGTGATGTCTTTGCTCATAGGAAGTCTAAATAAATATTTGAATGAATGAATTACAGTTCTGAATTAAGTTGAGACTTGTTTGTTTGTTAAATATTGCTCCTTCCCAATAAAATGCTTTTTTGGTGGTATATTTGTTGGATGTGCTATTGGTTGAAGGGCAAAAAAGTTAGTCAATTGACTAATTGTTTTCCTTACACAATATTACAAGAAAAAAAGAGCTTGATTAATTGAATGAATCGATAAAAATGTTTTTGCTTGAAGTCAACACAAGTATCTAGGTATTTTAAATTATTTTTACTGAGATTTTATTCTATATGGCTCAACTCATTTCTCTCCTGGAAGTTTTCCAGTATTTTAATGCATTATTTTCTTTTAATAAGCTGTACTGTTATGAACAGAAATTTAAGAATAAATGCAAACTTTTCCATTTGACTGTTACCCCCAAGATGTATGCCAATTAGCTTCTTGTCTACATGATTTGCTATTTTAAGAGTCTTGACATTTTGCCTACTTAGATCTTTAACTGACTTAGAAGAAAATTTAACTTGTATTCTTTTCAAGTAATTCTCCATTTATTTAGTATTCAGTGAGTCAATTTTTAAGTCAACAAACATAAGTGATACTCTGGGAATGGCATGATTGGGACTGAAAAGAAGGCCAAAAGTGCCTGTCCTCAGGAAGCTTCCATGTTAATGGGACTAAAAGCATGGCAGGACCAATAGCCAAAGTAGAAAACTTAGCAAGTAGAACTGATGCAGGTGGTAATGGTGTAAATAACTGGCAACCGGCTGGCTAAGAGGGGAAGAGAGAAAGTGAGGAAGTGAGGAGGGCCCTTAGGTAGTGAGCCTGGGGAAGTACTGGTGAGCTTGACAGTAACAGGGAAGTCTGGAGGGGTCCAGTACAGAGTTAGGGGGAGTTTTCCACATATTGAGTGGGTTTCTTGCTATCCTATAGGATATCCACTTTGAGTTGTCCAATAGGCAGCTGCAAATTCAAGGCTAGAGGGGGTCAGGAAGAGATCAGGGCTGGATAAGTAGATTTAAGAATCATCAGCAAGAAATGAGCATTCAATGATGGGTTCTAATGATACCACCAAGGCAAGTAGTGTTGAAGAAGAAGAAAAGAAGACCCAGTATAGAACACTGTAGGACACCCATAGTTAGACTGCTGGGAGGTTGAGTGAAGTTTCGGCAACCGAGAAAGTGATGAGGCAGTGAGAGTGGGAGAGAAGCCAAAGGGGCACTGGGAAAACCGAGAGAGAAGAACATACCAAGAGAAGAGAGGGGTCTATAGCACCAGGCTAGAGAGCAGTGGAGGAGAGTGAGGATGGAGAAGTCATTGGATTTGACAATGAAGAAATCATTGGTGACACTGGAGAGAACAGTTACATTATCATAATAAATGCCACCCATCCTCAGGATTCCTGTTTGACTTTAAGCATTTTGGTGACTTCACTCACAAGCAAGGTTACTTTCACTTTTGCATAGGCCATGGCCCACAGCATGACTTGAGCAGGTCACTTGAGAGTGAGAAAACAAAGGAGAGATGTGGTTCGGGCAAGTCCTTGGATCACCTGGTGTCCTACTGTGTGCCTTTCTAGTCCTGCACAGCCTATGGGTTCTCCATGTATTCATCAGATATTTTCATTGTTTGCTTTGAAATCTCAAGTTCTGTGTTGTAATCATGCCCACCAAATTAGTGCCTTCCTTTGGGCTCTGAGCCCACGAGTGCAAAATAAATGAGAAAATAGAGGTGTGAGATAAACTTCATGCTGAGATGTCTGCAGCCGCTATTGGCTGGATTTTGTTGTTAACAAATTTGTCATGTTGACAAAAAAAAAAAGGAAAACATTTATGGTACTGTAGATTTTATGTGTTAGGAAAAGAAAATATTGTTTAATATCAATATTTTTTGTTTTGTGATATTTGCACAAAAAGCTCATGAGATTCTAGGGAACTGCTAGTGAGGAAAATGTTTTGCATGTTACCAATTTTATTTTGTGTGCTTCATTTTTGGTTATTTCATGGTTACTAGGTTAGGGAAAGTACATATTATCAGAATGAATATTTTATTATAAAATTATGTTAATAAAAGTGAATTTTCATAAAACTCCAGTGAAAGAGTACAGGTTTTAGTGGTTGCGGGATGCATAGGTTTCATGTATCAACATTTGCATTTTTTGACTTTCATGCTGCTTTCTAGGAACATCATTACCCTCATGAATATTGGAGATTGTATTCGTTGATTGATTAACTTATGTACTAAGTAGTTGGCATGAAAATGATTGGTGGAGAGATCCTTTCTCGAGGGAAATGCACTTTCTTCTCTTATTCCTAAAGGGAAACTAATTGCAGCAACTGATAGTTATTCCATTACATTAAGCCAGTTTACTTGCTAGGAAGCCATTTCCCAAAGTGTAAAAATTTGGTATTCTGCCCTGCTCTAATCATATGAACATAGGAGTTGGTTCTATTTTTTTTTTTTCATTGTGTCACCAGTGCTTAGTCGAGTAACTGGTTCATAGGAAGTGTTTAAAAATGTGTTGATTGTCTGATTGATTGACTGATGCTGTGGACTTACTAAATTCTTACTCATAGATCTTACCTTAGGGGTAGTTGTAAATAATACACTAGATCTTTTTGTTAAATAGTATAAAAAGAATTCGTAAAAGTTCAGCGTCCACTATTTGGAAACTTTAAATCATTCACTTCAATTCAACAAGCTTTGACTAGGCTTCTGTGTTGTGCTGGCCAATCTGCTAGGTATTGACCATTTCAAACACAAACAAATTAGTCCTTGAGGCATCTAGGGGGTGCCATAGTACACAGAGTGAGGTTCTTGGAATCAAAAAGACCTGGGTTCAAATCCATCCCTTGACACTTAGCTGGGTGATTGCCTGGAGTTTTTCAACTGTAAAAAGGGAATATTTTTCATAATCACATATGTATAAGGTAGATTAATTAGCTTGCCAAATTAGGGAGAGGAGGGAGGGAAAGAATTTGGAACTCAAAAGTTTGGAAAATTAATGTTAAAATTTTTATTTCATGTAATGGAAAGAAAATATTATAAACAACAAAATAAAATGAGGATAAAAATACCTGCCAGGGTGATGGGGGTGAGGATAACATGAGATAACATTTGTAAAATGCTTAGCATAGTGCTTGGCACATAGTAGGCACTATATAATACTTATTCCCTTCCTTCCCTCCTTAAAGACCTTCTGTTCTTCCTGGGACAGGGGACAACACATACCCACAGAAAAAGTGAATATAAAATTTAGAATAAGCTCAAAAGGATTTTTGAGGGGGGAACAGACAACTGGAAGGAATTAGGAGATAACAGAAGAGAAGCACTTTGCACAGCTGGAAGAGCTCTGGGAATGTTTGCTTCTCTTATTATCAGGAAAGGTCCTTATGAGAGGCAGCATCTGAATTGAATCTGGACGCGAATGAGTCATTTGTTCTATGATGTGGAAGTGTGAGGATGTGATATTTTCTAAAATCAAGAACCAGATAACTTCCAAACATTTTACTTGAGGAAAATAAAATGAGCCACAAAACAAAAAATCCTAAAATATGGAGAACCAACCTAGAATTGTAATTCAGGCTAGAAAATATTTCAGAACTCCCCCATGTCCACGTAATGATGGATGTTATACAAGCTTCCATCAAACATTTGTATTTTTTACTATTTCCTAAAGAGAGATGTGTATAGCTGTAAGTTAGGAGAAGAAATGCATTCATTCTAATGTCCTCCTTTTGCATTTTTAAAAAGGCATCCTCACAAAAAATTAGCTTTATAATACCATAGGTTAGTTGGGGGGGGGGGAGTAAATAAATACACAGACACCTTGTTCCCAAATTTTTGTCTCATTAAAATTTTTGGAGTGTATACACACATATATACAAATACATGTACATATAAATATATATATATATATTTACATGTGCATAGAATATGTTTATGAATATGTGTATATATATTTGTTGTTCAGTCATTCCCAAATCTTTGTGACCCCATTTGTGATTTTCTTAGCAGAGATACTAGCATGGTTATTCATTTCCTTCTCCAGTTATTTTTATAGATGAGGAAACTGAGGCAAACAGTGTCAAGTGACTTGCCCAGGGACACCTTGCCAGGAGTGTCTGAGGTCAGATTTAAACTCAGATCTACCTAATTCCAGCCCTAGTGCTCTTATCTACTGCACCATCCAGTTGTTTCTTATACACATGTAGAATACACACTACTGTGTAATACTGATTTCTATTTCTATGTTATATATAATTCTATCAATCCTCTATCTGTTTACCTATCTACTATCTATCCGTCTATCTACCCATCCATCCATCTATCTACTATCTATTTATATATCTACCTATCTATCTATCCATTCACCCATTTACTATCCATCCATCTATCTATCTATCTATCTATCCATTCACCCATTTACTATCCATCCATTAATCTATCTATCTATCCATCTATCCATCTATCTATCTATCTATCTATCTATCTATCTATCTATCTATCTATCTATCTATCCATCTATCTATCTATCTATCTATCTATCTATCTATCTATCTATCCATCTATCTATCTATCTATCTATCTATCTATCCATCTATCTATCTATCCATCTATCTATCTATCTATCTACCTTTGTGGGTTAAAGGGCCCCGAGTCTAGTTTAGAAAAGAGTTAGACAAGTCTGCAGGAAAGGAAATTAATTTAATATACGCATATAAATGTATATATACACATACACATATTTATACACATATATAACATACAAAAGATCATACACATTTAGGATATATATGTGTATATATGTTTTATATATGTATGATATATATATGTATGTGTATACATATATATATTTATATTCTTTAAAATGTGACTAGGATCATTAATGTTGAATGACTTGCCCAGGGTCACCCAGCCAAGATACATTAAGAGAAATATTTGAGCTCAGGCCTATGACCCAAGAACCAAGGTTTTTCCTTCTGTACTAGACTGATTTGATTGGATGAAACCTACATTATGGCTTCATGGCCTTATTCACTCTAGTTTCATTAAAAGCAATGAAATTAGAATATGTTCTCATTAATTATATGGAAATGACGAAGATTCACCAGAGGTACTAATTGATAGTTCTGCCACCAAAAAAGGGGACCCAAATCATTTTCAGACGCTCTGTGGTATTTGCAATGCTCACATAATAGGTAAAAGTCATTTTCATGTGTATTGTAATATAGCAATTACAGGGAAAGGGGGATTGGCCAGGATTGGAGCCTCCTTTTGGTACTGCTTTTAAATGGAATAGAATCCTAGTTCTGCGGGGTTGGGAGGGACTCTGAGAGGCAACCTCCAGGCAATATTAACCCTCTTCTAGGCTTGACTGGAGGGTCTTTACCATCCAAAAGCAAAAATAACATAGGGCCATGATGATGAACCAATGGCACACGTAACAAAGATGGCACCCAGAGAACTGTGGGAATGCATCCCATCCCTGGCAGAGTTAGTTCTAGAAAGGCAGAGGGACTCTGGTGGAGTTACTCTCTTTCCCCTCTCCATTCCACTTCGCTGCCCCTTACTACATCACAAGTGGAGCGCTCCACTTTCTCCCTCCCCTGTCTGGGTTAATGGGGCAAGGGGGCCACTTGGTCTCTGGGGTAATGGAGCATGACACACAGTCTGGGGATGGGGCATGGCATGTGGTCTCTAAAAGGTTTGCCATCACTGACATAGGACTTTCAAGAGAAATTCCAGGGTTTAATGTCTCATTTAAAAAAAAATTCTTCAATTGAACTTAAAACTGCATTACTTTCATTATAGTGTAACTCTTTCCTTATCAGAGGAAGTTGGGTACATGCATGGTGGGTCCTTAGGAAGAAGTCAAGTACCATTGAAGTGCATTCCCATCAGGAATCCTAGAACCTAAATTCACACTCTGCCTCTAATGCTCACTATGTGATCTTGAGAAAGCTCTTAAATTCCTTGGCTTCATTTCCCTAATCTATAGATTGAGGCTGTTGGAGCAGATCACTTCTGAGGTGCCATCCTGCTCTAAAGCTCAGACCCTAGAATTCTGGCTCATTCCATAGTAAGGCCCCCATTTTTATAGAATAAAGCACTTCAGAAGAATTAGAAGGAGACAGCACAATGGACGATGGCTTCCTCTACTCAACCTCCCATCCTCCCAAGCTTTCCACAATATTCTTGAGTTGTGAGATCCTGAAGGGGATTGGTCAGTCTGGGCTTCACAACAGAATGAGAAAAGAAGGCCCCGTGGTTCCTGTCTGCTGGATTCCAGCGAGGTACATGATTCATCTCAGGCTGGGCAGATAATTCTCTACAGCATAGCATTGGACCCAAATATGAACCTAGTGCATACACACAGGCCTTCCTCCCTGCCCACCTCACCAATGCTCGTGCAGCTGGTCCAAGGATACTGTGAGAAAAGAGGACAACAGAGCATCCTCGCCTGGGAGGAGGCTGGAGTCTGCACCAAAGAGTAGATGTGCAGGACTGGTTGGAAAGAGGGCACGAAGCCCGCCCCCTGCCTTCTCCTTTGCCAAATGAGCCAAGCTGATCCTTGATGATGGTCCCTGGTAGATCAAATGCAATTCTAGCCCTTTCCCCACTGGGGTGTGAGCGGCTATGAGTGACATCTCATTTTCAATGTTCCTGAAATATGGGCTCTGACTTCTCTGCTCGCTGCTGCTCCCACTCCTGGGGAAGAAGAGAATTCACAAAAGGTTTTCTCTGTTTCTTCTTCTTTTTCTCCACTTCAGCTTAAAGAATGGCTGGGGCCAGAGCCTGGCAGTGGGAAATGAAGCTTGTTGTTGGACATTGGGTTCATTAAAGCCTTTCTCCAAACAAAGACCGCACTCCAGGCAAGGAAGGGCTAAGAAGCAGAGTCCCCCATCATTGCTAATGTTTGTTTGGGCCTGGGGCAGCAGAGATCCGCCAGGTAATGCAGTGTGGTAGCACTAGGCTGTATTTCATGAATGCACCTGAGGACCACAGGCAGGAAGAATGGAAACACTAATTTCATTTGCAGTGACTAGATGATGCATGGGCAGAGAGCTGAGGGAAAGGGAGAGGAGAAAGTGGGAATCCATCAGGGCTCTGGAAGGAGGAAGACAGCCCTCCCACCTTTCCCCCAGCCTGCTCCCATCACTGGGAGCCCTGACCCTTCCATCCCCATCCAGCCATCAGGACCTGGTTTGGTCCAAGCTTCACAGAGGCTCTTGCTTTCTCTCATTAATCTCAGGTTTCTCGCCTGTGTCTAGGTTGCCTCCGATTATCCCCATCTGCACTGAAAATTCTGCTTGCCAAATGGGAGAGCAATAGAATTCTCAAGCAAGGGAATGAGTTCGTGAGGTTCCCACAGGACATTGTGTGGTGCTGAGGATGCTAGCAGCCCCTGGGGCTGGACCCAGAATTTCTCTGATACTGGGAGCTTCTGGATAAGGAAACTCCCTCTTCCAAAGGAGGTTATTGCCTGCCTGCCTGCTAATGAGAGACTTGTAGAGTTGCCTGGTGTGCTGAGAGGCTGTAATTTACCAGGCTCAATGGCCAGGAGCATCAGTCAGAAGTTGAGCCCACGCATTCCTGACTCTAAGTTCAGTTCTCTGTTCTATAATACTGTCCTAATGTGTGCAGAAACACAGAGAGAAAAGTCTACACTCTAACAGAGAGTCCAAAGGCTCCAGCCACAAAATGGCATTAGCCAGGAAGATTTAACATGCTATTTCTTCACTTATCCAATAAAGGAATTTAGCACAGTGATAGACACATGGTTGTGTGTTACTCAATCCATGGTCCACACTTTGTGACCTCTTTTTGGGGTTCTCTTGGCAAAGACACTGGAGTTGTTTGTCACCTCTTTCTCCAGCTAATTTTACAGATGAGGAAACTGAGGCAAACAAGATTAAGTGACTTGCCCAGGGTCACAGTGTTTGACACCAAATTGAAACTCTCAAAGATGAGTCTTCCTGACTCCATGCCTGAAACTTCATCCACTATACCATGTCTCTGCTCCAAACTACCCTACTTTCCAGATTGCTCAACCTGGGACTCTACAGTGTTGTTGTTTGGTCTTTTCAATCCTCTGCAATTCTTCATTATCCAATTTGGGGTTTTCTTGGCAGAAATACTGGAGTAGTTTGCTATTTCCTTCTCGATCTTATTTTACAAATTAGAAAACTGAGGTAAACAGAATTAAGTGACTTGCCCAGGGTCACACAGATAAGATACAGGAGTGGTTTGCCATTTTCTTCTCTAGGTCATTTTACAGATGAGGAAACTGAGGTAAACAAGGTTTAGTGATTTGTTCAGAGTCACACAGCTAATAAGATTTTGAGGAGGTGGAGTCAAGATGGCGGCATAGAGGCAGCAAAAGTTCAGTCCTCTGAAAACCCTTCCTTACAAATTACAAACTCAATGCTCCTACAGGACTAAAAATCAAACCTAACAACAAGACAGAGCCAAGAAACCCTCCTGCTGGACTCAACTTAAAAGGGACACCCCCAAAAGCCTAAATTCAAGAATACTTGGATTTAAGGGGAAGGAAGAAGAAAGTCCTGGGACTCCTCCCCCACTAGATCTCTGAGCCTCCAGTGGTAGCTGGAATCTCTGGGTGAGCAAGGGTGCTGGTCTGGAGGGAGTAACTTGCGGACAAAGTTGTGCCATGCTCAGAGTATCGAACACAGGTGGTGGGGAAGCAGTTAGAGAAGAAGTACAGAGCACAGAGCAGGCAACCTAGTTGCAGCAGCAGAGTCACTCCACATTGCTCCACCCCCCTTCCTGAGGTTTTTGGCCTGTAAGCACATCCAGCTCAACCCAGGTGGACTTAATTCCATAAAATCCTTCAGAGGGCAGGGAAGCTCAAACTCCAACATCTCTCCCCCACAGACTGTGCTGAGAAATTTTCTGACAAAGCTCCAAGGGTGAAGGCTGACAGAAAAGCCCAAAACCACAAAAAATGAGAGGAGCAAGAGAACAGGCAACTGCAGGGTATAAAGAAGGGAGGTAAATATGAGCAAACAACAGAAAAAGAAAAAATAAATTACAATCGACAGCTTCTATACTGGCAATGAACAAAGAGCAAATGGAACAGAGAAGGATGAGGGAACATCAAGCAAAAAAACAAAAAAACCCAGCAAATTAGATACAGGCTTTGGAAGAACTCAAAATACAATTCAAAACACAATTAAGAGAGGCTGAAGACAACTGGGATAAGAACTTAAAAAGTAAGATAAGTCATCTGGAAACAGAGGCACTAGAAATAAAACAAGAAAATAGTGTCTTGAAAGCCAAAATTAACCAGCTTGAAAATTAGGCAAAGGACATGAAAGATAACCTCCAAAGAAAATCAGACCAGAAGGAAAACAATGACCAAAAAGCCAGGGAGGAAATCCAGTCTTTAAAATCCAGAATACAAGTAGAATCAAGTGACTTCACAAGGCAGCAGGACACTATAAAACAAAATCAAAAGAATGAAAAAATTGAGGAAAGTAGGAAGCACCTCATTCACAAAAAAGAAGATTTAGAAAATCATTCTAGGAGAGACAACTTATGAATCATTGTCTACCAGAAGACCATGACAAAATAAAAAGCCTGGACATCATACTAAAGGAAATTATCCAAGAAAACTTCCCTGATATTCTAGAACAAGAGGGAAAAGTGGAGATTGGAAGAATCCACAGATCACCTCCTGTACTTAATCCCCAACTGACAACACCCAGGAAAGTTATAGCCATATTCAAGAACTAGCAGACTAAGGAAAAAAAAATATTAAAAGCTGCTAAGAAGAAGTCATTCAGATACCATGGTACCACAGTGAGGATAACACAGGATCTTGCTGCATCTACACTGAGGGACTGAAAGGAATGGGATATGAAATTCAGGAAAGCAAGGGAACTAGGTCTACAACCAAGAATAAATTACCCAGAAAAACTGACTATATTCTTACAGGGGAAAGTAAAAAGTATGATCATTTAACAAAATAGAAGACTTCCAAGCATTTGTAAAGAAAAGACCAGACCTGAAAAGAAAAATTGATGCCTAAGCACAGAACTCAAGAGAATCATCAAAAGGTAATTAAGAAAGAGGGGAAAAAAAAACATTTTTTAAAGAGACCCAATAAGTTAAAATGATATGTATCCCAATAAGAAAAGAGGCCATTGGTAACTCTTAAAAATTGTTATTATCACTTGGGTAGCTAGAATAATTACACTCAGAGGGAACAGTGGCAAACTGTATGGGATGAAATGCCAAGACATAAATATGTATATAGATATGTGTATGCATAAATGCATATATATATATATATATACACAATTAGAGCTAAAAAGAGGTTAATACTAAAAGTAATGGGAAAATAAACAAAAGGGGGTAACTTTATAAGTCACAAAGAAGCTCATGGTGGAAGGGAGGAAACATCAATACACTGGAAGGGTAAAGAAGTTGGAGATAGGAAATATTCAACTCTTATGTGCATTGAAATTGACTCAAAGAGTGAAGAACAATCAAATACATTGGGGCATAGAATTGATTTGTGCCCTATAGGGAAGGAGAAGGGTAACAAATGGACTGGTGGGGAGGGAAGCCGTATAAGGGTGGGAGGGGTAGTATAAAAAAATGTAAAGAAAATAAAGGAAGGAATAAGAAGGGAGGGGGTAGAAAGGGAAGTAAATTAAAGGTGGGAATTAGGGGGACTAATTAAAAACAAAAAATTGTTGTAGAAGGAAATAGTGAAAGACAAAAAGGTAGGACTAGGAGTGGAAATCAAAATGCTGGGAAATACACAGCTGGTAATCATAACTCTGAATGTGAATGGAATGAACTCACCCATAAAATGCAAGGAAATAGCAGAGTGAATTAGAAACCAAATCCCTACTATAGTCTGTCTACAAGAAACACACATGAGGAAGGTAGATATGCATAGGGTAAAAGTAAGAGGATGGAGCCATACCTATTGGGCATCAACTGAAAAAAAGAAGGAAGGAGTCACAATCATGATATCTGACAAAGTCAAAGAAAAAATATATCTAGTTAAAAGAGATAGGAAAGGTAATTACATCCTGATAAAAGGCAGTATAGGCAGTGAGGAAATATCAGTACTCAACATGTATGCACCAAATGGCATAGCATCCAAATTTTTAGAGGAACTAGTGTAGCTCAAGGATGCAATAGATAGAAAAACTATACTAGTGGGGGACCTGAAACTTCCTCTATCAGAACTAGATAAATCAAACCGAAAAATAAACAAGAAAAATGTAAGAGAAGTGAATGAAATCTTAAAAAATTAGAGTTAGTAGATATGTGGAGAAAAATAAATAGGGACAAAAAGGAATACACCTTCTTTTCAGCAGCACATGGCATATTCACAAAGATTGACCATGTACTAGGGCATAAAAACATTGCAAACAAGTGCAAAAAAGCAGAAATAATAAATGCAACCTTCTCAGACCACAATGCAATGAAAATAATAATTAGTAAGGGTGCATGGAGAGACAAATCAAAAATTAATTGGAAATTAAACAATATGATTCTCCAAAATTGGTTAAAGAACAAATCATAGAAACAATAATTTCATTGGAGAAAATGACAATGATGAGATATCCTTTCAAAATCTATGGGATGCAGCCAAAGCTATACTCAGGGGGGAATTTATATCCTTGAGTTCATATATTAACAAATTAAAGAGGGCAGAAGGCAATGAATTGGACATGAAAATTAAAAAAAATTAGAAAGTGAACAAATTAAAAATCCTCAGACAAAGACTAAATTAGAAATCCTAAAAATCAAAGGAGATGTTAATAAAATTGAAAGTCAAAGAACTATTGATTTAGTAAATAAGACTAGAAGTTGGTACTTTGAAAAAACAAATAAAATAGACAAAGTACTGGTCAATCTAATTTAAAAAAGGAAAGAACACCAAATTGACAGTATCCAAGATGAAAAGGGAGATCTCACTTCTAATGAAGAGGAAATTAAGGCAATCATTAAAAACTATTGTGCCCAAATATATGACAATAAATATGTCAATCTAGGTGATATGGATGACTACTTACAAAACAACTAATTGCCTAGACAAACAGAAGAAGAATTAGACTACCTAAACAACCTCATATCAGAAAAAGAAATTGAACAAGCCATCAAAGAATTCCCTAAGAAAAAATCCCGAGGTCCAGATGGATTCACAAATTAATTCTATCAAACATTCAAAGAACAACTAATCCCAATATTATACAAACTATTTGACCGAATAAGCAAAGAAGGAGTTGCATCAAATTTCTTTTACCACACAAATATGGTACTGATTCCAAAGCCAGGCAGGTCAAAAAGAAAGAAAACTACAGACCAATCTCCTTAATGAATATAGATACAAAAATCTTAAATAGGATACTAGCAAAAAGACTCCAGCAAGTCATCACGAGGGTTATTTACTATGACCTGGTAGGATTTATACCAGGAATGCAAGGATGGTTCAATATTAGGAAAACCATCCATATAATTGACTATATTAACAAGCAAACCAACAAAAATCACACAATTGTCTCAATAGATGCAGAAAAAGCCTTTGACAAAATACAACACTCATTCCTATTGAAAACACTAGAAAGCATAGGAATAGAAAGGCCTTGCCTAAAAATAATAAACAGTATATATCTAAAACAATCAGCAAACATCATCTGCAATGGGGATAAACAAGAAGCCTTCCCAATAAGATCAGGAGTGAAACAAGGATGTCCATTATCACCTCTATTATTTAACATTGTACTAGAAACACTAGCTGTAGCAATTAGAGAAGGAAAAACAAATTGAAGGTATTAAAATAGGCAATGAGGAGACCAAGCTATCACTCTTTGCAGATGATATGATGGTGTACTTAAAGAAACCTAGAGAATCAACTAAAAAACTAGTTGAAACAATCAACAATTTTAGCAAAGTTGCAGGATACAAAATAAACCCACATAAGTAATCTGCATTTCTATATATTTCCAACACATCTCAGTAGCAAGAATTAGAAAGAGAAATTCCACTTAAAATTACCCTAGACAATATAAAATACTTAGGAATCTATCTGCCGAGACAAACACAGAACCTATATGAACACAACTATAAAACACTCTCCATGCAACTAGATCTAAAGAATTGGAAAAACATTGATTGCTCATGGATAGGATAAGCTAACATAATAAAAATGACCATCCTACCCAAATTAATTTACTTATTTAGTGCCATACCCATTGAACTACCAAAAAACTTTTTTTAGTGAATTAGAAAAAAACAAACAAAGTTGATTTGGAAGAACAAAATATCAAGGATATCTAGGGAAATCATGAAAAAAAATGCAAAGGAAGAAAGTCTTGCAGTACCAGATCTCAAACTATATTACAAAGCAGTAGTCATCAAAACAATATGGTACTGGCTAAGAGACAGAAAGGAGGATCAGTCAAATAGACTTAGGGTAAGTGACCTCAGCAAGACAATCTATGATAAGCTGAAAGATCCCAGCTTTTGGGACCAAAATCCACTATTTGATGAAAACTGCTGGGAAAATTAGAAGACAGTATGGGAAAGTTAGGTCTGGATCAACATCTCACACCCTACTCCAAGATAAACTCAGAATGGGGGAATGACTTGAATATAAAGAAGGATACTATAAGCAAATTAGATGAACACATAAAAGTATGCATGTCAAATCTTTGGGAAACGAAAGACTTTAAAACCAAGCAAGAGCTAGAAAAAATCACAAAATGTAAAATCAATAATTTTGATTACATCAAATTAAAAAGGTTTTGTACAAACAAAATGAATGCAACCAAAATTAGGAGGGAAGCAACAAAATTGGGAAACAATCTTCATAACAAAAACCTCTGACAAAGATCTAATGACTCAAATTTTTAAAGAGCTAAATCAATTTTACAAGAAATCAAGCCATTCTCCAATTGATAAATAGGCAAGGGAAACGAATAGGCAATTTTCAGTTAAAGAAATCAAAACTATGAATAAGCACACAAAAAAAGTGTTCTAAATGACTTATAATCAAAGAGATGCAAATCAAAACAACTCTGAGGTATCACTTCACACCTAGAAGATTAGCTAACATGACAGCAATGGAAAGTAATGAATGCTGGAGGGGATGCGGCAAAGTTGGTGGAATTGTGAATTGTGAATTGATCCAACCATTCTGGAGGGCAATTTGGAACTATGCCCAAAGGGTGCTAAAAGACTGTCTGTCCTTTGATCCAGTCATAGCACTGCTGGGTTTGTACCCCCAAAGAAATCACAAGGAAAAAGACTTGTACAAGAATATCCATAGCTACACTCTTTGTGGTGGCAAAAATATTGGAAAATGAAGGGATGCCCTCGATTGGGGAATGGCTGAACAAATTGTGGTATTTGTTGGTGATGTAATACTATTGTGCTGAAAGGAATGATGAACTTGAGGGATTCCATGGGGACTGGAATGACCTCCAGGAATTGATGCAGAGCGAGAGGAGCAGAACCAGGAGAACATTGTACCCAGAGACGGATACACTGTGGTACAATCAAATGTAATGGACTTCTCCATTAGTGGCAATGCAGTGATCCTGAACAACCTGGAGAAATCTATGAGAAAAACCACTATTCACATTCAGAGGAAAAACTGTGGGAGTAAAAACATAGAAGAAAAACAACTACTTGAATACATGGGTCAAGGGGATATGGTTGGGGATATAGATTTTAAATGAACTTCCCAGTGCAAACATCAACAACATGGAAATGGATTATGATCAAGGACACATGTAAAATCCAGTGAAATTGCATGTCAGCTATGGGAAGTGTGGGGGAGGGGAGGGAGGGAAATAATATGATTCTTGTAACCAAGGAATAATGTTCTAAATTGACTAAATCAATTAATTTAAATTAAAAAAAAATAAGATCTTGAGTCTAGATTTAAATTCATGGAGATAGTCTTCTTGACTCTGGAGCTAACACTCCATCCACTGTGCTGCATAGGCATTTAAATGCCTATTCCCTTCTTTCTCAGTGGATACTCCTCTCTACTGTCTCTCTAGTGAATCTCTTCCAGAATACCTTTGCAGTGCCCTGAGTAAGAAATATAATTCCCAATTAGCACTCCTATGGCTGCTTGGCCAACCTCTCAGACAGATCCTTCTCTCTGTTGCCCTTTACCTTCCCCTCCCCCCCCATCCAAAGGGCAAAGACCATCATTGTGGCTCTCATGTCGCATGCTAAGGACTTGCCATCCTTCCTGCTGCTGCACTCTGAACCATGCCACAAATCCAAACCTTTCTCCACTAGTTTTCTTGCCTAATTTGAATGTGAGTTCTTGGATATGAGGGCCTTAAGGACAGCTTTGCTTTTCTGGGTGTAGATTCAGCACTTTCACTGTCCATTGCACATAGAAAGGCTTGATTAATGCTGCTCCATTCCATTTCATGCTCTCATAGAACTAGAGCTAGAAGGATCCTCAGGGATAATTCCTTCTAAGCCTTTTACTAGACAGATGAGGATCTGGAGGTCAAGGGAGATTCAACAACTTGCCCAAAGACAAAGCTGTTCTCAACATCAGAGCAGGTTTTGGACCCAGATCCTTTGACTCCAGAGCCCATGTTCTTGCCTCAGATAGTGCCTGTGGCCTTGGGCATTATTCCAGGTTCCTGGGCTTTGGGTTTCTCATCCGTCAAATGAAAGGATTGGATGAGGTAATGCTGGAAGCCCCTTCCCACCAGAGATCTCTGCTCCTATGCTCTTTTCAATGTCTCATGGCTCCTACTGGAGAGGCCACATAGTCAGAAAAGAAATTAGTCTCAGTCATGTTCTTTCCTTCGGCGAGACACCCCACATGGCTATTTGCTGGAAAAAAAAAATTCTATTTCCAGGTGGTTTTCTTCAAGGCTGAAACATTCAATGCTGACTGCAATTCAACTCTTCTTTTTGTAATGATTTTTGACCTAAAGTACATGAAGGCTCACTCTGAGGGGGCAGGTAGAGGAGGGGGTCCATGAAGCCTGCATGAGGGTCTGCAATGCCCAACTTCCTTGGACATCTGCTGTCTAACTGGCTTCTGACCAAAGAGCTCTTCTTCAGTTCAGTCATTTAAGTTTTCAGAGATGCCATTTTGTTCACCCATAAAAAGGGGAGAAGAATAGGAACTATCTCATAGGATTTGGGGGAGAATCATATGAGACAAGGGATGTAAAATGTTTTGGATACTTTAAAGCTCCATAAAATGTGCGTTTTGGTGTTGGAAGGCTTTCAGAGCTGTGGGAAGCACCCAGAATAAAGAGATCCCCTCCACCCAGATCATGAATTCTTTGCAGCCCTTGGCCTGGAAAACCAAGAAGTGAAGGGTTGCTTAGCCAGAAGGTTGTAGGGTTTGAAGATGGGCTTTGGCCTCTCTGACTTAGGCCAACTCTTCCTCCCTAAGGCTATGATGCCTCTGAAACAAAACCTGTCCATAGAAGTAAGGAGAGTTATTTGTTGTTGCTATTGTTACGCTCAAAAGAAAGAACACCTTGGACTAGGGGACTGAGGATTGAGTTCATCAGGCTACTTAGATTGCAAACTCTTTGTGGACAGGAAATAATCTCCTTTTCATTCACCAAATCCCCAGCACTTAGCACAAGAGGGGGGCACAAAACAAGAGCTTAATAAATGTTTATTGCATTTGATTGAGTGGAAAGAGACCAAAGATCATATGTGTGGTCTAAAAGTCGATGGGATAGTATTAGCATCCACTCAGGCATTAGATAGAGCTACACCAGTCTGGGAAGGCTGGAGTTCAAATCTGGTCTCAGACACTTACTAATTTAATTATGTGTCCCTGGAAAAATCATTTAATCTCCATTTGCCTCAGTTTCCTCATTTAGTAAAAGGAGACAATAATAACATTAGGTCATTTTAAAGTGCTCCGCATGGTGTGGGCCACAGCAGGTTCTTTATAAATGTTCATTTCCTCCCATTCATAGTTGCTATTTCTCAATTATTCTCGTTGGGTCCAAGTCTTTGTGACCCCATTTGGAATGTCTTTAGCAAAGACACTGGGCTGGTTTGTCATCTCCTTCTCCAGTTCATTTAACAGATGAGAAAACAGAGGCACACAAGGCCAAGTGAGGGGCCAGGGACGTGCCACCAGTAACTGTCTGAGGCTGCATCTGAACTCCGGTGTCCTGACTCCACTCGGTGCCACTTGGCCGCCCCTCCCATCCTGGAGTCAAAGGAAATACAGGGAAAAACAGCCAACCATCCTTACACTCTGCAGGTTTCCTAGGCTGGACTTAGAGCCGAAAGAGAATCTGGAGACCGCCTCGGTCTCCCGTGGGCTCATCTTATGGCAGGACGTGCTCTGCACCTCCAGCCATGGTGTCCAATTAGCCAGCCAGGCACGCTGGAAACCACCTTGAGAAGCTCCACGGAAAGCCAGGACTGTCCCCATTGCTGTTGGTGGGGTAGAGCCTGCCTCCCCAGGTACGTCAATGCATGGACTCCAGCTGTATTGCCAAGGCCTCTGCTCATTACTGCTGTATAATAAATGGGCGAGCACAAGTCACCATTAGCAAGAGCAGATTGTTTGGGCTGCAAAGACAGCAGCTGTCACAGTTTGACAGCTTTCTTGTTAGGGAATCAGCTTTACTGACAGCCTCTGTGATGGAGAACCGCTGTTCACTGACACTGTGTTCGAGCTGATCTACATATGTAGCTCATGAAGAATGAGACGCTTGCTGAAGACCTCTAAAAGGGTTAGAAACTGCGGCTTTATAAACTCTCTGAACGAATGAAAAATGCTTTCCATAAAGCGTTTGGGGGAAGTAGTGTCAGGCAAATCACTGCCAAAGACCCACTAGAGTCTGAAAACAAAAGTGTGTGCAGATACCTGTGGAGGGAAACAATATGAGCCTTCCTGCGCCTCTGTTTTGGATTTAGCAGTCAACAGCAAATACAAACATGTGGATATGCAAAGAAAACAAAAGGAAGATTTTTTATGAAACTGTTAGCCCTCTGTTATCAAAAAATCCATATTAAATTCAACAAAATTTTAATAAAATGACCTGTTTATGCCCCATTCTGTTCTATTTTTCTTCTATATATCTTTATTATTTTATCTTCTTTTCCTTCCCTCCCTTCCTCCCTCCCTCCCTCCCTTCCTTCCTTCCTTCCTTCCTTCCTTCCTTCCTTCCTTCCTTCCTTCCTCCCTCCCTCCCTTCCTTCCTTCCTTCCTTCCTTCCTCCCTCCATCCCCTCCTTCCTTCCTTCCTTCCTTCCTTCCTTCCTCCCTCCCTCCCTCCCTCCTTCCTTACTTTTTTCCTTCCTTACTTTTTTCCTTCCTTCCTTCCTTCCTTCCTTCCTTCCTTCCTTCCTTCCTTCCTTCCTTCCTTCCTTCCTTCCTTCCTCCCTCCCTCCCTCCCTTCCTTCCTTCCATCCTTCCTCCCTCCCTCCCTCCTTCCTTACTTTTTTCCTTCCTTACTTTTTTCCTTCCTTACTTTTTTCCTTCCTTCCTTCCTTCCTTCCTTCCTTCCTTCCTTCCTTCCTTCCTTCCTTCCTTCCTTCCTTCCTTCCTTCCTCCCTTCCTTCCTTCCTCCCTTCCTTCTTTCCCCCTCCTTCCTTTCCTTCCTTCCTTCCTTTCCTTCCTTCTTTCCTATGGAAATACTCAGAGAGCTTGGGAAATGTACAGGAATTTCAGTCTTCTCCTATTGAAGACTGGAAAAAGCAAATGGAAACCAGGTTCCATCTTGAATTTGGGCATGGAATTCCAATGAGCAGGGAGGGAAGGGTGCTGCGGGCTGTAAGCAGACTCTGGCGCATACCTCACCTAGGGCTCAGTGACCCCCTGCTGTAGCAAAGGCTTGTTCCCACTTTGGGGCGTTCTTCGACTAGCGTCAGGGCTGACATGGCACTGGAGTGTGCCGTCTCCGCGCTTCCTGTTGGAGTTCCGGAGGAGGTTTCTAAATGCCGTTAATTGATGCTCTCTGCACACTTCCTTGTGAAGATCCATATGCTCGGGGCTTTGAAAGTACTGAGGGTTAATGCACTGACCTGATGGCTTCGCCTGAGTCCCCATTTGTCATCATCACACATTTTGGCCCCGTTTCTGGTCTCCGGGCAAGCGGCGGACGGCCCTGGAGTGATGGAGATGCAGCGGGTCAGGAGCCGCGCACATTAACAGCATTACGCCGGGCGGCTGGATGGTGCGGCCGCTCTCACCCCGCTGCTATTCAGAAATCCAGCTGTTCTCCGTCCAGCTGATGCTAATGACGATTTTCATCCTCGCAGGAGGAGGGAGGCCTTCGGGCCCATGATAGAATGTTTTAAGGAATTAGGATAAATTAGACAGTTATTTGTACGTACAGAGACGGGTCCAGGACGACTCACACCCGAGGTAAGGAACGTGGGGAGTGGAGAGGGCCCTTCCCGCTCCACTGTCGCCAGCCTCGGGTGAGAGCGCTCCAAAGATCCAGACTCGGCCTGCGGAGGACGTAGGAAGACGCCGAGTCCAGGCCCTTTTAATGTTCCGTTCAAGAAAACGCAGCTCTGATTGGGGAGGTGACTTGCCCGGGGCCACACACTTTGAACCCTGGCCTCCATGGTTCCTGGGCCAGCATGTGCCGCACTACGGTGCCATTTTCAATGTGAAATGAGCATGACGCCAGGCATGCCCAGAGGGCTAAATGGGGGGCCAGGAGGAGGAGGGTGCGAATCCAGCCTCAATACTCATTGGTATAAGTTGGGTGAGAGATGTATGAGTGGGAGATCCCTTGGAAGGAAGCCATCCAGCCCCATATTATCGTTGAGGAAAATGGCGCCCCAAAAGGTCCAGCGCCTAGAGTCCATCCATAGGGACGAGTAGCTGTCCAGGACACTGTGTGTCTGCAGGATCCGTCTCCAGGCACGCAGGAGGGCCCATCAGTGGGCTCTCTGGGCTCCCTCCACACAGCCCCGCTTCCCTCTCTGCACAGCACAGATCAGGGTGCCTCAGACGGGAATTCCTCGCGGCCTGGGCTGCATCCTCCCCTTCATCCAAAAGAGGAGTCACCGTGTCCACGGAGCAGGAACACATTGTAGTCGCCTTCCGGAGAGGTTTGGTCTCCACGTAGGCACACAAGCACCATGGCAGGCCCCAGAAGGGCTGAATGGGTGCCTTCTCCATGCTGGGCAAAGACCCCAGACCCTCCCTCGCTGTGTGACCTGGGGAAATCATGTAGCGGGCATCTGCCTCAGTTTCCTCCTTTGAAAAATGGGGGAGGATGACAGCACCCCCTTCCCCCGACTGGGAAGGATGAGATGTGGGGAGGCTTGTAAAGCACTTTGCCAGCTTCTAACTCCATCCCTGTATCCGCCCGGCTGCCTATCGGCAGCCCCACGACCCCAGGAGAGTCAACAAGCCCACCACCAGGCTGCTGGGGCCTGGAGTAGAGGAGCCTTTGGCCAAAGCCTGGCTTCCAGAGAAGAGGGGGAAAC